>NC_139229.1:9019177-9619177 GCF_977018435.1 Lepisma saccharinum
ACGGGTTCCACCATAATTTCACGCTTCGCCATGTGACTCCTTCGGAGGCCTTATTTTCCCGCAGAACGGCTGCAAGCATTGAGGCTGGTGCTTGCTACAGAGCTGCTGGAGGAGTTTGCGGCCGCATTTTTTCGCGAAATCGAGTGCGATGGAAACTAAATACGGTTAGAACATTAAGTACATTAAATTATATTCGAATTATGCAAGCAGTGCTTGCATTGCTTGTACTATATCTTCGCCTCTGGTGATAACGAAGTCTTGAAACTGTGTATTTCGTTTTCTCTTTCTTGTGGGGTGCTCAACAATCTCGTCATGAATTCCATCCTCTTCTAGCAGTACATTACTTTCTTGCAGAATGCCTTCGTACACATCTTCCTGACGCATGCTCCTTAATGTTTCTATGGCAGCTTCAATCATCTTTCTACCAGCATCCAAATGAACATTACGTGCTTGAAGCATTTTATCAATTGGGCTTAATATTTCAAGGATCTTTTTCATGAACACTAAGCAAAACCGAAACTGAGGTTTGCTAATGACTACAAGCAAACCAACACTTGCTGCTACGGCATCCCCGTTAAAATTTCCATTTTTCACCAACTGCAAAACATGAATTATATCTCTGTAGTTTTCAAATATTGTTCTCGTCATTTTTAAATGTCCTGACCAACGTTGTTCTAAAAGTCGCGAAAGACTTCTCCCCTCGTATAAAATGGCAACTTTTCCGTTTTTTAGAAAATTGTGCAACATGGAACTCTGTTCGAAAAAGTGTTTAATTGGAGAAATTTCATCCACACATTTAACAATTACCAGATGTAACCGGTGGTTAAAACAATGAACGTAAGGAATTAGACGCCCAAGCCGTTGCTGGATTAAAGCTTGCACACCCCCTTTCTTCCCACTGATAACTGAAGCCCCGTCAAAACACTGGCTGAGCAATTTCGCACTATCCAAACCATATTTCTGAAAAATATTTAGTGTTAGATCTGCAAAAGACTCTGCATCAAAAGCTGACAGTGTTTCTATGCACAGAATTGATTCCACGACTGTCCCATTCTTTACATAGCGGATTCCTATGGCTACGTTTTCTCTGTTGTTTTTATCTCGCGTACCATCTTCAAGCAAAGTATACAAAGGAACATCTGCACTATTAATGTCACTAACAATGTTTTCACGTACGATGTCAGCCATTATTTCAATAATGTCATTTTGAATTTCAGGGGACAAGTAAGATGCGTTTTTAGGCACCTGCTTAAAACAGTCTGCCAGTTTCTCATCTTTTCGAAGCGTGAACTCGAAAAGATTTCGAAACAGGCTTTGTTCCTCATGTTCTTCTAAGTGGTACGTTCCCCTAAGAGGCAATTCGTTTATTGCAAGGAACTGAATAACTTCAGCAATGCTCTTGACATAATATTGATTCTTTTCAAGAACATTCTGATTGACTAGTGTAGAGATAGATTTTCCTACCAACGAACGGTTTTGCTTTTCTGCCCACCTTGACATTGCTTCTATGTGTGTAAGTGTCGCATCATGTTTCACTAGCCCTGCTTTGGTTTTATCGAGAGCTGCCTTCCAGTTCTTAAAACCTTTAGATGTAAAGGCCACTTTGCATCCGAAAGGCCGATATTGTCTACAAGCATAGCAGAATGCTGCATCTAAAAATTGTGAATACTCTAACCATTTGAACCTTTTAAACCAGTCACTTTGAAAACACCGTCCATCAGCATTTCGGGGGTAATGTTTGAGTTTTAGCTGTTTAATTTCCTCACCTGGTTTGGAAATGTCCTTTACTTCTGTAGGCAAGAAATCCTCTTCTTGATTGGAGGCAGCCGTAGATGGGGAAAGAGTAGGTACGGTGGTCGCCGTGGTCAAAGATTCAGATGTTTTTTTACGAATTATAAATTTATCCATGGTGCTGGGGAATCGTTAAAATATCACAATACTACACACCAAGGACGAAACATGGTTATATTATTCGTCACTAAAACCACTCACTATCACACGAATCAGTTTTACGAAGATACGAAACACAATAACACCCGCGCAAACGCGAAACCTTCTTTACACGAATGAAGAACTCAACAAAGTGTCTTTGTCAATGTTTTTCCCCGACAGGGCATGGGCAAGCCCTTATATTCCACCCCCGACCGGGCAATAAAACTTCCCTTCGCAAAACTTGGGAGCCTATGACCTTTGATGCAGATGGAAAGGACCTGCTACAAGGGAAAGCCGAAAGAGGGGGAGCGAAGGTGCATAGATCCCCTGTGGAAGAAATTTGGAGAACCTTCTAAATACTTCCCGTTACTTAAACTTCGGTTTATAAACAAGATGAACAAATGTGATAGCTGCTCTTCATGTTCTGTGAATTTATCCTTCTATCAAGTTATGAGCAAATAATATCCACACTCTACATTTTCACTTGTCACGGCAAACAAATTATGCAATAGTTTTACCTAATACCAGGGGGCTGACGACAACGCCAGGGGGGGCTGACGACAATGCCAGGGGGGGCTGAGCCCTCCCTGGCCCCTGCCTAGCTACGGGCCTGTTTCACTGTATTAACATGCATGAAAGAATGTGATTAGAATGTATGGCTGGTGTATGGCTGCGCATGTGTAAACACTTCCTTGAAATAATTGTTCATCAGAGACAAAACGAAAGGAAATGGAACAAGATGCGAGAATAGATTAGAAAAGAATAAAGAGGAAAACAAGGAAAGGGAAAAGAAGTAAGAGGAAAATCGGGAGTGTAAGAGAGAAGGGGATACATATGTCTTACGTACACATACATGGTCTTACATTTACGACCCACCCTAATCTATCACTTTGGAGCTTCTGCCCACCCGGTCGAAAATTTCTGGCGCCCGCCCCTGCTGGGTAATCTGAATATCGTCGTTTATCTTTGCCGTTGGCGCGCAAACTCGAAATTTTGAGAAGTTTGTACAGCGATCAAGAACATCAACAGCCGGCCCCCATGGCGGAGTGGTTAGCACATTGCGCTAGGACGCTAGGCTTCCCGGGTTGGGCGTGGATGTTTGTGAGTGTCCATTCATCAATTTCATCACTCATCTCCATCATTAGCCAAAAGTGGCACAAAAAGCGAAGTAAAATAAACCAAGTCAAAGAGAACATCAACATCACATGATTTTCCTTTAGCCTACCAGTCTCCCCGATGGCGCAGTGGTACCGTTCTCGCCTTATAATCAAGGGGTCCCGGGTTCGATACCCGGTGGAGGCACATAGTGGTTCGGATTCCACTTTAAAGTGTAGGTTCAGTCTCAGTTAGCCTTACTGTGCATAAAGTGGACTTAAAACACCAACTCAATCAATCAATCTACCCTACCAATCACGCAAGCGTGGAATTGCTTGTAGAGTGTACTTTTAAAATAAGTGATGAAACTAGATTAATATGTAATTGTGAATTGTGATTACATTTTTTTATTATTTTACAAAGCAGCATGTTTAATCTGACGCGCCTGCTATAACATTATTATTTTTGCGATATTTTGGTGCTATCCCGTACGTTATAAAGAAAAATACCATTCTGCATCACTTGTTTGCGAAATAAAAAATATTATTAGTAATATAAATACTAATAAAACACTACATAACATTTATTAATCATTAGTTTTGACAGAGGAACGAATTAAAACCGGTTTGCAAGTGGAAATGCGCAGTCCACTGTTTTCTACTGGTACGCTGAACTTGAGAGAACCGCGCGCTACCTTCCTCCCCTGTTGGAACAGTTCAAGTCTCTCTGCTTTGGCTGGCTGCTGCAGGAGTTTGTTTTCCATCCTCCATCAGTGGACGTGCAGTTAGCGAGCAACAGAGGTCGAAAGAATGCAGGCAGTATGTCGAAGTGTTTGTTAGTGCCAGTTTGTGAATGACTTCGTTCCAGCTTCAAGTGTTTTTTTTTATGATGAAGCATGTGAATCGTAATAGTAGTGATTACTAGTGGTCAGTATGTTGAATACCTCAAAGAAGGAGAGAGATAATGTGCATCTATGAAATGTGAATTTGTGATTGTGTTTGGAAAATGTGTGGAAAGTGTGTTGGCTGTGCGTGCAGTGTTTTTCTTCGGTAAATGTAAAAGTCGTGACCCCAAATGCGCAATAATAACTTTGTTTCATGTTCATGTTCCGCAAGAAACGGAACACGCTAGTTAGACGTCTGTTGAAGGCTAAACTTACAAAAGACTATGAAACCAACGGTACGGCTGAAGAAAGAGAGGCGGAGATTGAATTGAAAGATTTTGCTCAGGCACTCATTAAACGCCTTAAAGAGAATCAACTAGAAATGCTGCTTCATGCAATCGAAAGTGGAGGAGCAGATTTTACAGCTTGTGTTCTTGTTTCTAGTATGGACTTCAATCATCCAGCTATCTCTCCACACGTGCTTTGTTGTCAGCTATGGAGGTGGACAGATTTAAAGCATCCGTGTGAAATCAAAAGACTCCCAAACTGTAGGTCAGCAAAGGATCAAGTGTATATATGTTGCAATCCGTATCATTGGAGCAGGTTATGTAAACAAGGTAAGCACGTGTCATTTACTATTGTTGATTTTGAACTAGTACAATAACAACAACGTAAGCAATTATGCAAGGAATAAAATAATGAAAGGGAAGATGGTACCGGTATACACTTGCATGCCAGAGGAGGCAAGTGTCGGTACTTTGGAATAAATGTAGGAAGCATGATTTTATGGCAGAACCCTCGCACGTTTTCATTGCAAAGTGAGGTCCCCCATTTTCAGATGCATATAATGAAGACTGGGTGGTGATTCAACAAGCTATAGAAGTTTTTGTCAAAAGTAATTCACCCTACCTTAAATATGTTGCATTTCGATTAAGTAAAGGTAAAAGTTGCAATTGTATGAATTCCATTAGAATACCAACAATTCCAAAGCTACACACATTGTTAAAAATATGGAAAATCCATATAATTTGTTACCTCTGGAATCCTTTTAATTGTATCATTTCGGAGGCATTTCTATGCTTTGAGTTGGTTGGTGTTTTAAGTCCACTTTATGCACAGTAAGGCTAATCGGGACTGGACCTACAGTTTAAAGTGGAATCCGAACCACTTGTGACTCCACCGGGTATCGAACCCGGGACCCCTTGATTACAAGGCGAGGACGCTACCACTGCGCCATCGGGGAGGCCCGCATTTCTATGCATAAGACACAGTAGCTATCCTTAGAAATCAGTAGAGATGCATGTATTTGTTGCCATAAACACTATGATATTCCTCATGTATCATTTTCTATTGGAATATTTCTAATTACACGAGTTTACAATACCGGACCACTCTCCAATTTCTATAAAATTTCGCCTACTTACTAATGTCGGTGTCCTGATGACGTATCTGTAGTTCATATTTGGCGGTCACTTGTTAAAATTGTACATTTATGTGTAGAACTTGTAAAATAACCTTGCGATTTACCACAGTGATTGTCCATACACAGCAATTCAGAACCATCTTTCTTTCGCAATTCATTAATGGTCTTCCTTTATGCACAACAATCTGGCTACCTTGAATATTGTCGTCAGACGAGGAATGCCTACGAGGTTAGGTTAGGCCTGTTAGGCCAGGTTCCATTAGCATAAATACAAAGAAAAAATAATATTTTCGCTAAGAGAACTATACCTTGTCTTGCCTAACATGAAAAAGATCTCTCCCGTGACGTCAGAACACAATATTGCTCAAGTGTTGTGCGATAAGTGTCACCCATTCGGGGAAAATGGCGTGTTCCTTGGAGCTACTGTTCATATGGTTGGGTTACGTTAAGAAAACAATAGTTTATTTCGTTTTTTCTCGATTTCCATACTCGACCGCCAATTATTACATGCAGATTCGTGATTTGGAGTTCACAATTAGTGAGTAGGCGAAATTTCATAGAAATTGGAGAGTGGTCCGGTATTGTAAACTCATTCCTTTCTAATTGCATGCATTGCAATTCCACAAATTTCACTGGTAGGCCTACAAGGTTTTATGCATCACAGGATACATTGTAGTGAAGGGAATGAGGTACTGTTTCACATAGGATGTGCATTTATTTAGATCTGAGAATGTAAACTGGTGCACGTAAAATTAAAACATTATCCGTATATTGTGTCAGTTCCAAACATACTATTAATCAATTTTTCAATGTATTCTTGAAGTTAGAATGAGAGAAGATTTTATGTTATTTCTCTACTGTTTAGTTGTAATCTGCCATGTTATCATTAGCAAGCAACACATGATAGACACCACATATTAAGGGCTCGTTCCGAAAGTCGCACGAGTTTAATGTGTTAAACGAGTTATGGTAACTGGCTGTCCCATAAGTGCTTCCGTGAGTTTCATTATGCTGTCCCAAAAGTCTCATTCCGTGCGTTTCATGCAAGAACGAGATTCACCAAATGCACGGGCCAGGAGGCTGGTTTGTTCGGTGAGAATCGTCTGCTGCTTTCAGACATCACGCATGGCTGATGGATTCAAACTGCCCTATTTCGGAAAATATATTATAATTTAACAGATAGCGATATGGAGCGACATGCACTAGATAAGCATGCCTTAACCGTTCTTAGAATGTGGTGAAAATGAGTAAGAGTGTCCACAGTAGAGTTTATTTTTGCCGTAAGGATATTCTTTCCGCTGGATTCCATGTGGAAGTTTTCTCTAAACAATAAACTGCACCTGCGCTTTTGCCTAGTGTTCCATAAGTCTGTAAAATAGCTGCTTTCATCAGATTCACGAGCCCAGTTATTTTTGTTGAATGCGTTTGTTTTGTTAAGATGAAAGAATGAAAGTAGAGATAGGCCTACTATTTTCTCATTAACCCAGGGTTGTTAAAGGTCCAGGAATCCATAAATTGTAATGGGTTCTCTTGGGTTCCGCTGCAGGACTGGAACCTTTTTTCTCACACAATTTAAATTCGGACAAACTTGCAAATTATTTTATTGAAAAAAGGTTCCTGGACCGTATTATAATTGTTCCTGAAAAAAAAAAAAGGTTCCTGGACTGAATTATAATTGTTCCTGAAAAAAAGGGTTCCTTGGCCGTATTTAAATTGATGTGGGGGAAAAAAGGTCCCTGGACTGAATTGAAATTCTTCCGGAAAAAAGGTTACTGACCGAATTGAAATTCATTCTGGAAAAAAGGTTCCCGGCTTGTATTTAAATTGATCCTGAAAACGGTTCCTGGACCTAATTGAAATTCTTTAAATATGAAAAGGTTATACATTGTCTAGAACTCATTTACGTTTGCTGATTTTCTCTCCCAGTCCGGAATTAAAATTATTTACAATTCCTGGGCCAGGGTTGACCGATTAGAAGTTGCCTTCTAAAAATATCCGCAAGTACGTTTTACATTGGAATGTCACACTGCTGTTGTAGAAAGTGTAGCACAGGGAATAAATAATAACACTGTTGTTCTCTCGTGGGCCATGTTCGAAAACTCCCTTGTCGAAGAGTTACTGTATATAACGCAATGGACTATATTAGCGTGGCGTCACATTGAGCTAAAAAAAAAAACAGTTACGTGTTGCTCCGGCATCCGATCCAGGAACTGCAGCCAATAGGAGCTGCCCGGCAGATATCACAACAGGGACAGGTAGTGTTGCCAGAGGTGTTGCTACAACCAAGTGAAGGAACACATGCGAGAGAATGGGGCTAAATGGAGAGGGGTAGTGTAACTGCAGCGTTTGAGTTTCGCTCTTTTCTACCTTGTACCTTAGATTCTCGAGGCAACCAGCACCTGGTTTAGTCATTCATGCTCACAAGTGGATAATTGTTTATCGTCAGGTCCATAATCGATCCAAGTTGCGTATTGTTTCATTTCAATATGGAACTTCGACCCTATTTAAACTGATTCAGGGGAAAAAGGTTCCTGGACCGTATTAAAATTGAACCTTGAATAAAGGTTTCCAGACTGAAATTTATTTGGTTCGGAAAAAAGGTTCCCGGACCATATTTAATTTCATCGGGAAAAAAGGTTCCTGGACCGTATTTAAATTGATCTGTAAAAATGGTTCCTGGACCGAATTGAAATACGTTACAGATAAAAAGGTTCTTTACAGTCCAGCACCCATGTACGCTTGCTGATTTTCTCTCCTGGATCGGAATTAAATTTATTTAAAATTCCTGGACCTTTAACAACCCTGATTAAACCTAATGTTCACTACACTTCAATGTTAACAGTGCGAGAAGAATTGCATGCACATGGTCTGCTAGGTATCAGTACACAACTGCCTAGGAACAAATACTTAAATTTCTGCATAAAATGTATCTACTATAATGTGTAGATTTATTTCACGTTTTTAAGTAAGCTGGTAACGTAATAGATTGAGGCAGGTGCTAAAGAAACTGTAAAGGGTCCGATTGTTTCATGATCTTTTCCAAATTGTTCTAGCAGACAGACTAATTATCGTAGAATTTTGGAAATCATTGTCACACGAAATTTGAACCTTCCTTGAAATAATGAGCACTGGTTGGATTCAGAAAAAAAGGTATTTAATTATGTTGAAAAAAACCTTAAAAATTAACTTGCGCAAGCATGCATGCTTCCCATGGACAAGGTATTCTCCGTTGACAAGCAGCAGTAAGTATCGTAGACTAGTGTGAATTAATGTAAAGTAAAGCGGAACCTTAGTAGAATGCATCTATGAACTTTATTTCAATGCTAAGGGAACGAAACCTAACCTGCCTAACCTAACCGCAAAAGCATACATTGAACAAAATCTTAAGTAATCACTAAAAGTCTGCAGTATGTGTTAACAGATGTAAATCGAAATCGGACCATGTAAAAATTACATTCGCATTCGTAGCATAATGAAACCACTATAAAACAACAGGAACTTGGGCCAAAGAAACACTTATCAGTCGCACATTGTTTCCATGAATAAAGTAATGTTAGCATAATGGTAGTAAGAGTTAATGTAATTGAAGATTTGGTTTATTTTACTTCACTTTTCTGCCACTTTGGCTACCTGCAAAGCAGTGGCGGCTGGCCAAGTGCAACAAGTGCAGATGTTTTCACCTAATTTTCAAATTAATATTGACATTTTTCATTTGCTTATTAAATTAAACTATTTCCCAGCAGAACGCACACGATAATACTCAAATAACACGCCGCTCGGCGCTACGCACGTATTGAGTTCGTCCCAACCCAAGAGCAAACACCGCTAGGTTGCGGAAGACTTAGCCGGTTGTCATGGCAACGGTGACGTCACCTAGCGTTGGCCTTGAACATGGTGTCGCCCTCTACGTGAATCAGTTCTCTCGTCGGAGAAAGCATCGCATCCAGTGCTTGTGGCAAAATCTTCGCGTTCTCGCGAGATCTTGTTCCGCGTGTGTGTTTCGCGTTTCCTATCGTGTGTTGTGTTCATGTGTTGAGCTGTGGTTTCTACAATGAACCCAGTAAATGACTTAGTGTGTAATTTGTTGCAGACACCATTTTCCAGATGGACGGATGAAGACAAAAAAGGCGTTTTAAATGGGGGGGGGGGGGGCACTGGCACTTACTATTTGTTTTCATTGCCTATAAATATACTTCTTCACCTGTTATTTTAGGCACGAGCCGCTACTGCTGCAAAGGTGAGTGATGTGATGGAATTGAGTAAGGGTGACTCAACAAAACACCCATGCACGTCCTGAGATATGAATTCCAGACCCATGACATTGTTGTGTAATAACCATTCCACCACAGAGAAGTGTTAGAGAGTGCACTGGAGTATTTCTGACACTCCATTGACCTTTGCAGTGCCAACAGCAAGCTGGTAAAAATAGAAATAATTATGCTGATCTGGTACATAATACTCTGTCAAGCTTTCAACTGTGCTGTTTGGTCTCCAAGCTTCGAACTTACTTCCACAATCATTTCCAGTGTTGTAAAGCACTTCCTAATAATCCTTTCAAACTTGTGATAAATCGGTATACATTTCGGGCAGTGACCACAAGAAGTTTTGGTTGGCAAGTTTAGGAAATATACTACTGGCAGTGATCATTTGATGGAAAAGTGTGCAGTGAAATACCTTTTCATCATGAGTCTGTTACTTGTATGTGTATTTTATGTTCAAATTTTTGTTTTTGATGCACAAAATATGTATCTTTTACCTGATACTTCTTGATCCTGAATTAAAAACAAAGAGTGCAGTTCCCTTCAGTGATTACAAAAGAACTGAGCAAGCGGAAGATAGATTCACATCATGTCTCAATGATGCTAGAGTTTTGCTTGAGAAACATGTTTCTTAATGTAACTGCATGAAGTACATAACCAAGCCTCCGTGGCTAAGTGTTTAGTACAGGATGCTATGGTCTATTAAATATTAATAGATGTATGTTGCTCTATGAAGGATCTGTGTGTTCTCTCTAAGGAGATAAGTGGATATCAGGTGACATCAAATGTGCATTGAAAGCTAAATTTGGATGTAAAATGCACTGCCACATGACACTATATTGCACCTGCGAGTCATTGGCCCAATTGCAGTCCCCTGGTTGTCCCATTTCTCAATTAATTTAAATTTTCAGATTCTACTTGCTGTATATACAGAAAAACAGTTTTCCAAGCAAATACAAATTTCACCAAGATTCAAAATCGAGTCTCACGTTCAAAAATGTGAAGAAAAAAACTCATGTAGTGCCTGTCTGAAATTACAAAGTTGACATTTTTGGCAATTACAGAGTTATTAGCTTATACAAATTGTTGGGAAGGTTTAGTTGTATAAATATAAGTTGATTTGCAACATTCACTAGTGTGTGTGTACGTGTTACACCAAAAATTTTAGTTTTTAATGCACAATATCTTTTTTAAGTGATTCGACATTTACTAGACTTCCTGAGTGATGCATTTATTCTTAGAAAAACTGAGCAAGGCAAACTTATATATATATATATATATATAACATTTCCTCAGACCAATAACCAAATTAATATGAGAAATATTCTCTGTCTGAAGTAGGCCCTGATATAGGGTGGAAATGTGTGTGTGCGTGGTGTTTTTTATGTAAATAAAGACTGCGTCGATAAGCATATTTAGTGCTTTTCTAACATGGAAACGAGGCTTTTCTTGAATATGAGTGACATAACAAATATTGTATATTGAGGCATTTACAACTTTTTGATCAGAGTAACCATACATTGTTAATGTTCTTAAATATACTTTTATGCTGGTTTTCACAACCGGACAGGTTGAATAATATTTCATTTTGCCCAAGAATAGTTAAATTGTGTACATTTCAAACCATATCAGAAGGTTATTTTGCATTCAATTATGCATCAGTCATTATTGAAGTTTATCATTGAATTTCATGTGGAGATTTAGACAAGAGACGAAATATGTAAAATACAGTAACGATGCCAAGGTTCCTTTTTACACTCAAAGCAATCTATTGATGTCCATAAACTGAATTATAGGTAACGAGGGGCTCCTAAATTTATTATCTTACTACTTTCTAGAATGTGTATATAATCACTGTTTGACAAGAAGAAAAAGTAATAATTTAAAATTATTTATCCGGAATTACTATATAATGTAGAAACATGAATAAACAAACGTTTTCCTTGAAAGCCATCAGAAACCCTCAACCATTCTCCCACACTTGTTTGAAGGGGAAGAGGAGGGGAAAATAACAGGTGGAACACCCAAACACACTTCGTGGGGGTCTCCTAAGAATCAGCAATGTTGGTAACACCTATCGTTTCTCACTTATTCTGGTAGGATGCATGCTTTGTGAATTTTATATAAAAAAAAGGTAAGGTAAAGTGCTCCCCTGTGCTTAGCATCATGCCATGAAGGCGTATAGGGGGTGTGGGGGTAACGCCCCACACTTTCTTGATCCGGTTATGAGTGGGAGTGATGTGATCAGCATCACGCCCCTGACCACCTTTACCCCAGGGTTTCCCCCAGGTACCCATGTCATTCGACGCTTCCAACGTTAAAAAAGTTTCCGGATTGGAACCGACCGGGGATCGAACCCGGGACCTTGAGCATGGTAGTCAGATGCGTTACCGACTGAGCCACCGCGGCTACTTGTGGATTTTATGCAAGAGCAAAATTGGTTTGGAAATCTCAATTATAATTTTTTACGGCATGTAAATAATAATACATTCATTGATTGCTGTATTGAAAGTTCTATTATATTACACAATTGATGAAGATAAGGAAAAGAAACAGTAGAATGAGGGCACTCTGCCAGGACAAAAGGATGTATGGTGGGTTTACTTTACTCACAAGCAAAATTACTTCTTTATGATTGCTTTGAAGCATTTAAATAACTGTATTTCTATTGATTAAACTAATGTTATTAATTTCAAACATTTTTATTGTATTACACATTTGATATAATTGAGAAAAAAATAACATGTTGATATACCAAGCTGAAACGTATGAGCGCATGTTGGTGAAATTTACCTAGGCAGTGTTTCTAAGGCTCAGCAAACGGAACTAACAAAGCCTCACAGCTGATTCAATGTCCCGATAGTCAGACGAGTTAACTGGAAAGTTACTGAGAAGAGTTGCCTGCCACAGTAATTTGAAATTGTTTACCCATATGCACATTCTGGTTCAACAAGATTGACAGGAACATATATTTTTAATTGGCAAATCAGCCTGAATCCTCAATATGTTGATGCTCATGCATTTATGATTAGTTTTTGCTTCTGCATTTTGGGGGTTGTATGATATTTTATCAGGGAAAACCAAACACTTGACGGAAAATAACATTATGCCGTTAAAGTCGGTGCACAGCATGGTAAAGAGATACTGAAATAGCTCCCGAGCTTTTAACTTCTTGCCGAAGTCATCATCCATGACTGCAATTTCTTATCTCGGTTAATATATTGTGTGATATGGCACCTGTTTGCTTCCAATTAGGAACCCTCAACATATCATACAATGTTTAATTGTCTAATAAATCATACATATTAATTTTATACAACACAGGGTGCAGATATATGCAATATTAAATATACTATGGCTTCATGATTTATTCAGGGTTGCTACACATCTGGAAAACAGGGAATTTTGCAAATCATCTGGAATTGATGCTGAATTTGGAGTCTGCAAGAGAAAAGTTGCAAAATGAACAAATGGTTCATTTCCACTTCCGTATTTGGTTCTTGTAATTGCACTCCCCAAAAAGATTCAGTTCAGAAACTTGTTCCTCTCATTCTTATGTATGGTACAAATTTCAGTTCTACACAGATTCGTAGAAAGTGAATAGTGTTTTAAATTATTCTTCTAATTTTCATGTTTTTGTGCATGTGGAATGAAATTTGCTTTTAAAAAAGTAGTGGAAATAAATATTCATAATAATTAACAGACCTCTATGTTTGCATGGGTGCATTTACCTTTACCACTTTAATTTTCCAAATGACTTACATTAGGAACTAGCCTATAAGCAGGGCTCGAAAAATTCCCAGTCATAGCGACTAAAAATTTCATCCTGGTGACTGTGATCTTTTGCTGTAATATTGCCCTTTTTTTTAAGTTTTTATGTACGAAATTTTGAAGATTCTAAGTTCAAACTGCAGTACAGCGTAAGTTAGCAAATGATTTTTTTATCAACGTTGTGAACATTTCATAGAATCAGTAACTATTCCTTGCTCCTTGTCCCCCAACCCCTAATTTTCTGTTTTCTCACATGATTTAGCAATGTTTTAATACAGTGATGCTCAACTTCTTACAGTATGCACAATTGCCAGTAGGTGGCACCTGAATTTCAGATCTGGTGCCTAGCTCTGAAGAAGATTTCTTCGAGCACTGCCTATAAGTGCATCATACAACATTGGACACTGTAAACATGGTTCCACTGTGGCATAAAAACGTGCATAAAGTAGATTTTTTGTTTTATGATTTTTTTCAAATTCTCCTAGCAGGAAGATTAATTATCGTAGAATTTTGGCAATCATTGTCACACAAAATTTGAACCTTCCTTAAAGTAATAAGCACTGTTTGGATTTCGAAAAAAGTTAAATTTATGTTTAAAAAAGCAACTTAAAAATTACCTTAACCAAGCATGCGCGCTTTCCATGGGCAATGTATTTTCCATTGACAAACAACTGTAAGTATCGTAGACTTGTGGGAGGTAATGTAGAAGTAAATCGAAACCTTACTAGAATTCATTTATTGACTTTATTTTAATGCTAAGAGAACCAAACCTGGCCTGCCTAATCTAACTCCGAAGGCATATGTTGAACAAAATCTTAAGTAATTGCTAAAACTCCGCAATATGTGTTAACAGCTAATGTAAATCGAAATCGAACCATGTTAAAATTGCATTCGTAGCATGATGAAATCGAAATAAAAAAAAGGAGCTTGGGCCGGATTTTCGATGATGGAATGCACTGTATTGATAAATTGCTTATTTAACTTTGGTAATAAAATGCACTTTCACCTCTTTAAGATGTTCAATGCAGAACAGGCAATAGAACATCCACATCGAATTGCCATTGACTTGAGATTTTATTCTCTGTTTTTTGTGAAAGATATTCTGTTCAGTTGATTGGTTGTAGACGTGTGTTCGAAAGTTGCTTTGAGGTAGTGTATATGATTCTGGCCACAAACTTCTATTAGCAAATTTTTCCTTTTCTGTCTGCGAGTACATAACAGACTCAGACTGTAAAAGTCCCAGAACCATGATACTAATGTTTCTTTCTTTTTATCCTTTAATAGTCAGACAGGGCAATATATAAATTAAAGTCGTGTTGGATTTGTACATGTGAAATCTTTAACTGAATAAATTTTTGAAACTGTCATATGTTTGATACCCGGTGGACGCACATAGTGGTTTGGATCCCACTTTAAACTTTGTCTAGTCTGGATTAGCCTTTTTTTGCAAAAAGCTGACATAAACAAATTGTGTCAAGTTTACTGGTTTCTGAGGTTTCAACAAATTACTTAAGGCTGTCATTCCACGTGAATATACTTCTGGTAGTTACTGGGATTTCGATAGTTAATATCGGTGGACATGCCTGGTGCATAAGGGTCCCTTTAACACCTTTACATTTAAATTTGCTCTTTTTTTTTTAAGTGCGTGGGTGATCTTCAATGTAGAGCTCCTTACAACATAATGCATGAATACTTGTGGTTGCAAAAGTTTTCCTTCACATTGCCACTACCTGTATATGAGTCTATATATTCTAAATCTCATTGCATACGAGATGCCACAAAATGTGGTGCAATTTTCTGATCAAAAAATTAATTTTCTTGTTCCTCTGTGCACACATAATCACATTCAAATCTTTTCTGTACTGAGGAGCCCACAGTAAAAGGGAAAAGTATTCCTACAAAAATATTGCATTCGATGTAATAACTATCAATAGATAGCCATGTGTGTTTTTCTTTGAGTGAATTGTTTGGTTATCGATCAGAAAATAGATGAGTTTATTATTTAACCTTACTCTAAGTTGTACTTGCTAACTTTTGGTCCCGATTAGCCTTACTGTGCATAAAGTGGCAAATCAAAAGATATAGTATTATAATAAGACTATTCTTATGGAGGGATAATGATGAAAATTTACCATTGTTGGCGGGGACACATTGTTTCAGTGGGGGAAATAATCTCCATCACACCCCTTATGTGCATACAGCTGATTAAGTCCACTGTGCATAAAGAAAATGTATTAGGGAGAAGGTAATTGTAGTGTTGGGTGATATATCGCGATATTGAAAGAAAAACCATCCAGGCAATATCAACTAGACCAGGGCATGAAATTTCAAGCGTGAAATCAGTCGCCGGACTAAAATCTTTGGTCGCCACTCTTTTATATTGATAAATAATGAAAATATGAGCAATTATTAAAAAGTTAGGAATTAATGTTTGTGTAGCGCTGTCGTTCTGCACTGAAGTACCTCTTATCAATCGGAGCTGATGGGTCAATCTCTGACAGGAGGGATGGGGGGGGGTCCGTTTACGGAAACTCTGAGCAAATCATCAAGTGTCTCAGTCTTCAGAGAGTTCCTGTAAGTAGTCTTGAGTCTGTTGTGACAGCTGAAACCTCCCTCACATGAGGCTGTGCTCATTGGTAGAACAGCACAAAATGTCAAAATCTGGAGCAAATTGGGGAATCTTGCTGAACACTCCTCACTGTGAATCTTCTCCAGTGTCTGATTCAAAGTCAGAAGAAAACAAAAGTTTGTATTCTGTCCACTCTGCTGACAGAACATCCATTTTCTCATTATAAAGGCTCGGGTTTAAGTATATGTAGAGCTTCTTTATTTCTTCTATCCCAAACTGAATAAAATTTTCTTTGGGAGGCCAACCCAAGGTGTCGAAAAACATGCAGAGATACAATCGCATCTGTTGACATAGACGGCAATGTTTCTGTGATGTACACCTTCGCATTGTTAATTAAGTTTCCTCTAACAGTCTGAAACTCTTGCACATCCCTGATCTTCCCTGAAATGGATACATGGTCCAAGAAATCTTGTTCGCTTGGTCCAACATTAGATTCCAGGTCAGCCAAAACTGAAATACAGTGTTCAATTCTTATTTTCAGAGATGAAATCAAAAGATTCTTATTTTGTAGTTCCACCCTTAAAGGGTTCAATTGCCCTGCTTCAAACTTTTCAGCAAATCCTTAGCTTTAGCGCCGCCATCATTGTCTCTTCTATGGCCCACCTGCTCAAGATGGGTCACAACAGCTTTCCATGATTGCAAGAGAGCTCTTATTGCACGTTCTTTGCTGGCTAACCACCTAATAGTGTGGATGTCACTCAGTTTTAGAATTTCTTCTATAACTTCTGCCGTTTCTCTCAAGAGGTGAAGTCTTGAAGCGTGTTTTACACACATTTGAAACAACGAAATTTTAGTCGCCAGCCAAAAACTTTTGATCGCCAATGGCGACCTGGCGACCGAAAATTTCGCGCCATGAACTAGACGATGTATCGTCATGATATTTTGGCGATATTTATCGTGTAGGAGATATATCGTCTCAATATTTTGGCGATATACGTGTATCGTGGAGACGATATATTGCCGATATCACGATATTGAAAAATTATCGTATCGTCTGACGATATTTTCTTGATATATCGCGATATCAAATTTCCAATATCGTCCATCCCTAGTGGGCATTTGTATTATTTCACTATAAAAGAATGCGCAATGCTGAGCAAGTTTCAAGAAAGCGTTGCGAAGGGGGGGGGGGGGGAGTTGTTAAGAGCGGATACCGTAATAAGCTTGCGTCGAAATTTGGGTTTGAGTGAGGCGAAGGCATGTCGGGAATGCAAACACTGAAGTTTCGCCATTCTTCAATAACTTTGCGATTTCTGGACAGGAATGCTTCTTCATTTACAGAATTAGAGAAGCGTTTTTTCTTT
Organism: Lepisma saccharinum; assembly: GCF_977018435.1. Taxonomy (NCBI): domain Eukaryota; kingdom Metazoa; phylum Arthropoda; class Insecta; order Zygentoma; family Lepismatidae; genus Lepisma; species Lepisma saccharinum. The sequence continues at coordinate 9,036,474 of NC_139229.1, forward strand.
TCGTTCCGGCGGAAAAGAATGCATGCTCCGAACGGTTCATTGGCAAGGCGACAGAACCTGGGCGCCAAGTGTCTGTGGCGCCTGCTCGTTGCAACAGTATTTTATCTATATTTGGTTGCCGCCGATTCGCGTGTTTGATATTTTAACTTTTCAGCATACATTACAAGGCACAGCATGCGCTATGTGAGTAATGGCTGCGAACGATCTAGAAAAGTCGGGAATTCGTAAAATGTTGCGGGAAGCCACGAAGATGTTTGTTACACAAATCGTCCATCACTGAATTCATCAAGGATAGTGCACGTGAAGAGTTGAGAAGGAATAATGCGAACGGTGTACAGTGGGATTCGCAAGTATTGCTCAGCAAATTATCCGCAACTATTTTCGTTAATTTTTTGTCTTGAATCCAACGAATATATTTTTTATATGTGTTGATGCTGACTTTGTTAGCTAGGTTGTTTGTAGTTTTGTTTCAATTTCTGAAGCTTCCATTGTATGAAACTGACAATAAACATGATGATGGACAATTTGTTGATGTATACGATTCGGCCGATGTAATGAATTGATTGGTTTTAAGCCCACTTTATGCCCAGAAAGGCTAACCGGAGCTGAACCTACCGTTCAAAAGTTGGATCCGAACCACTATGTGCCTGCACCGCCGGGTGTCGAACCCGGGACCCTTTGATTACAAGGCGACGACAACCGCTGTAATGAAACAAAATGGGAACAGTGTAGGAAGAAATTGGTCTATATAGTTTTCATGCCACTTTTCTGGTCAGTGGCTGTAATACATTTTGTGATGATACGCACTAATATGAAAGCATGCGGAAGTAGAGCCCGTTCATTTCTCGATCTGGGTTCCTATTGAGGTGATGTGATCAACACCACGCTTCAGCCACCGTCACACCCAGAGAACACATTTATTTAGAGTCTGGGTAGACGCCCAGTGAGTGTTAGAATCTACTCATATCTCGGTCGCGGTTCCTATTGAGGTGATGTGATCTACCCCACGTTTCTGCCACCCACTCCCACGGACGCCCCACAAGCTGGATCACAAAAGGGATGGTGTTATTTTGGTATCTTGGAGGGTTGCTGCCCTTCATAAGCCGAAGGTAGGAAGGGATAGAAAAAATAGTGTTGGCTCGTATATTGCTATTCTTTTGTGTCGCCATTGTGCCACTTTTTCGCTGTCTGATATGAAATAACGTTCCTGCATTCTATCATCGGGTTTTAATTTTATGAAAAGTGGCGACCATATGACTTTCAGAAAGCGCCAAACATAAAATTGTCTCTAGTTTGCGACCGGTGATTTCAGACATCAGTTACCAGTATGTGCTCTGTGCCTGCTATGTAGAACTGTATTTTTATTATTATTTTATTTTCGTAGCTCTGCTGCGCTTCCTGAGATCGCTCTACTTCAAGCTAAACGCGTAACAATGGTATTTTCCAGGTTTGCTGATTAGAACAGCAAATCCGTTTATATATCCTTCTGAGCTGACACAACTGGATGAATGTTTGTGTGAATTTCACTACCTGGACTTACGTAACAGCTTAGTGGCGCCACATAAGTACTTTATCTGTTGTGAGAATCCGGGTATGAGGCGCGTCGTTCGTACGAAGCTTTCGCCAAAAGGAAAACAAAAATATTCTGGTTAAATCTTACAACAACGCGTATTCAGAACTGAAGTTGTAAGCGAAACAAGCTTGGTGAAGCAGAAACTTGTTTTCCACTTACGTACAGATAGACTGGCTACCTTGAAGGTTCCGAGTTCGAACTTTGGCCTGGCTATGGGTGTACCTTTGCTAGTGTTACTTCAATACTTCCTTATTATGGTCATGATTAGTCTGAGGTGGCTTGAAGAGATAACTATCTCTCTAGCCTTCTTAAACCCGAAGGTTTATGGCTGCAACAACACAAGCCTTCCATCTGTTCTTATACTGGGCAAGATCAATCCATTCTTTTCCATCCTAACCGATTTGCTGTAGGTTCATCTTCATCTTGTCCTTCCTACAGGTCTCTTACCATCAGGTTTCCTGTAAACTCTTCTCTCCTCTCCCATTTGTGCCACATGGCCTGCCCATCTGAGTCTTCATGATCTACTGTATCTGTGAGAAGCGAAGATAGATTCGTGAAAATCTTAGCCAACGCAGATCTTTTTTTAACATAGTTTGTCAACTCAAGAAATTTTTAAAGTCCTTTAATGAACAAAACAAATACAAAAATTAATCGTCGGGGCTGTACGTACAGTATAAGCCAGTATGCAATCGAGTGACTGTAGGAGATTCCCCCTCTATGTACTAGTGCTTCGCAGGCACTGAGAACATGGGCGTAACGTAGGGTAGGGGGGGGGGGAGGGCGAGGATAGAAAAGTTTCTCATCCCATAAAAATAGCATCCGGGACTACGTTAGCGAAATATTTAAAGTTACCCTTTATTATTTTCTCAGGTCCCGTGTCATGCTCAGATAGGTTATTTTGGGACTGGTTCTACGATTTAAAGTGGGATCAAACGTAACATGCTAATATTTCTTGCAATCTCTCTTTAATTAATAGAGCAAAGTGCTCCATCTCGTAATATTAGAGAATGAAAATTATTCGTAAAGACGGGTACGCACACTACATGGCTCTCGTTGATAAGTAAGCCGAAGGTCACTTGGTAGAATTCTTTGTCGATGACGTCATCCGATTTTGATAGTCGAATGAGGCCTTATTTCCCGGACAAGGTTGGGCTAAGGCATTCCTAGCACAATACCAATGGCGTAAATTATAGGTGAGGATAGATGAGGCACAATGCAAGTGCATAAGTATGTTGGCAGCCGCCTCAGTGTCAGAGTGCATTGAGGGTCCAGGCTCAAGTCACGAGTGTCCGTCCATTCATCAGCTTCGCTATTAGCCAAAAGTTGCAGCAGAGTTGCGAAATATATTATATTTGGGTTATTTTACGTCCCGTTTCTACCTCGTGTGTTAATCGCGATGATGAGGATGAATGATGAACTGGGGAAGAACAGAAAAGAGATTTTCATACAAATCGCGTGTTTCGGAATTTTTTGTTTAAGTGACAAGAATTTGCAAGAAGCCAAGCGTGCAATCACAAAGAGTGATTGATTGCATTAGGTTCATTTACGTCGCTTTTGTGTCACTCTTGGCTAATCGCGACGATGTAAAATTGATGAAGGGCATTCACAAAAAAAAACCGCTGGAATTCGAATTCGGTACCCCTGTCGTCGTAGAACTAGGGGTGGTTCAAGAAACAATTTTCACCCGTCAAGGTGGATTTTTGGCGCTCCCTACTTTCCGCCTTCCTCCAATAAAAAACAATCATGTTATGTATTTACGCTTTTAATGACGAAACATAATAGCCTTACTTTAAAAATACTTTGATGTTTCTTGTACTTTTGTGTTTATTTAACACCTGCAAAATAACAGTAATCTCTTAGCTCAAAATTGCTACATATGTTACGCAACAGTAATTTCAATTAATTATTGTGAATAATAAATCCAACGCTTAATAAAACAAATAGGCATGCAACCGATGAACGCACTTGGTGGTTCGGATCCCACTTTAAAACTGTAGGTCCAGTCTCGATTACCCTTTCTGTGCATAAAGTGGACTTGAAAATAAACTCAAACAGTCAGGCTTATGTACTCAGAAATAAGGTTTGGCGTTAAACAAGGGGCACAAATTCCGAGATTAATCCCGTAAGAAAAAGAATCACACAAGACGCTAGTAGATTGCTGACGAATGAATCTACGCGCGATATTTTTCCTTTCCTGATTATATAATCATCGGCCCATCGCGATTTCCCGCGAGTCATGTTTGCCCAAGTACTCGCAGGCTCCATCCATTCCGTAGCTTTTTAAAATTAAACAGTCTCCTTGAATCATGAGCAAGCACTCGAGGGAAGCGACTTCGAGTCGATGGCTGGCTGACCCTGTTCTGTGTCGTCGCCTGGTGCCTGCCGGCTTGGCGCGCCGCTGATATTTATTGAGAAATACTTGACGCCGGCCTCGGCGGGGAGATTTGTCACGTGCGTTGCGCCATGCTGATTGAGCGCTCTGCTAAATACACTCGTTACGATGCTGGTTTATTTGTTTCTTACAAGGGGTTGCTTTTCCCGCAGTGGTGGACGACCTGCCTCTTCTCGTTGCTTGTGGTTTCGGATTCGATCCCCGGAGAAGGCATAATCCACAGAACTGTAGGCCCAGCCCCTATTAGCCTACGTGAGCTTAGAGTGTTATCGAAACCAGTGGCGCCGGCTTCACATCAGCATACACACACATGAGCGTACCTAGAGTTTTTCCAAGGGAGCTAACAATCCTAGGGAAGGCATTTTTTAAAATACGTACAAGTTTAAAAATTAATATTTTTTTATTTGCTAGCAACTACAATTTTAATGTTTGAGAAAAAAATTGTCATCCAAATGAGCAGTCATCATTGAAGCAGTGTTAAAACTTTTGCCATTTCACGAAATAATGGGAAAGTAATTTTCCAGCGGGAGCATGCCCTTTTTGTACCTCCGCTGGATACGTATGTATTCAAAAATATTAGTTTGCTTACAAAAACGCAGGTCCAATAAAGTAACTGCTTTAAAAGTAAGTGTTCTAAAAAAAAAAAAAAAAGGTTAGTGATCCCCTGTGCCATGCATCACGCCATGAAGACGTATAGGGAGTGATGGGTTAGGGCTCCACACTTTCTTGATCACGGCTGAAGGTGGGGGTGATGTGATTAGCACCACGCCCCTGGCTGCCTTTACCCCCCAGAGTTTCCTCCAGGTACGCTGTTTGGGGGGGGGGAGCCGCTTGAACAGGTGGGAAAAAATCCCGGTTCTGTCCCGCCGGGGACCGATCCCAGGTCTCTCGCATGGTAATCAGACGTAGTGTTCTGCAAAAGAAAAATTCCTTTGATAACTAACGTCTGCAGTTGGCGTCAGTTGCCTGTTGTGCAGTGGCGTGTCCAGGGTTTTCGAAAGGGAGGGGGATATGTATACTTTTTAAAGAAGTCAGTCCTCATTTTGCTATCTTTTCCTGCTTTTGTCGTTCTTTTTTAAGGAATACTGGCCTAAAGGGGGGGGGGGGTTGACACCCCCACTAACCCTTCCTTGGGCACACCACTGCCGTTGGGTTCCAATCAGGCTTTGTATGACTAACGTCACAAAGATTATTTACTAGATAATCTACAGAATGAAAGCTTGCCCTTGTTTGATGTATAGTAAATCTCTAATTGCCCATTTAAAATAAAAATTCCTAACTTAGACGGGGGTGGGTGCAAAAATTATTCCTTTTGAGGTATATCGGTTGGGCAGGAAGTGTCTTGCCTCGCAAAGTCGATACTTACGCTTGAGCAACATTTGACACGATTGTGTGTTGGATTTCACAGACACAGACGAACTCTGTAATGGTTTCTATCTTCTTTTAAACAAAAACCAGACTCGTACTATTGTTTATTTGAACCGTGCGAACAGATCATTCGAACGGTTCCTTGAACATTCCACGCGAACGATTCTTCAGAATAGAAAATACACGATTTCGTTGCTGTTTGTGAACTTTGGGAAAGGATGAGGCTTCCCCGTTAGCCGAACGAAATGGACATTATTTAGCGGACGCCGAGGAAGTCGCATTATGACCTGGAGCGGAAGTAAGTTGTTCTGTGGCGACAGACAGACCCCACCTGGGAAGGTGCGGAGAGCGAGCGGAACAAGGCGAGTGGCTTACAGACGCCGGCCTTTCTTTTATCCCCCCTCCTCTCGTCCTCGCGGAGAATTACTAGTCTGATGCAGTGTTGCCAACCGTGGCGAAATTGAACTATACTTGGCGTCCAGGTGAGAAATGCCATTTCGTTGGCCAGCAGTTTAGTTTTAGTATATGGTCCAAGATCTGGGCTATGTCACGTGGTCCTAGGCTATGAATAGAAATAAATTTACCAAGTCCTAAGAAATCTGGTTGCCAACTCCTAAGAAATCTGGTTGCCAACTCCTAAGAAATGTGGTTGCCAACTCCTAAGAAATACGGGTTGCCAGCTCATAAGAAATACGGGTTGCCAGCTCATAAGAAATACGGGTTGCCAGCTCATAAGAAATAGGGGTTGCCAGCTCATAAGAAATCAGGTTGCCAACTCATAGGAAATCAGGTTGCCAACTCATAATAAATCAGGTTGCCAACCCCAGAATCGGCATCATCGTCTCACTGATATGAATAATAATATTTACAATTTTTGATCGATTTTTCTCCTGAATTTTATTCTCTAGACTTCACGCTTCGCAGATAGCCTAGTCAGCCCAGAGTATACGCTCCTGGGTATAACAACGACCCTAATATGCAGGATACCACAAATTGATAAAACGATATAGGAAATGGAAGATGACTAATTCGCTAGATTGATTGGTTTGGTTTATTTTACATCGTTTTTCAGGACCTCCCTGATGGCGCAGTGGTAACGTCGTTGCCTTGTAGTCAAGGGGTCCTGGTTTTGATATCCAATGGAGGCGCATGGTGGTTCAGATTCCACTTCAAGCTGTAGGCATGGGCGTCCGGAAGGGGGGCCGTGCCCCCCCTGGAAAACGAAAGTCAACCAAAAATTACATTTCACACATATAATTTAATTTCAACCACAATAATGTGTGTTAATTATTGCACGAACATGACAAATTCAAATAATGTTTTTTGAAGGATGAACACTATTATTGGGGAAAATATGCCATGTTGCCCCCCCTGGAAAAAATATCTTCCTTGCCCCTCCCTGGAAAAAATCCTGCGGACGTCCATGGCTGTAGGGCCGATCCCGATCAGCCTTTCTGTGCACAGAATAACTCACTCATTTCCGGGGTGGTTAGTAATGATTGCGTGCATTCTGCGTGAATTTTTCTCCGTAGACGTGCAAAGTTGTAACTTTTAATAATCCAGATCCCATTGAATTTATTAAACATATTTGTGAATGCCATTAGGCACGTTTTTCACAGTTTAGGTTTTATTTTTATAGAAGATGGAAAAGAAAGCTGCGTGGAAAGTAGCACAGAATTCTCTGTCCGTTTCCTTTTTTAGTGTCCTTTGCAGAACAGTCTATGTGACAGATGGAAGATAAGATATCTTCAAAGTTGTTGAGTTAAATTTGAGTTTGAAATTCTTATACAATTAACATTTTTTAATAGACTAGTATATCCCGTAGCTGTTCGTAGCTGAGTATGTGAAATGGGAAATGTATACTCCGCACCGTAAATTCAATATTTTAAACTTATATACCATTGAATTGAATTAGAATTTTTGGATACATTGGAGTCACATAGACCCTTTATAATGTTAATACACGTATATTTGTGCGAGTGTGGGTGGTGAGAGGCGAGAATGAAGCAGAGGAAACATCTACTTGTACCCTTGAATTTTTGGAAAATTCGGCTTGAAAACCGGGAATTATACTTGAATTTTATCATGGGTCAAGACTGGCCACCCTGATTTCGATTTCTGCCACTTTTGGCTAACCACGAAGATGAGGATTGGTGATGTTATGGGACACTCACAATGAACACCCATGTCCAGACCATTTCGAACCAGGACCCCCGGCGTCGTAGGGTGCTGTGCTAACCACTGCGCCACGGAGAATGGCTGATTGGGATTCTTCTTTATCGCGTTGTTGCGGCAGTTCACAACCACATTCGAAGCCAGTGGCGTTCCTACAACCCAGAAAGTGTTCGTGGCTGTGGCTCTCTGTTTTCATATTCGATTTTGTTCTTGGTCGTGACAAGATATACTCTTTCGAGAGTACTTAATGAATGTGAGCCTTGATTTAATATTTATGCAAACCTATGTTGAACTTCATATGAACCTTTAACCGGAAAATTAGATTTGAAAACAGAATCAAACATACTGAATGTATGGTTTTTCTTATGCAGAGAGAAACAAGTTTTCATTATTCCGACTACTGATTTACAATTTGTAAATATTTTTTTTATTCTCCAACCCCCCTTCATTTATGTGCTTTTTGGCGTATTTTGAAATCTGAAAAATAAATTATAAATCAATTTAAAATCGTGTTTCTAGCGGTGCCCTGTCTTGCACTAGCTATCTTGATTTTAAGATAGGGAGGGGAGATATTTTGAAGTTTTTACCTCTTCCTACTGATGATAGATTTTTCGGTCGCCCTCGAGCGAGTCGTTTGTCTCGCGAGTTGACAACACTGCTCTAATGCCCGACTCCCATTTTTTTTTCAGCAAGCGGGAAGGGAAGGGAGACAGACTGTGGCTGAACTGTTTCTGATGACAGGAATTTCTTGATTTCTTTTTTTTTTGTCTTCCTGTGTCGGGAGTTTGCGTCATTGTTTCCAGCACTGGTTGTGGATACTGCTCCATGATTAACTGAATTACCCACAAATCGCACAGACAACAGGTGGCTATAATTCGCTCCTCTGGACCTTTTGGCGGGGGAGGGGATAGATATGGGAGCGGGGTGGCGTCGATATCCAGTTGCGTGCAGCGCATTTTCTTTGTAAAACAAATTACCAACGAGAGAAATGGTAACAATTCGCCGTGTTAACTTGCGCGAGACTATTTTGCTAACTTTACAAATTGGATGTGGTTTTGGACGCTCGTAGATTACACTGCGGTAATGAATCGTATACAATGTGATATTTATGGGACTTTGTTCAACCTTATGTACTGTCGTCCAAATAATATTTTAAAAGAATACGGTTTCGAGTTCTAATCACAGCGTGGGTGTTCTTTGTGAGTGTCCATCAATTTCATCATGTCGTCAATCATCATCATCTTCGCGATTAGCCAGAAGTGGTAGAAAAGTGAAGTAAAATTAACCAAATCAATGAAGTAAGTACGGGGTAAAAGCTTGTCTACCTCCAAGGACTGTTGATTAACACACAATTAGTGTCCATCTTGACACGTTCTTTCAGTCAAAAGAATTGGATTATTTAACTAAAACATAATAGAAATGATCACATGAAGACTCGTAGCATTCACGTGATGCCTCTCAGGGTATTGGGTAATAATATCTCTGTTCCTTCGTCAAATAAAAATCAAAGTCAAGTTTTCACTAAGAGAAAGGAAGTATATTTTACTTCTTAGCAAAAGAAATACTTATGTACATAAAATCCATTTCACTCAAAGAAATAACACATTCTTACAATTCAACTTGACCACTCTTTTCAAACTCAAAACCCCGAACTAAAAATAAAGACAAAACACAATCGTAATCCATGGCAACTGCTCGTACAAGATATGTACATAAAGGTCAGTCACTATCCTGACATTATCAGTGATGGGTTTAAATATTAAATACCATAAGAATTACAAAATAAATAACAGAGATTAAGATAATAACAATAAACATTTGTACAACGAGGAAGGTAATTATAAACGATAAATATTTGTACAAGAGGAAAGGACGTGTCAGTCTCTGGAAAAATAAGCTCTTTCTATCTTAATGTGCGTAAATATATAGCTTGCAATTATAAATGATACTGGGAAAGAACAGAAGTATGGAACTTCGTTGTTCCTTACTTCATACAGAAAGCTAATATACCTAACCTACTTATCTTTTTGTACGATAAATTTCAAATATTTTCTTTCATCTGGCAATTGATTGAATGACATTGTTGGGTATTCCTGGTACTGTCCCCTGACATAACCAAACTTGCCAGTACACCTCATAATTTTGAAAAGAAACACATTTTATGAATAGACCATAACTAACTCCATAAGTCATCAGTACTGCATAAAATGCGTAAAAATTATCGGTTTTTTATTCTGATTCAACAGACACCCACCATAGATGCATATAGAAAAATTTTGCAACCCACTCTTTTATCCATGTTTGTTTTTACCCTTTCCCCATACTGAACGTTCATGTAGAAATACTTTTCTTGCTTAATGTTTCAAAAATATCCACATACACAAAGTTAACACCAAGTGTAAATTTAACCTCTCATTGTTTTTTCTACTATAGTAACGTACGTTCAAAGTCTCAGTTGCGTGACTTTTTAGACGCCCTGTATTTGTATTTATCCATGGGAACACTGGAATTTAAAACAAGATGTATGCAGTAAAGTCACTAGGTAAAATGGGGTGTGTAAAGTGAATGACTGTGATATTTTGTGGAAGGGGCTTTTCTCCTTAACCCATTCGCCGGTACCATTAGATTTATATTTTTTTTCATAAATTTATACATTTTGGTAAAATGATTGCATTTTTTTCTATTTATAGACAATTGTAGTCAAATTTTCACATGTGTTTGTCTGCTATTTTAAATTGTGATTATTGTGATTTTGTTGCGGATTTTTTTATGTGTGAATTTTTCAGGCTCCTGCCTCAGTATTTCGATCTATATCATTGTGTTTTATTTAGAAGAAGAAATACGGGATCTGGAATCGAAAATGTGTCGCTTGTAATGGGCGAATGCATTTTAAAGCGAAGAGCGTGCAGCTGTCTAGACAAGCGTTTCAGCTGTTGCGTGCGGTTTTGCGGAATCTGCTTGCCAAATTCTTAATGTATGCGCTGATTAATGTATAGCAGTTGAAACGGTTCGACGCTCGACCGAAATTCAACGCGAGAAGGGGCAATCGACGTGCGTGCTGGGGTTGAGGTAGGTCGCGGCGCAGATACAAGTGGCACAATGTGTTCTTGCACTTCAGGTGTTGCCGTTGGAAGAAACGCCAAGAGTTGTTCAAGGACCCGTATTTCAATGGAATACATTCGCGTTTTGAAATCAATGACCAGCTTCTGTTGTTAGGTTAAGGAGGCTTTAGGTTCGAATCGTAGCTATGCCTCGCGTCGTCACCTATTTGTTATTCAAGGGTGAATCATGTTGTATGTTCACCGAATAGGACACTCCGCAGAGGCAAAAAAGCTGACTGATTAACTAAGTTGGTAAAGCTTCAGCGTGGATGTGCGGGCTATGGCCCCACATATTCTCGATCTCTGCCATTTTGGAGGTGATGTGGTCAGCGCTACTCTCCAGTCGGCTTTGCGCCCCAGGGTTGCCCCCAGGTACCCATTGATTTGAGGCTGGGTGAGCACCAGATCTGCTTTATGCGGAGACAAAGCTGGAAAAATTCCAACCTTAGATCACCCACCTCGGGAATACAAGTTACCTTCATACAAAGATAGCAAAACGCACTGCAACTCCAGGGTTCGAATCCCAGCTTAGTTGTTCTGTGTGACTGCCCTTTAATCAGTTTCAACATATTACTCATCTTCAGTGTTGCGATTAGCCAAAAAGTGGCATAAAATCGAAGTCAAATAAACTAAATAAATCGATCGATCGAAACAAACTTTCCAACTCCTCATATCTCACCAAACAAGGTGCAACGCGCGATGACACGCATTGAGTACATACTCCGGGAGTGACTGTACTACCAAAGAAATTAATGTTTGATGGAATATTTATTTATTAGATACAGCTGAGCAAAGGTAAAGTCCCTTCTCATTATTTTTATGTGTATTATTATTAGCAGTAGTGGTACGCATAATTTTTCAAAGGCACCGTTATATTCATAATCTCATGTTTACTTCTGTGTAAGTTATGCGAAAATGAATGAACAACGTATTGTATAAGTTATGCGAAAATGAATGAACAACGTATTGTACAGCAACAACAAGTATTGTGCTTATTTAATTTTGATCTTAGTGTTTTCGAACGGTCAGTACCCCGTAGGTTAGTCTGTAGAGGGGTCCGAACCCCCCGAAATTAGGGAGGGCCACAAAATCCGGATACCGGATATCCAGATGCAACGGATCAGGGTGTGTACCTGTCAAGAAATTATGCTTGTGGTCAAGAATTTTTGCTATTTTTTTTTACAGTATAGTGAATTTATATTGTTAACACCTGTGCTGAGATTTGATAAAATTGAATATTTGGAAATGTAAAATTGTATTATTCAGTTGTGGTTAATATTTTTTTAGTTGTGTTTTTTAAGAATGACATTCTTATGGGTGAAGTTTTCTAAAAATATTACAGTAATATGGTGATTCACGCCACCCAGGTTGAAATCTGAAGCATTAATGTTGACATGCATTAATAATTAAAGCAAATCTAAATCCCTTGATAAAGTATAGCTCCAATTTTCATCACGAGCCTTGTGGTAGGGTTTTTCATTCAATAAAAATATGTATTTTCTTAATTTCAAACTATACCTAAGTAGGGGACGACTAAATAAATGTTAAGAAAAGGGGGGGAGTTCAAGAAAAAGGAAAGAAAGGTCATGAAAACGTCAAGAATTTTGGATCCACCCTGTTGTAGTTTCCGTCCACTGAAATACGAACATTGGGGGGGGGGGGGTTAGAATATGTGGATAGCCCATAAAACGGGTGAACGATAAACTGTTCGGATAATAATTTGTATGTCCGGATTGTGCTTGTAATTAATGTAATCGCGATTAGCCAAAAAAAAAAAAAGAGTGCAAGAAAAATAGGAAATTTTACCATTCAATTAACGGAAGGTTAAATGAATGACGTATGCGCTCTTGCCGTTACTTATCAGTTCTTGAACCGAGATAACGAAGACCCTCGACGATGAACAATACAATCCAATGGAAGGATTCGTCATTCCCTGCATCCGTCTGGAGACACATGAAGAGCAGTCGGTCGCCTGCATCGTACGTGGAGGGGAGGGACTTTTTGATTTCCTAATCCGTGGCGACGAGGTACGGGAAAAAAATGAATTTTTATCTTTCCACCGAAAAAGTTTTGTTTCTTTATAGGTAATGTCGACACCTGGTTTGGCCAGACTGCCGAAGCGGCGCCGTGGCCCGCAGGCAACAACTTCGACCAAATAGGGTCTCTGTCAGACGGGCAGCCTAATTGCCGAGTGCTGGCGACAGATAAGCTGGCTCGGGGCCCCTGTTGGCGCCACGGATCTAATTGCGTCTGTTTCCTTCTTTACTTGCAGTCGCCTGCACGCGAAACGCGAAAAGCTCTGCCAGCCGGCGCAGTGTTTCCACCCAGTGGGAGACTACACGCCCAGTAAGGGATATTTCCCACCGCGAAGGGGAATTTCTTTTGGAACTGACAACTTCAAGGAAGGTTGTTTTTTTATATAATAATAAAAGGTGCATCTTGGGTTCGGTTGGCCTTATTTTGTAATATTTTATGTTGTCCCCAACTACGTTTTATTAATCATCCACTGAGACAAAAAAAGGGGGTTTGTTAAAGGTTCAGGAATTGTAAATAATTTCAATTCGGTCCACGAACTTTTATCCGGATGAATTTAAATACGATTCAGGAACCTTTTTTCCGGATCAATTTAAATTCGGTGCAAGTTCAGTATTGAAATCAAACAATATGCAACTTGGACCGAATTTTACATTGTGCGAGATAAAAGGTTCCGGTCCCCATATAGGCTAATCGGGACTGGACCTATAGTTTAATTGTGATCCGAACCAGTATGTGCCTTCACCGGGTATCGTACCTGGGACCCCTTCATTACAAGGCAACGACGTTAACAGTACGCCCTCGGGAAGGACAATTATTTGTTCGTAATTTTTCAACACTGAAGGATGAATACTACGCCCCACTCCGCCACGGATGTGTCCAATCATTGTGTTTGCCTCATCATCATTCTTCCGCACCGCACCGCACGAGGTAGAAAAGTGACCGAAGTAGAAATGGAACCTTTGCAGAGGGAAATAATTTTACGTAAGGGAGTAAGGCTGCGTGGCAACACTGAGTCGATGTTTCACGGAACGGTTTGCTCTTACTGACATTGAACCGTGCGGCCGATCATGTATGAATGGATTCATCTTGAAACAACCAGCGATGAAAGTGGTGTCAAAAATCCAGTCTTTTGGTGATCCCGGCCCGGAAAAAGAGGCGACACACCGAGCATTGGGGGGAAAAAGAAAACTGCTCTTGTGCCTAAAAAAACGCTAAGTTTAATGCGCGGTAAAATTGCTTAGAGGCTGTGCAGGGGCGGTCCGACTGACTGTCGCCGCTACATATGACTGTTCCGTTGCGGTCATGGTTGCTAACCAAGTACGTTTGTAACTAGACAGAAACTGCGGCAGCATTCACATTCCGAAGGTTCTGGGTTCGATTCATGCCATTTTTTAATTCAAGAGTTCAGTATTATAGTAGAACCCCTCGATGGCGTAGTGGTTACGTTGTCGCCTTGTAATCAAGTGGTCCCTGGATCGATTCCCGGCGAAACGACATTGCACAGTGGTTTAGATCACCCGATTAGCCTTACTGTGCATAAAGTAGACTTGAAACACCAACTCAATCACATCTTCGCTCCCAGTTTTCTGGGAGAGACTAGAGTTAAGGCTCTCGCCATACACGAAAGTAATCTGATCTGCACGTTGGCTATTAATTTTATGTTTGATCGGCAGACCATTATGTGCGGACTTTTAAGAAATATATTACACCTCGCAGACATTTTATAGATGCAGTGTAGGGATTGTTGATTTGTATTGTTGGCAACACTGGTAGCGGTGGATGTACGCATGGATTCAACAGATCATAGCACACTGCGATGCACGCGTTTGCAACGCACCGATGCACGTGGGATATCTTCGAATCCATATGTAAGCTTTGTTACTTTTCAGCTACCGGCGAGACGCACCCCTCGCCTGTACATGCTTCCACGATAACCTGAACCCAGGAATTCGCATAGGTATAGAGCGACCACAAGGAAAAAAATCTTGGACGAAAAGTCCCCGCGCAGCTTTTCCTTCCTCCGTTCAGCTCGGGCCATAAGGAAGCATGGTCCACTCTCCCCTTCCCCTCCAGGCGGGAGTATGGTGCACAGGAGTCGCGGGTCTGCGCAGGTTTATTTCCTTGTGGTGCCTGTTGTAGGTCGTTTCAGGTCAGGGCTCGCTGAACCCAATAGTTCTGGTGTCAGGTTCCGGCGAATCCTAGAAACGTGGTTAGTTCCGGCTTATCCTAGGAACGTGGTTAGTTCCGGCTGATCCTAGGAACGTGGTTGGTTCCGGCTGATCCTAGGAACATGGTTGGTTCCGGATGATCCTAGGGACGTGGCTGGTTTCGGCAGATCCTAGGAACGTGTCTGGTTTCAGCTAACCAGCTAGTACAGGATCTGGTTTCAGCTAATACCAGCTAGTACAGGATCTGGTTTCAGCTAATACCAGCTAGTACAGGATCTGGTTTCGGCTAATACCAGCTAGTACAGGGTCTGGTTTCGGCTAATACCAGCTAGTACAGGATCTGGTTTCAGCTAATACCAGCTAGTACAGGATCTGGTTTCGGCTAATACCAGCTAGTACAGGGTCTGGTTTCGGCTAATACCAGCTAGTACAGGATCTGGTTTCGGCTAATACCAGCTAGTACAGGATCTGGTTTCGGCTAATACCAGCTAGTACAGGGTCTGGTTTCAGCTAACCAGCTAGTACAGGATCTGGTTTCGGCTAATACCAGCTAGTACAGGATCTGGTTTCGGCTAATACCAGCTAGTACAGGATCTGGTTTCAGCTAATAACAGCTAGTACAGGATCTGGTTTCGGCTAATACCAGCTAGTACAGGATCTGGTTTCGGCTAATACCAGCTAGTACAGGATCTGGTTTCAGCTAATACCAGCTAGTACAGGATCTGGTTTCGGCTAATACCAGCTAGTACAGGGTCTGGTTTCGGCTAATACCAGCTAGTACAGGATCTGGTTTCGGCTAATACCAGCTAGTACAGGGTCTGGTTTCAGCTAACCAGCTAGTACAGGATTTGGTTTCAGCTAATACCAGCTAGTACAGGATCTGGTTTCGGCTAATACCAGCTAGTACAGGGTCTGGTTTCAGCTAACCAGCTAGTACAGGATCTGGTTTCGGCTAATACCAGCTAGTACAGGGTCTGGTTTCGGCTAATACCAGCTAGTACAGGATCTGGTTTCAGCTAATACCAGCTAGTACAGGATCTGGTTTCGGCTAATACCAGCTAGTACAGGATCTGGTTTCGGCTAATACCAGCTAGTACAGGATCTGGTTTCAGCTAATACCAGCTAGTACAGGATCTGGTTTCGGCTAATACCAGCTAGTACAGGCTCTGGTTTCGGCTAATACCAGCTAGTACAGGATTTGGTTTCAGCTAATACCAGCTAGTACAGGATCTGGTTTCGGCTAATACCAGCTAGTACAGGATCTGGTTTCAGCTAACCAGCTAGTACAGGATCTGGTTTCAGCTAATACCAGCTAGTACAGGATCTGGTTTCAGCTAATACCAGCTAGTACAGGATCTGGTTTCGGCTAATACCAGCTAGTACAGGATCTGGTTTCAGCTAACCAGCTAGTACAGGATCTGGTTTCGGCTAATACCAGCTAGTACAGGGTCTGGTTTCGGCTGGAACAGTGTCTGGTGTCGGCAAACTCTATGAACTACCTTGATTTTTAGAACCCTACAGTCGTGATCCAATCAACAAAATCCTATGATTGTCACCGGATGGTGGGATGATTACCCAACCGATCAAAGATATATCTAGGATCGGATCCGATTAGCGAATCGCAGAAGCGAGCGAGATTCCTGGTAGAGGGATTTTCATCGAATTCCATCCGTCATAATATGGTCAGTTAGAGCAGTCAGATTCAATGTCGTAAGTTTTGATCAGGGGAGGACCAAAGGAAACACCTGCGTTGTTCTCCATGTGAGGCCGTTGACTTTTCACTCTTAGCATAAATTCCTTCTCGGTGGCGCCAGGAGAATGGCTTTCACATCCTCGTTGTTAGAATTTTGTTGGCATTGCTTCTGGAACATAAAACGTAGCAGGTCCGCGAGCAGCGTGAAAGGTTACACCAGGATATGACATTCCCTGCATTTGTTATATTCGGGACTGTTCGTGTACTTTTAACCACGATAGTCAAACGGCAACCCCTTACGTTCTTCAGTTCTGTCGTTGCCAACTAGCAGGAATAAGCGGCGTCAAATAACATCAGCAAGACAATAAATCAAGAAATTATTACTGTGAAAAGTATATTATATGGGTTTGAAATTATTTTTATCGTTAAGAGAAATTCAGTATTCTCTCTCCGAACAATTGAATGGTCATTATCACAGATAGATTGATTGTAACGAATCGTGTAATATTCGATTTATTTGAACAAATCGTATAAGTAAGAGTTCGATTAATTTGAATGAATCGCATGGTAAGAGTCCGAAGTCGATCCTCTTGTGTACTCACCTCACTTAGTAGTGCAAAGTTAATTTCTTTATGCGCCATTTTTGTCCAGTCCCTGTGGAACAGCACCTTGGACAGAAATGTTGAATAAAGAAGCTAATTAAGTATTTGTATTTATCCTACTTTGCGTCTTTTTTCTGCCACTTTTGATCAATCCCGATGGACAGAGAATATCCATCCCAGAACTGTCAGGGGCGATATTTTGTATTCAGTTGGACGCATTAAGGATCATACATTGAGAATGAGTTTTGTCATGTGCGATTATACCCTGTACCAGCTAACTGTAGACCAGGCGTACGAGAAGAAGTCTCTGCGCAAGTAGTGACGCGAGACGGCTCCACCAATGAACAGTGAGAGAAACGGGATTGCGTGAGGAGCAACTGGAGTTACCCGATTTCCCTGCTTCGCTCTGGAAGCGTTACGTCCACCCACCTTTTTTTTGTCTCCAGGTCCGTACGCTTGGATTAAGAATTTCTTAGGGAAATATTAGGGATATAACAGCAAGTGCAAATTTTGAGAAGCCGTACAATTAGCGTACGGACCAAGGTCTGGACTGTAAGTTCGTACATGCCATGAAATTTCCGTACATGTACAGAAAGGACCGTACGGTTGGCAACGCTGCGCTTTCACCACTTGATTTCCCTCCTGCTCCACGGTTAGCTGGGACAGGATTTAGAAGCAATATGCAATGCAAGAGAACTGAAGAAACAACACCCTGCGGTGGCAGATTGGCGTGCGAACAGTCTCAAAGTCTCCAGAAGTGTTTTGAACCTCGCCTAGTTCAATGTCGCAGGCGGTAGGATCGACAGTCGGAAGACGCATGCCCCTGTCTCCCCTCGGCCCCGCCCATCTCTGAAGGGGGGAGGGGGCGCATCAATCCCTCCCAACTTGCTCCGGCGAAAAATACGCTTTCCATCCGCGCGATAGATATCTAGGGCAACCTTGAATGTTTGTGGTGTTCGATAAATAAGGTCCACGGAGCCGCGTCTCTTGGCATTTCGCTGTGCTGACGCATGGAGCGGAGCGCCTGTCTGCCGCCGCTTGCGACTCCCAACGAATAACAGGAAATCTGGGTGGATGTAATTGGCGGCCTGCGTCATTGGGAAGATGTTTTTCGGCGGAAAGTTTCCCTGAAATGGGGAATTTTCGACTGAGAATTGAAGAGAGGGTGTTTGGGTGGTTGACATGTTGACAATTGAAGGAAGCTGTGGACTATAACGTATAAAGCACGGAAGATTGAAAATGTGTTGATTGAGTTGGTGTTTAAAGTCCACTTTATGCACTAATCGGGACTGGATCTACAGTTTAAACGGGGATCCGAACCAGTGTGCTGCCGCCACCGGGAAGGCTAAACGCCCGCTTTAGACGCGGGATTATGGGGGGGGGGGTTCCTTTTTGAAGGCACACCAGTTTAAAGCTCCCATCCACGAAGTACATCCTGGACTGCATTTCTCATACAAGCGAGGCTATGGGGCTCGCGTTGTGTTGTCCATGCATGTTTGCGATTGTCCCTTCATCCATCTCTGCAGTGTCGTGGGGTCTGCTGGATTTTACAGTTGAACTTCTATGGTACTGCCTCGTCTTCTAGTTTTCGCCTCGCACGATATTTGTTACCTTACTTGTCGGTATACTTTGTTCCCACAAGGCATTGCGCAGAACAGGCAAGCTAAAAAGATGGACGAGTGATTTGAAGAACGTAGGAGAATAGTTACTGCTGTTATTAAAAATTAAAATTAAAAGAATTAAAACAAAAGTATGTGCCAGAAATTAGCTCGAAAGAAAATATGGTAATCAAGGTAATTTCAAAAAGGTTTTTAATAATCTGCGGTATGTATACATACATGAGATTCGCAGGATTCATTCATAAAAAAAATATGTTGTTCAACTAAAATTTAATAATAAGGATTTTCATTATCGGATAATCACATTTACGTGTACAAATCTCATCACTTTCGATAAATTCCTAAATATTAATAAACACGAATACATATGTTTTCTTTTATCGAGCAACGAACAAAACAAACAACACTCAGAAACTACAGAAGAAATAAATAATTTTCCTTGCGAAACTCTTTAAGATTATCCTCACATGATCAAACTTTCGCTGCGATTGGCTGTTCGACAGAATCTATCAGAGAAAGCTGGTTGCAGTTAGATCACGGTCTAGTGAACTAGCCTGGCAGCCATCATTTCCAGTCATATAGCCAGTCCAGCTCCAACTAGGGCATTCCTACTGGGAATCCAGTGCCATGTGATTCGGCACTTCCGGACCAACCCTCAGTTCCGGAGTAATGAAGCAATTCCAGGGAACCCTATTGCGGTCGTGATCGAGAGCAAACTCCCAATACCCCCCGCTAGTTACGCCAACGGACAAGACAGAGTTCTTGGCCAGTACTCATCCTTGTTAGATGAATACACTTTCATGGTCAAAGGATTTTTAACTCTGCTTGCTCAGTTTGAAACAGGGGTCAAAATTCGCGCTCGTTATCGGAGGGAATGCATTGATCCCAATTTTTTTCTATTAACCATTCCATCGATGTAACTCTTCAAGATTTATCCTGATACAACTGGCCAGTTTCGAGCACAGCGCTGTAATTAAAGAAGGAAATAGGAGATATAGTCACTTGGTTAAATAGAAAGAGCTTCGAAACTGTGCCCACCCAGCGTCGTATAAAGTGGATACCTAGAGGAAACTCTGGGGGGTAAAGGCGGCCGGGGCGTGGTGCTGATCACATCATCCCCAGGTTGGCCGAGATCAAGAAAGTGTGGGGCCCTAACCTCACACCCCACGCACCTTCATGGCATGGTGCAAAGCCCAGGTGAGCACTTTACTTCCCCCCCCCCCCCGAAACTGTGACACCGTTCAGAAGTTGAAAGATACATTGTTGTGGCAACTATATGTAAAATTAAGGCTCCATTGATTGTGCCGTAAAACTACAGCTGTTCCACCGCAAAAATAACATTAACTGTAAAATCAGCAAGAAACTAAATCATAAGAACAGAAAATCAATGGCTCATCATTCATCCCCATTCATTTGTTCTGATCAAGGGTACCCCGATGGCTGTACTTAAGTACATTACAACAGTTCTAAATACTTTTTTTTTCCTATACGGTATTTGTAATTTAGAAATTGGATTATTTATTTTTAAGGGCAGGAAGAACAGTTTGTGTCCAGTCAGACGCGGAGAGGTCTGTTCGCTGGATAGGTGTAGGAGGAGGAAAAAACTTTGCATTAGGCTTATGGGAGTATTATTTCACTTGTTCTCTGGGAATATCTAACTTCGGATGGCACAGGCAAACACATGAACAGAAAGAGCACAGGGTAACTTGAAGTTGTTGCTTTTTCTTCTCCAGAAGGAATACGAGGAATTCTGAAAATTCTTATCACATTTTTTCAAACATCGTGTCTAGCTTATTAATCAATATAATAAAACACTTCCACTTGCAACATGGGCAGAAATTCATACTCTCTTGTTCACCGGTTTGCAAGGGATTATTGGCATTATTTATTGTTCGCAGAGATATTATACACCGATTAATATGCAAAAATGTTATTTGTTTTCAAGTAGATGAGAATATTTTATGAGGTGCAATCCAATTACATTAACACTTTAATATGCATCTTTTCCATGTAAGGTAACAGTTCATTTATAAATGAAAATTTGTCTCGTGGACGAGGGAAGGCCCATAGGGATGGACGAACTGACCCCCCCCCCCCTTCCTTCTTCTTATGCGGATAGTGTGCTTGAGTGATTGTTTGATTTGTCTGGCTGTGAGTCCAGACGCCAGAGCCTCGTTAGTCTTCAATAATGCAGTATGCACTAACTCGAGTCCCCACGATTGTACCAAAATTACTATGCACTCGAGCCCCACGTTGGTGTTGTACACCAGTCGTCAGAAAGTTAGTCCGCTACTCCTTTAGTCGGGAACATGGGAATCTTTGCAAATCATCAGGGCTTGCTGGGTAGAAAAGAAACACAACACAGTATTCAAAGTTAAACGCAGTTTTATAATCACTTATATTTCCTATCGTACGTGGACTTACAAGCAAGGTACAGATTTGCTTACGTTTCTGCCTGAAGAAGAACAATTCTATAGCATATTAAATCACATCACAATAACTAAACACATTTGGATATAGAATTAAAGTTGGACAAGACAAACGTAAATACACGAAAGTTTCTGTACTTAATTATTATTTCCGAGTATAGCCAGAATGAAACTAAAATAATTACCAATTACAATATTCGGGCATTTCATTAACCGTTACCACGTTTCTGTTGGTTTCTCACCTTCATTCTTCTTCTTCTTTTTCTGACCCTATCAACTGGCAGTCGATTTTAGTCATCTTCCTGAGTTTTTTTTTTATTTATTTTTTTTTTTTTATGTATTTAGTTCGCTATTCACTTATATTTCACAAGAATGAAAAAAAAAAACATCTATTGATATTTATTTATACTGTTTGTTAGATCGTCAAATTACATCTTCTTGCATATCCATAAAGAAGCCATATGGTAGGAGGAGTAGGGTCCGTGAGCAGGGCAGTAAGAGATGTAGGGAATGGAATTCTATTTCGACGTAAACCACTATATAATTTATCTCGTTCTCTGTCAAAATTGGGACATTGTAAAAAGAGATGTGTAGCATCTTGATTATCTTCTCCACATGCGCAGGCTTGTTTTGTTGTAATATGTATTCGTGATAAATGATCATTAGTGCGAACATGACCTGTACGTAGACGTATTATAAAAGTAATAACTGATCTTGGAAAATTATATGGGTAGTACCAAGGTTTGTTTTGTGAATGTTCTGCAAACCATTTATATGTGTTGCCCGTGGAATGAAATTGTTCTATGCACCACTGTTTCCATTTTTCTTGAAGTTTATATTTAACTCTTGGAAGAAGGTCCGTGTATGGAAGTCTCGCAAGTGAGGTAGTTTCCGATGATCGAGCGGCTTTGGCATATGTGTCCACACGTTCATTTCCCGTGTTTACTTGGTGAGCCTTTACGTAACTAAACTGGACGTTGATATTTCTTCCATTAGCATACTGAGTTTGTTGGATTATAAGTATGATGAATAAAGGATGTTTACAAATCTGAGGATATGAGGAACTCAGCGCCATTAATACGCTTAAAGCATCTGTTATGATGAGAATTTTTGTGTAATTATTATGGATAGCGTAAGTGAGAGCTTTATATATTGCATAACTTTCTGCAGTGAAAATAGAAGTGTCAGGTGGTAAACGGAATTGTTTGTTTATATTTTGATCTGGAATGAAATAAGCACAACCCACACCTAGGCGGTCTTTGGATCCATCAGTATAAATGATTAGGTGTGTTGGCCATTTCTCTTTATACATGATATGTCTTCCTAAATCCCTGAAATGGATATTGCATTGGGTATATAAGGGTATGTCTAATTCATAAATTAAAGGATGTTGGAAGGTAAAAGACTTTGCACGTGATTCCAGGTCTATGTATTGGCAATATACAAAATAAAAGAATGTGTGTTTAGGATCTATGGCTTTATTTTCTGTCCATTGTTTTTGAATTTCAAATAATTTATTGAATGGGTGCGTATGATTTTCCCAGGTTTTGAGCAGAAATTTTATTGTTAATTGGATCCGTCTATGTGTCAAACTAGTTTCTCTGCTTTCCATATATACACTGACATTAGGACAGGACTGCATGAGACCTAAGCAGGTCCTCAAAGCTTTTCTCTGTAGTATGTCTATTTTGTCTAAAAGACTTAATTTTGCACCCCCATAACTAAAGGCTGCATACTCAAAGTTTGATCGAAAACAATTCCTATAAAATAGCAGTAAGATTTTTGGGTGGCCACCCCATTTAATTGTTGTGATACTACGGAGTATATTTATTATTTTACGGCCTTTATTGATTAAATGCGTGATGTGTGTATTCCATGTGAGTCGCCTGTCAAAATGTATACCTAAATATTTATGTGTTTCTATTACTGGGATATTAGAAATGTGTGGTATATTGTTAGGATGAGTATCCAATCGTTTATTATTAAAACAAATAATTTTTGATTTTGTTTCGCTGATGGATAATCCTTCTTTGAAAAACCACGCTCTTATGATGGCGATTAAATTCTGCATTGCTATTATACCTTGAGTAGCATCATCTGTAATGTTATAGAAACAGAAATCATCTGCATACTGAAGGGGATGAAATGGTAGAATTGGTAATGCATGTATCTCATTCGTATAGATATTAAATAAGAGAGGGCTCAGAGGTGAGCCTTGAGGTATGCCGATTGAAGTGGAACGAGGATCGCTTAGTTTGTCGGCGAACCATCCGAATATAATCCTGTTGGAATATAGATTCCACACAATTGTTGAAAGTTTTGGGTGTATATGAAGATTCTCTAATTTATGACAAAGATTATTTAAATTTATAGAATCATAAGCTTTTTCAATATCTATAAACAAACTGAAACAGTAGGAACGTGTAATTTTACTATTTTGAATTGCTGCTGTTAGAGTGGCTATAGCATCTTGACTACTAAGATTAGTTCGAAATCCAAATTGTGTGGAATGAAAAAAATTTTCACGTTCTAATAACCAGGATAGTCTATTTTTCATTGTGCGCTCAAATATTTTTTCCAAAACTGAAATTAGTACTATTGGTCTGTATGAGGATGCATGGTCCGGAGATTTGTTTGCTTTTAAAATTGGAACAACTACATGATTTTTCCATTCTAATGGAACTATGCCGGTTAGATATATATTGCTGTAATGTGAAACAAGAATATCTGTTCCGGTATTCGGTAAATGTGTTATGGCCTGGTACGGAATACCATCAAGACCTGGTGCTGTGTTTTTCACATTTTTAAGAATTGTTGTTAATTCCTCTCGGGTTACAGGTGGAAAATCTTTTGTAAATTTTGAAGGGAGATTCTCGTTATTATCATAATGTAGGTGAACAGATGGTGGAGTTAATTGGGAGAGAAATTGATGTTGCCAACTGTCATCTATCGGTCTTTTTTGAGGAGAACGTGGTTTGCGTAAAGAATTGAATTTATGCCAAATATTTCGGGATGATTCCTGCATATCTATCGAATTGCAGTAGTTAATCCATGCTTGTCTTTTGGTTTGTAAGTATATTTTTCGTGCTTGAGCTACGGACTTTTTCCATGATATGAGGTTTTCAGGATTGGGACATGAGGCATATTGTTTTTCTCTGATTTTTCTATTTGATTTTGCCTCTTCACATTCTGTCGTCCACCAATGTATCTTTGGAAACATTGTTTCACAATGAGTATTTTTACGCGAGGTTAGTATATCTAAAGCTTTAGTAATATATTGAAGTAGCAGTGAATAAGATATAGGCTGGGATGAAGTAAGATGTTTTCTTAAAATAAAGGAATCTATTAATATTTTATATAATTCCCATTTTACATTGTTAGTTTTCCAGCGGAGAATTGGTAATTGGACGGGGGGAAAAAGTTGGCTTGGTAAAAATTGGGCACGAATATATATGGGAAAATGATCGCTACCATGGAGTTCATCCTCTATGAACCACTGAAATTGAGGGAATAATGAGTCCGATGTTATAGTTAGATCAATTGATGTTGGATTACTTCCATTTCGAGGTATATGTGTTGGTGATCCATCATTTAAAACGATGAAAGAGTTGTCGTCCATCCAATCCACTATACTAGTGCCAAGTCTATCTGCTGTATGCATACCCCAAGCATCGTGATGCCCATTAAAGTCCCCGACAATTAAATAAGGACTGGGTATGTTGAATGTTAAAGCTTGTAAATCAGTTTGTTTTATATTTTGAGAATTGTAATTGGAAGGAATATACACATTGATTATCGTAATTTTATATCCTGCTATGTAAATTTGGATTGCTCTTGCTTCTACTTTATAATTCTGGAATAGTTTTTTATGTTTATGTAATTGTATTTCCTGGTAGGCTACCTTTTCATGGACATATATACCAATTCCTCGTTCCGTATCTTTGTATGGAGGTCCCATACAATGATAATGGGAAATTCTATATATTTCTTGCTGACGACCCTTAGTTTCTTGTAAACATAGTATTAAAGGGTGTCTTTCCGTCACTAGTTTTAGTAGATCTGGTTTACGTGCAGAGAAACTATTGACATTCCATTGAAGTAATAATGTCATATTAGTCAACTTTTATATAATTGATTTATTATGAGGTGAGATTCTGTAAAACGGCCAGCAGGTTTGTAGATAGGGTATTAATATGTTGTAAAAGAAGTTTCTGTTGCTGTAATTCTTTTATTTGCACAAGAGTAGACCATAGAAGCGGTATTGTCTTTAATAATGAGGTGTAAACCTCTTGAATATTTTCAGATGGGAGATAAGAGGATGGTTGTTCTAAGTTTTTATCTATTGAATTAGCATGCTGTACCCTTGAGGAACTAGAATTAGAATAAGCATTTTGTGCTATATTTAAAGAGGTCTTGGGTTCTGATTCAGCAGAAGAAGTATCTGTAATTGATGTTGTGGAAGGGTTGGAATGAGTATGTATCCTTGGTTTCCTACGATGTTTCCTTTTTTCTTTTGGTGTCACTCTGATATTTTTATGTACTTCTATCGTCTTCCCTGATGTATGTGGAATAGGATGATGAAACGTTAAAGCAACTGGAGTTAAATTTGATCCAACAGAATGATTTTGCCATTTATTAATGTTGGGGCTGTGATTTGCAATTAAGGTAGGTTTAGATGTAAGGGTAGGTTGTGCATTATGATTTGGAATTTTTGAGCCTCTAGGTGAAGTATTTAGTCGGGCACGAAACTGAATAGGAGGAAAATCTGTTTTGTTTACAATGGGATTCAGAATTTCCTCTATAGATGGTGGTTGTATATATGTGCCTTCAATGATTTCTCTAACCTCACGATAAGAGAGATTATCGTTCGCCATTCGCTCCTGTATTTGTTGTTCTCTTTGCCACATTGGACAATTTTTATCAAGAGCTGAATGAGCTCCTTGGCAATTAGAGCATTTTACTGGTAGGTTACAGGAGGAACCATGCTTAATGTCTCCGCAGGTTGCGCATTTTGGTTGGGAACGGCACTGAGTTGCCGTGTGTGCATATCTGAAACATTGTCTGCACTGAAGAACAGCTTTTTGCCTTGGATTAACTTCATATATCATGCTATTTATGATTATTTTTTGGGGAATTATACGCCCCAAAAATGTCAGACATATAAGTTTTGTATCTCGTAGCAAAAATGTTCCATCATTTTTCCACAACTTCTTTTTCATGCGTTTGACGTCAATGACTGGGATAGGCGATTGAACGCCATCAAGTACATCCTGCTCGCTAACATCATATTCTATCCCGTAAACTAGTCCTTCTCGTTGAAGTAAAGATTGCGGTATACGAGATTTGATCGAGAGCTCAGCTTGAAATTTTGTATTTTTGACGAATTTGTTTGCCTCCAGAGCAGATTTAAACGTAATTCTAACTCTATTACGACCACATTGATCAATATGTTTCACTGGTATTTCTGCCTTCCTAAATTTATTTCCTAGGCTTCCCCCAGCTAGATTTCCAATATTTTTCCCTATACCCTCTATCAAGACAATGTATGGGCCACAGCTGTCGAGTTCATATAAATTCTGATAGGAGATCCTTCTGTTCTGAGATTTGATACAATTTTCTGTGTTTTGAGACATTGATCCTTCTTGTGAATTATTACATTGATACTCCTCACTATTGATGTTATCCACTTCGATATATTGCGCCGGAGAAGGAGGAACATCGGGATCCACATAACTAACTTGAACACTAGCATTTTCATGCATTAATGCAGCATTATGACAATCGTTTGAGTCTTCTTCCATTTGGACTCTGTTTGTAGACCTTAAACGGCCTTTTACTTTACTTCTTACTTATATTCTTATATATCTTCTCGAAGATCACACACGCTTAATTGACACAAATTAAACACCACATCTTGCTCTTCACCTGTTTTCTAACTGAGTCTGTCGTCAGGTGAAAAACATTCAGGCGGGTTCACTTCCTCTGGTGAGATAAGAAAGTGACGTCAACACGAACAGATTATGACGTATTTATAAACATATGTACAAGTTGCAACCACAACTGTATCAATCTAACTATAGTTGTCTGTGACAACTTGCACATTATTTGAAGTAACAAACATTTAAAAAATATTAACTTCTTTCAAATATAAAACCTTAAATTCTCAGGTTCGTTACAAGTCCATGGTGTATTACGTGGACGGAAGATTGGCATTTTGGTGAAAGTGTCATCCGCAAGTTTTGGAAGACTGTGCAATACATGAGTTAGTTTTAAGTTACATGTGCTGTGGCGTGCCCAGGATTTTCGAAAGGGAGGGTCAGTAGTCAGTCCTCATTGTGCCATCCTTTCCTACCTTTGACGATTTAATAAGGAATACTGGGCCAGGGGGAATGATCTCAACCAATCCCCCCTTTGGCACGCCACTGTTTGTGTGGTTATGCTATTTGCCAGTGATGCCATTGAGGCTATGTTGAGTCACTTTCCATCACCTCTGGTTTACGTACGCCATTAACCTGTGATTCGAACCTAAATTAGACAATTTTGTGACTTTTAAAAGAGATGCCTTGTTGTGAATCGCAAACAATTGGTATTGCATCTCCAAATCGTCGGCTCCAGCCACTGCCCCACCTACAGCACCAGCTCCTCCTGGGCTACGCATGAAACCGCAGAATGAGGAAGATGGCTTCCACGCACCAAAAGCATCGCCAGAGAACGACGTCATTCCTGAAGGTCACAACAGTCCGCATCACCTCGACTGCGCGAAGAGGGGGGGGGGGGGGAGAACCGAAACCCAACTCGATATCCTTCACAAGTAGCTTTTTCACTGAGAGTTAAGGGGGGGAGGGGTGCTGGCATTTTCGCCGCATGGTCACACACACACACACACGGCTGGCCATGGGTGTATAGGAGTATATAATAAACTATGATTTCTTCAAGACATCTTGCTCTTCGCAGTTGTAGGCTTCCCTGATGGCGTAGTGGTAACGTCGTCGCCTTGGAATCAAGGGGTTTCGGATTCGATACCCGGTGAACACTGGCGTATAGTGAGATCTGGGCTATGTCACGTGGTCATAGACTTTGAATGGAAATAAATTTGCCAACTCGTTAAGAACTGAGGTTGCCAACTCGTAAGAACTGAGGTTGCCAACTCGTAAGAAATGAGGTTGCCAACTCGTAAGAAATGAGGTTGCCAACTCGTAAGAAATCAGGTTGCCAACCCATAGGAAATCAGGTTGCCAACTCATAAGAAATCAGGTTGCCAACTCATAAGAAATCAGGTTGCCAACTCATAAGAAATCAGGTTGGCAACTCATAAGAAATCAGGTTGCCAACTTTAGCATCATCATTTCTCTGATATGAATAATAATATTTACAATTTCTGATCGATTTTTCTCCTGATTTTTCTCTAGACTTCTGGCTTCGCAGATAGTCTAGCCTAGAATATACGCTCCTGTCGGTGAACAAGGACGTATTTAGCGGGATACAGGGTGTCAGGACTAGGGATGAACACAAAATCCGGATAACGGATATTCGGATAATCCAATTGTCCTGAGAATTCGGATATCATGATAGAACAGACATGAAGAAAATCCGTACAGTGAAATACGAGAATGGCGAATAAAAGACATGTGAATAGCCCGTAAAACTCATAAACCTTAAACTCTTCAGATAAAGAACACGTTCGGATTATTCGCACATCAAAATATCCGATATCGGGATATTTGAAATCCTGATAAAAATTATCCGTTATCCGATTAAAATTTTATCCGGATTTGGCCATCCCTAGTCCAGACCTCCCCCCTAAAAGATTTACCAATTACAAAGTTAAATAATATACTTGTTTAGTATTCGTGGTATAATCGAGGGTAATTTTCTTTCCACCGAACATACTTGAAGGCAAAGATTAGGTTGGTATCATTCGGCTTTGATGAACATTACCGAAGAAGATTTATGCACACTACTTACGATAATATGCATAATATTAATCTCGAACTTTACTTTTCGTCAATTGGATCAAACATCCTTTTTTTGTTCAGTAACTTTTCAATTCTCTATCTATTTTACATTAATTTCCTTGCCAGGGCAATTGGTTTTATGGAAACTTGATGGATTTTACGACTTGTAAGATAGATAATTAATACGTGCTGTTATATATTATTATGCCGTCTTTTTTACCTAATTAATTTTTAATTAATGTTTTATAATATTTTGTTGTTATTTCTGAGACACCCACTCCCTTTCATATTCCTAGATAAGTGCCTGCCGCCGAAGGTACATAGTGATTCGGATTCCATTTTATCCATTCCCGATTAGCCTTTCTGTGGGACGTGGGTGGGGAATCAAGTGTGATATCATTGAATAGCTTTCTTTCACTTATTCAACACGTATTTTTTAGTTTTCCGATTCGATGTGTATTTCTCACGATATTTGACCGTTCCGGGACTTTTGGACCACCCGGTATGTATCAAACTTCATGGAACGTGTCTGCTCTGCTCGAACGTATAAACATTGTGATTGTCTTCTGCATTCACGTATAACAATATTTACTTTATTTCTGTTGTACACAAGTTTATAAAATTAACAGGCTAGCATTGAGATTAAGAACGCTGTATCAATGTCGATATATTTTTTTTAAGTTGTTGATTTCGATTCGTTTTTGTTTTGTATGAAGATTGATTTAAAATGTCTTGTGTCAAAAAGTTGCAAGTAAGTTTGTATCGAAATGTTTATTATGAAATGATACTTTATGAAGTTAAATTGTGCTCTTTTAATTCTTGCAACTTAACCTATCATATTATGGAAGCCCAGTTGAGCGCTGAAGACTTGCCGTTTAATTTTTAAATTGCGTAAGAGTCCGCTAATCCTTCGCATAATGTATTCCGTGTAATGTATAATTGCAACATTGGAGACGAGATCCTGATTACAATTCACAGTCCATTCATCACCAAGGCAGTTTTTGTAAAAAATAATTTAACCAACCTAGTTGCCTCATCTGCGACTATTGTAACTATAACAAAAAACTTTTATATGGCTTTCTGGGGATAGCTACATTATATTGTTCTAGACCTAGAACTGTAGTCACCCCTCATAGATAGAAGAAATAATACCCATGTATTAGATAAGTAAATAAGGATCGCCACTTTTTAAAATGTATTAAAGCATATACTTCAGCAACTGTAGTTAACATAAGTTATTAAATACGTATAATTTTGTGTTTTCAGAGTTACCGCCGCCTCCGTATTGCAGGTTTTCAAGGGAGAGGTTGAGACCCGAAGGTATGTAGCATTATTTATTGTCTCTTTTTTAAATATTAATATTTGCAACTGAATATTAATCATTGCGTGTTTTGATTGAATAAAAATTATGCAAAAAAGTATTTCGGAGCCATCCCAAAACACCAAGAACATATTTTCCTTTTTTTTTTTACACAATTTTAATGTAATTATAAATTAAAATTCACATGCAAATTATACTTCACTCTTTTAGCGTACACAAAAGCGTGACGAGGCATGTTTTCCCCTCAGATGTATCTGTGTGTAAAAGAATATCTGATACAGTACAGTATTTTTCCATATCACGTGTATTTGGATTTTTGGTATTTGTTATCGCTTTTCTGCCACCTGTGGCTATTCGCAACGATGAGTGATGATATGATGAAATTGATGAATCGCAGGATTCGAACCCGGTAAAATCGGTGGCTAGGTCGAAAGTCTATCATTTAACACGCTCAACCGCGAAGCAGGAATTAACACTAAAGGGCTATTCGGAAAGGATGTTGAGGTTTTAAAAAAAATCTCCGAAATGTTTGTTATTTTGATAATAATAGCAACAAAATTCATTTAATTAGTATTTTGTCAGAATAACCGAATGAAAAACTATGTTAAGTGGAAAAATTTAGGCGGAAAAAGCAGGAACCAGGAGAGAGAATGTTTTTTATTCAGTCACATAGCCAGCCGGACCCTGTGGCCGAGTGGTTAGCACATCGCGCTGCGACGCCAAGGGTCCCGGGTTCGAATCCTGGTCGGGCTTGGTTGTTTCTGAATGTCCATTCATCAGTTTTCTTCATTTCATCACTCATCCCCATCTTCGCAAATTAGCCAAGAAGCACAAAACACGAAGTAAAATAAAATCAATCAATCAATCACATAGCCCAGAGAATAACGTTTCTGTGTGTTCCAAAATTCAAATGTGACTTTATTATTTTTATTAAACTGTACAACTAAGGGAAGTCAGTTGTGCTGGGTATTCAGTCTTTTCTTTGGTTCATTCTTCTTCGCTTTTCTGCCTCTCGAGTTAATCGCGACGATGAGTGATGAAATGATGATGATAGGAAAAATACGCTGACCACTCCGCCTTGGAGGCCGGCTGGATTTTCATCTGTTGTGTATGGTAGATGAGGATATATTAATAATAAATTGACAATAACGTATTATAATTCGTTTACTTCTAATGTGCATTTTATAACAATAGCATACCCACTACCCTCCAAGAAAAAATTCTGGCGAAGTTCATGAATCTTTTGGCTCAGTTCGTATTTCTGCAAAACTGGTGAATCTTTTCTCTATTACCGCTGTTCCTTTATTCTTCTGTGTGAATAATTTTTGTTGTTGTTGTTGTTGTTGTTTTAGATCGGGCGCCTAGCGAAGCGGATCCAGTTAGATTAAGGGGATCTTCTCCATATGGGTCGCTCACTACGAATGGTGAAGGTAAGTTGACATTCTGAGTGTTATTATTTTTCTTGTGTTGACATTTTTTTCTGTTATTCTTTCAATAGCAAACATTACAAACATAAAAAATTATACTGATAATATTTTTAATTAATTAATTCAGTGGGACTTAGATGAAAACAACAGAATATAGCAATTTGTGTAGGGACGTGAATTTTGAATTTTTGAATTTGAATGAAAATTTCTTGGGTGCGTCAGCACTGAGGCTATTTTGCACCCGTCACACTATACGGGATCCAGCCCCTTATCATAACAAAAAAAAAACCGTGTCTGAAAGCTAAAATTTCCTTAGCTTGGTTAAAAGCTGAGGCTGAAAAGGGCGCTTAGCACAAATAAGGACAAAAGACAGAATTATACTGGCCATAGGACCAGTCGCCAGAGCCTCGTTAGTCTGCAGTCCAGGGTGTACTACGTGGAAGTGAGGTTGGCTATTGGGTGCACTACGTGAAAGGAACACCCCTGTAGGGACGTGAAGTTTTCGTTTTATTTCCACCTAAATGTTGATGTATTTTTTGCATTTTTACTGTTTCTTTTATGCTTAAGATTTTCACATTGTTTTAGTTTGGAAAATTGAGACACATTTTAGTTCCATTTACAAAAAAAAAAAAATATGGCTTACCTTTGTGAGAAATCACCAAATTTCTTCCATTTGGAAAACTATTTCATCTCATCAACCACTAAATAAATAGTGGCTGATTAAATATTTATTGAATGATAACACCGAATTATTTGAACACAATCATAAGCATCACATTTTCCTAACAATGTCAAAAAATCCCTGCGACCTCAAAGTACCGTTTTGTGTACACAAACATACAAGCCCCCCTCGGAGACACGACAGGCGCTTCTCCCTGAAAATTTTCCCATTCCTACGAAATTTCCCTTCGGGGAAGATACTCCCTCTTCCCAGGCGGATTTCATTTTAGGACGAGGTTAAACACTGTCAGTCAAGTCTGCATCAAACTGCAATAAATGAAGCATGACAATCTCTTTTGAATCGAACTTTCATTAGCTAGACTAACAATAAGAGAACTCATAGCGCTTCAGGTAGTTCTTTTTGAACAGAATAAGTGTTATCCATAGTTTATATTGAGTGTAAAATTCGGTGTTATTCTAAAAAAAAAATTGCATAAATCTCGTTATTTCGCGATTTCGAAAAACTGAAAACTTGCCTCTTTTACCTTCTCAAGTACATTTTAAACACTTTATTTTGCTTTCCTCAACTTTTCGTATGTACTTTGTATGGAGTGTAGCTCTGTATGGTGCGGAAACTTGGACACTGAGAACAAGTGAGAGAAAGCGACTGGAAACTATGGAAATGTGGTTATGGAGACGGGTGAAATGGACAGATAGAGTGAGAAATGGAACACTGCTAGAAAGAGTTGGGGGGAAAAGATCTATGCTGAGATAATCATGAAGAGAAAAAGAAATTGGGTGGATCACTGGATGAGAAGAAACTGTATTCTAAGGGGTGCTATTGAAGGGATGGTCAATGGAAAGAAAATCCGGGTGAGAAGAAGATACCAAATGATTGACGACGTCAAAATAAATGGGGTCCTAGGATGCTACAAAGCGAAAGGCTCAAGATCGAACACCATGGAGGTTGCCCCTGGGCAGAAAACAATGAATGAATGTCGATGCAAAACCGATTCATCACAATAGAATGCAATCTTCATGCGCAACACAGAGGATTCAAATATTTTATTTTGATTAGTTTTAATGTTGAAACGCCTATTTAATTTTAGGTAACAAACATATAATTTTAGTTGTTAAAAGGGATTCCGACCTTCCACCCTTTTCTACAATTATATGCACATGTTTGTGTGTGACATTTTGAGCATAGGCAGTACCGTCCCCCCCCCCCCTCCTTTCAAGAAAGGATAAAACACGTGTCTCTTTGAACCTACCAATCATTCCATACCAACATACAAAAAAAATCTAGAAGTAACTATAAATGAGAATTAAATTGATCAATCCATGCAAAAAAGTATTGTTGTAAAACTTTGTGCACTCAGGATAATAAAACAAACCCCAATTCAGGTATATTATGCAATGTTTCATTCACTAATGAATTATGTAATAGAATTTTGGGGGAACTCGCTGGCAAGTTTAGAAGCATTTAGAAAGCAAAAGCAAACAATTAGGATTTTAGCAGCACTAAAGATTAGGGAATCGTGCCAAACGTTGTTTAAGAAACATGATGACATTATATGCGAGATTATGCCACGAAGCTCAATAGAACATACATAGAACACCCGAAATAAGCAGCTTCTAAAGCTATACGTCACCAGACTAGCATTAGTTCAATAAGGACCCGAACAGATTGTAAATAAAATATTCAATAATCTACCAAATGATGTAAAAGTAGAAAATATAACAAGGTTCAAAACCAAATTGAAAAAAAAAAAACATTGTTAAATCAGGCATATTATAGGTAGCGTTAGTGAATATTTAAATTGTAAATTATAGAAATTTTGTAAGTGTATATTTTTTGTCTGAACTGTACTGAACCCTCCAAATACAAATGTATATTGTTTATATCCAGTAATTTAGATTCAACTTTAACATGATCTTCTCGTGAGTTCATGCAGCGGCTCCGTAGCTCCTCCAAGATCCGGCGGTTTCGCGTAACCTTTGTATTGCTTATGAAGCGCCCACGCGCACCGCCTTGACCAAGGACACCTGACGGGGGAGAGGCGAGGAGTGTTGGAACATATCCCATTCAGATTATTCGGGTCGGGATTATCAAGGCTCGTGCACGCCAGGAACGACTCTACATTGTTTTGGATTCGAGAATGAATCGATTCTCCTGAACGGGTCGTGCGAATTGATTCACGCGTTTGTGAAACCATCCAAACTCGAGTACTGTCTTTGAGAAATTAGTAAGGAACACTTTGTTTTTCTGGCATGATTGAACTGTCTAGTATTTCTAAAGACAGCTGCTATGCATTTGCTTCAGTTTGGTGAAGCGTTGCTTTGGTATGGAATTGTACCGTACCGTTTCAATCTCGCATTGCGTCAAGAAACCCAGAGAACATGGTGATGGGTAATTTGCATGGTAGTATTTATACACCCGACTGTACAGTTATGTCAGTTTCTGAAGTGTTTTCGTTTCCCGACAAGTCCTGCAGCCATTTTCCCCAACGTAGCGCGTTGCCGAAGCGAAACTAAGTAAATACTTCATGTTACCTTGGAAAGTGGGTATGTTCCTTACAGCCCAAGCTTCTGCTAGCAGCAGCCAAACCTGTGAACCGATGTTACCGAAGAAGGCGCGCTAACCAGAGAGCCGAAAAGAAGCATGCCTATGCTGTGATGGTGGTTTCCATATATGAGCAACATTTGGAAGTTGAAGATGTCATCTTTTATTTATTTATTATTGTTTACAGAACTTGAAGATGATGTTAAGCATAATAATAGTCGGTTTCCCTTAATTTATAACAAGATAACATTGATTTTATTTTTTTTTCATTTTTTGATTCTTTAACCTTTGGGGGGGGGGGGGGGTTATTGGGCTTTTCGGCATTTTGGAAGATTTTTATTGCATCATTTTTCTAAGCTGCTGCTTTTTTTTAACAGTTGCAGTAACAACCAAAATAAAAGTGTTGAACCTTACTCAAAATTGCTGAATATATTTTTCAAGAATGCGGAGTCACGAAGCAATGCAAATGCAACAGATCACGTGACTTTTAGAATTTGTCGCAAATTTCTGCTAAGTGAGTTTTCGATGACATTCCGGCAAGAGTGGCTGTTCCTGTATGCTGCAAGTTGTCATTGCAAGTTATAAGTAGAGCCCGGAAGTTTAGTAATTTATTTTGGATAAAATAGGCAGAGGCATGTGGAATAATATGGAAAATAGGAAAGAAAAAAAAAACAATAAATCGAGAAAAGTGGCAATTCAAAGTCATTCAAAAAGTTAAAATCTGCATGGAAATAACTTTTTTACTTTCCTTTTTTGCCTTGATTGCACAGAACCACTAGTTTCTATTTTAAAGTACATTTATAGATAGCCGTCTTTCGAAAAGAATGTTTTTGCATAGCAGAGAATGTTGTCTCTACTTCGACAGACGTAATTGGAGCAGCATACATGAACAGGCTATTGTAACCAACCGGATTGAGGATTCACATCGTCAAGAAAAGAATTTTTCACCTTTAGGAATATCACAAATTGTTTTGAATTTTTTTTAAAGTCCATATTTGCACTCATTGTACGTCTGCACATTACTGCGACAGCTAACTCCCCTCCCCCCACCCCTGCCACTTCAATCAGCTGTTGCACCGATTCCTCGAAGACTTTCATTGATGCTACAAGAGTTTCACCCTTTTTTCCAGCGTTGGGATTGTCTCTGGAAAAACCGTAACGTGCTAATAAATAATATTTTTGTAAGAAAATTAAGTTATATGCAAATTTTTGAAAACCATGCTAAAATTCCATTGAAAATAGCATTAAAAGTAATTAAAATTAGAAATAGGCAAAATGAAAAAAAAGCTTCTAAAACGCTACCAACAACACAAAGAGAAAAATCTTGTCAATAAATGCAGAAGGGAAAAACGTCCGGGCTCTAGTCATAAGTTTCCGACACAATTTTCTCTTTTATCGAAGGTTTTCGAAAACCTTCCGAAAACATGATACCGCTACGCTCCTGTAGATGAGCAAATACATTCCCATGCCTTTCCCTGGATTGGAACGAGGAAAGCGCTACCACAGGGGCTGACATTCAAACTCTCGGCGTTGGTGCGGTGATCGTGTATCGAACTTGTGGACGTTTAGCCTCTCGCTTGCACAACAGAGAGTGGAAATCGGATGCAAATGTGGAAGGGGGAAACCGGAGCAGCGCGGGTGTGCACAAGCCACTGAGCCGACTCCCACACGGAAGAACTTTCTTCTGCCGATTCATTTGGTGGAAGAGCGAGCTTAGGCGGCCGCAGAAAGCAACATGGAGACCGAAATCCGTTCGTCGAGCAGCCACAGGCATGTTTCATAGCCCTGAAGTGGAGTCGTGACGTTCCAGCAGGGTTACCAGTGCACGCTAAATCCTGTGATGTTCTCGGTTCATACTTATTCTTGGCCTTTTTTGCACTCTGTGCAGAATTTGGCACTGCTTGTGACTTGAAAAGACCTTGTTAATAATACTAATAAAGAAAGAGATCTTTTGTTATATCGCTCCACACACAATTATATATATTTATTACTTCTTGTTTTTCGTGACGAAGTTAAGGCTGTGGAGCCTCGAAATTTTTGTTTATGAATTCAGCAGACAGCATTTTAGTCATTGCATAAAGGGGTCCCGAGTTCGATACCCGGTAGAGGCACATTGCACGGTGGTT
Organism: Lepisma saccharinum; assembly: GCF_977018435.1. Classification (NCBI taxonomy): domain Eukaryota; kingdom Metazoa; phylum Arthropoda; class Insecta; order Zygentoma; family Lepismatidae; genus Lepisma; species Lepisma saccharinum. The sequence goes on from NC_139229.1 coordinate 9,073,683, forward strand.
CGGTCCTACTTTAAACTGTAGGTCTATTTCCGATTAGCCTTTCTGTGCATAAAGTGGACTTAAAAAACAAACCGAAAGAAAAATGCATACTAGAATAAAAGTTTAACCCACACACACCCTCTGACAATAATTTGAAAGTTGGAATATTGTATTGATTGATTGATTGATTTGGTGTTTTAAGTCCACTTTATGCACAGTAAGGCTAATCGGGACTGGACCTACAGTTTAAAGTGGGATCCGAACCACTGTGCCATGTGCCTCCACCGGGTATCGAACCCAGGACCCCTTGATTACAAGGCGACGACGCTGGGAATATTCTATTGATTTATGGGTTATCCAGAATTTTCGTCTGGATGGGAGGTGTAAATTCAAACGTAAGGGGATGTAAGTGTATATTTAGAGCCAAAATGATCATATATTAGCCTTTGTAAAAAATAATTGGGGGTGTTGGACTGTGTAGTAAAATCACCACTATTCATCCCCATTGTCGCAGTTTGACAGAAAAAGTGGCAAAAATGCTATGAAAAACAATTGAATTTCTTTTTATACATTCTTGGCGATCTTTCGGGTATTATTTTGCCCCCCCCCCCTCCCTTTTGAACCTTTTCTGGATCCACCATTTCGGTGGCAGATTAGCCAATCTATGCAAGAAATGAACCTCTAAACGAACCCTCATGCCTCCGTGGCGTAGTAGTTAGCACAGCGCGCTACGACACCAGAGGGTCCCGGGTTCGAATCCCGGCATGCGTGTTCTTTGTGATTGCCCCTTCATCAATTTCATCCTACCATCGCCGATCCTCGTGTTCGCGATTAACTAAAAGTGGCAGAAAAGCAAAGTACAATAACGCAAATCAATCCGTCAAGCACCAGGCTGTCTTCGTCCTGGGTTACAAGTTTTTTTGTAAGCTTCGCTTCTCAGGCACTTGGTCAGTTAAATAGCTGCCATAGTGGAAATTTTTGCCGAGCTCTTGGCAACACTGTCCTCTTGTTTTCGAGCGGTTGGGTTAGTTTATACCTCACAGGGCCTCCCCACGCCTGTTGCGTAGCGTAGTCGGAAGGCTATCTTTGAAATAGCGTCTCTTGTCATAAGCGGAAAATGTTGAACCCTTCTGCAAGTATTCTCGTAATGGGTGAGTTTGGCACGTGTGCGGGTTGTGTTACTCCTTTGTTATGTTAGCAGTTCGTCAATAACGTAGCACAGCTTGGTCATGCCCCTGAACTGTTATCAAGGGGTCAAAGGTGACTTCACGGGAATGTTCAGGTTCTTCCTAGTTTTTGTGCTATTCGCTATTCCCGGAGGAAGGGTGTGCGTGTATTCGATTAGCGTTGCTTTTCTATACATGTATTCGCAATGAGGAAAATGATTCGTGATTTTTCTTTGCACCATTTAGGCCCGCTTTAGACGTGAGCTTTCTCCTTGGCATTTTCTTAACATTTACGTCATGACCAAAATGCGACCGTGTAAAGTGAAAAATCTTATGGCATTTCAGATGCCATGGCATATTTCATGGCATTTCTCAAGGATAGAACCCGTCCTATTTCCGTAGCATTTTTCGTAGCATAACGAATCAGAAGCGACCTCTAGGTCGCGAGTGAAGTTGTAATGGCGGCCGCGTGAGATGTAAACAATGTATCGCTTCAGATTTTTAAAAGCCGATAACTATTCAACCGAGAGGAATAATGTTTCGTATAAAACGTTATTAGGTACACAACAATGGCACTGTTTAAATACATACTTTACAGGGTTTACTGTACACGTTAGTTGTTTCAAATGTAAACACTGTGTACTCAGCATAGATGGCGTAACTCGACGTGCATTTCATGCTGTATACTGTATGTTATACATTGTAATCGCAAAAGCTAGCCAAAAAGTTACACGAAATGCTTGCGTGTAAAGTACTATGTGCTATGAGATTTTTGGAAGCTTTTACGTAGCATTTATGCTAGTAAAAATGTTAAAGGATATGCTTCCGTTTAAAGTGGGGCCTTAGAGTATGCAGCCAGTGGCGTATCCGAGGGGAGAGGTTGGTGGGGGTTATATAACCACTCCTTTGACCCAGTATTCCTAAAAAAAAAAAACTAAAAAAAAACATGGCAAATTGAGGGCTTACTAACAATAGAATATGCAACAGTGTCCTATTTACATTTTTTTTCTGTGTGCCGATTCGAAATTACTTGTAATGAGTACCAACTTGAGTGCATTTTAGCATGTTTTCTTCTTGAAATTTAATAAAATGCATTTGATTGTACACTTCTGTTCAGGTAAACTGGCATGTTCTTTAACTGTTGAAGATTATAAAATGTGCCACTTTGTTTGGACAGGAGTGCGCCTGCTCACTCGACAGATTCACGCTGGGCCTTTTGATCTTACCACCGAGGTTCTTGGGTTCAAAGCCAGGCCTGGGTGTTCTTTGCGAGTGTCCCTTAGTCAGTTTATTCACCATTCATCCTCATTGCCGTGATTAGCTAAAGTGGAAGAGAAACGACGTAAATTTAAAATATTCACGGACGCATGCTGTACCCAAGAAAAATCATAAATGAATACATATATAAATGTAGCTATACGGTGCGCTTATGTGTATTGTACGTATACGTTCATTCCAGAAGCGTATATTCGAAGCTATCTGCGAAGCCTGAAAACTCGAGAGTAGAATACAAAAGAAAAATCTATTATAAATTGTGAATAAAATTACTCATTTCAATTAAATGATTGTGATTCTGCAGTTGGCAACCTGATTTCTTATGAGTTGGCAACCTAGCCGCCGTTGGCATGGCAAGGATACTTCTTTGACGCCGAGAACGAGCAAAATGTATGTGTGTGTGTGTGTGTCCATTTATAAACGGTGTTCAGGTCCTCCACCTTCCAGAGCAATGTGTCTTTTTGTGAAATAGCCCATATCTTGGACTTAGCATACGCCACTGGTTCATTCAATATTATTTTTTTGTATGTATGTATAGTGTATTCAACTTAAATTGGATATATATTCTACTGAACCAATAAATAATACTATTGGAAATAGTGTTTCGTTTCGATTTTACAACGAACTAATATATTTTGAACATAACGTGCGAGTTGAAATTAAGTGCAAACGAATATTTCAAACTATTGGCATTATTTAATACTGCTGCAACTTGATACATTATAAAACAATGCTCACTTGTTTCTTCTGTTTGTGTTGGGAAGCGAAAATCGAATGTAAAGGCTCCTCACGAATCTTTGGCGCTAACCTAAAATACGATGATCCTCTCCCTGGCAGTGATGGTGTGGCAGCTTGCAGAGTTGCCAGAAGCGTGCGTTCAAAAAATCAAGGACGAATTTCTCCCCGATATTTCGGCCAATGTATGGGACCAGTGGCCACCCACCATCGTGAGGAAATTGGGGAGCTACGAATGAGTAGCGTAAACCGGTCATAGAAAACATACAATAACTACTGACGGGGTTGGTTCGTCGTACTGACCACACGTCACTCTCTAACTGGTTGGCTGATCTCCCGCCTCTGGTGAGAGAGAGACCGACGGTCGGTAGGTAGGCACTGCCCCTCACGGGCTCCACGGTTTATTATTATTATTATTATTATTACCACCATATTTTTACGTACAACCATAAAGTTAATACTAATGAAAATTGTGATTTCTTATGTCTTTCGAGTAAAAAAATAGAGCCCAGATATATTTTTTTGCATGTAACATGTTATACGAATTAATGTTTAATCCGGAACAAGTAACTTTAAGAGTAACTTGGTAAATATAACAAATGAGTAACCATGACCGTACCAAAAATTACTATGCGGGTTCTTATGCTAAAACTATTCACCGGAAACCAGTGCCGGATTATCGTGGGTGCTATTGATGCTGCAGCATTAGGCCCATTCCTGAAATAGGCCGAGATGAAAACAGACGAGAATTTTCCGAAAGCTGAACAGTTTTCTTTTTCTATATTAACCTGAAAATAAATCTTAGAATGAAATTTGTAACCTCAATTTCGGACGCCTAGACACAGCGTTACTTACTATACAGTTACTATTATTCTTTGCGCTGTGACGTAACTATGACGTCGTTGTGTTTATTGTTCACCGAAGATTTCAACATCAGGCCCCATTTCGTCTTAATCCGTCCCTGCCAGAAACCTGGTGTGCCATAAAAACGAAAAAAAGAGATGATATATAATCGTGGAATCATCCATATTTACCTACTAATACGTTCTGTAATTAAGGAATTTCTTTTCAAATCACTATATGCTTAGGTAACATAACCAGGACTGGACCGATAAATTAAATTGAAAACTATGAGAACTTCATTAAGTCAGGTGCCTGGACCCACACAACCAGTTCAATCCTCTTTGTGGATTGTGTGTTGCCCCTTGTCGTCGTCGTCGTGTGCTCAGTGCCCCTCTACAACCTCAGCTTTAGTCAAATATATGAAAGTGATAAACCGCAGATATGTTTTGGATTTAGTTTGGATACGATGCGGGTCTGTGAAATGATGCGTATCGATTATGTTTTTCTTCATAAGGAGTTTGCTTATTTCCGCAATAAGTAGCGGGTGCACCGGTTATCGAACCCGAGACCTCTTGATTACAACGCGACTCCATCGAAGAGACTCCATATTCGGGATTCTCAGTCGGTAACGCGTCTGACTACCATGCTAAAGGTCCCGGGTTCGATCCCCGGCCGGTTCAAATCCGGGAACTTTTCTAACGATGGAAGCGGCCCCGGCGTCCACCCAGCGTCGAATAACATGGGTACCTGGGGGAAACCCTGGGGGGTAAAGGCGGTCAGGGGCGTGATGCTGATCACATCACCCCCACTCACGACCGGATCAAGAAAGTGTGGGGCGTTACCCCCACACCCCCTATACGCCTTCATGGCGTGGTGCTATGCACAGGGGAGAACTTTATCTTTTTTTTTTTTATCATTTACCTGGAAAAGTCACGGAAATTAACGTACGGCCAAAAAAAAGTATTGAGAATTCATGGAATTTGTACACAATGTCGGGAAATGTTAAGTGTACATGCTGTACTTGCAGTGACTATGGATTTTGTGCATATTTGTAACAGTGTTGTCACAATCTGAGGGCATAATTTCCCATTCCAAGGGACAATTTTTTTCCTTTTTGCACACGTTGCCTTCACTAAAAACCTTTAAAAATAATAGTAATCAATTGTACATAATCTGTACTATTTTTTAGGTATTTTTCAACCCATTTCGTTCAAAATTTGGTTCGAATTTCCCTTCCTAAAGGGAAATTTCCCTTCATGTGGCAACACCGATTTGTAAACCCTATTTGACAGGGGCGCCAACTTTTGAAGACATTGGTGGGCTCAAACATCCATATATCGTGATATTAATACATCCTTACTTACATTTTTTTTTAAAAATATTATTTACTGTTTTCAAGAAGCAGTGCACCACGAATCACAATAACAAGTATAATAATAATAACACGACAAATTTTTGAGTGTTCTCGACCCCCACGGGCCCTTATACAGTGGCGTGTCCAGGATTTTCGAAACTAGGGTGTACGCATACTAGTACGCCATCATTTCCTGCCTTTGACGTTTTTTTTTTCCCTAGGAAAACGGGGCCAAGGGAGGTAAGACCCCACCACCCCCTCTTGGACACGCCACTGTCATATAAGTTTGCGCCACTGCTATTTGATACAACAGGTGTTTGTAAGAAGCAAATACTTAAAATATGGAATTTCTCGCAACAAACTATTTTCGTATTCCCCTTTAAACAGCGTTAAAAGTTAAAACGGAATTGAACATTGTAAGATTCTGATTGGAAAACATTTGAGAACCCTGATGCTGTTATTCAGAGCATGCTTCCATTTTTTTCCTGCTGATTTATATATTTCCATTTTATTCCAAATATAAAGTTTGTCTAGTTGCCATTTTCTACCTAGCGTAATCCATCCACTGTTGGGGTTAATGTAGCGGCGGAAGTAATGCGACGTAAAACTTCACTGAGTAAACAAAGTAACAGAAACCCTGTATGTAGTGATAAATTAGTGGCCCTGACAACCTTGGAAGCGCGGTGCTGGCGGCTCTGAATGGAAGGGGGGAGGAGCAGACGTACGGGAGTGGGGGAAAGGCGCCAGGGGCTTTCTGGCGGGCGGCGACTGCCTGTCGAATGGCATTCTGTGACGTCAGCTCCTCTAAGTTGCCGTTCCGAGAACAGTGTTGCCACATGTAGGGAAATATTCCTGGGTGCAGGGAAATTCGACTGGTGCTTCCATGCTTTCTTTGTCAAAGATACAAGATATAATATTTTTTTCTAACTGTAGTAAGATCATGCAGGAAAATCATGTCGTATACTTTCTTTCCGTGCCTCTATATTTCTGTAACAGCTTAGGATTTGACTCGAGAAAGTTTTGAGAATTCTTTAATACAATAAAAATTGTTCATGTAATGCCTTGATGAGGATTAATGTGTCTTCTTAACATTTGTTGTAATATTGTTTGAAACGATTTCTCCTGAGTCGTATTTGTCTAACTCGACCTCCGTAGCGGAGTGGTTAGCACAGCACGCCACGACGCTAGTGGCCCAGGGTTCGAATCCCGATGTTCTTTTTTGACGTTCCTTCATCAAGTACATCATATCATCACCCATACTCATCGTCGCGATAAAACAAGTGACAGAAAATACGGTAAATGACAAAAATAAAATTGTCTGTGTGTTGAATGACGATAGAAGTGATCGACAATGATCCCATAGCTACGACTTACGAATACACGTAACTTCAATTCATTTGATAATATTTGGTCTGGAGGTTACACCTAGGTGTTGTGTATATTCTATACTTGTGAAAATGAGTTATTTTAATCGTCTAAGCGACATCGTTCTTGTAGGGATTCCATTCATTAGACATAAATAGGTTTATGGGATAATCCCCATATTGCAGCTAAATACGAATACTGTTGGTGTGTTTTGGTGTTTTCCTGATCATTTATATTATTTTTGTTTCCATTATTTTGCAACTGTGGACATGTGCAGTGTTTTTGCATGTATTCAAAGTGAATGATCTCCAAATGCTGGTCTGTGCACTGACACGCTGTGTATATTTATGCTGCCAAAGTATTGTGCCTGTACAATCCCTAATTACTGTGTAAAAGAAACTTGAGAATCTAAAGTATTACGCTGTAGCTTATGATTTACCACTATGATCAGTCGGTCATTTTAATTAATTCGTTATCACTGAAAAGAATCATGACCCTTATGTAACCGACAAGGTATTACTACTTTCCCAAGGGAAGAAAGAGTTCAATCGACTTAGGGGCACACGCGTGACCCATGTTTATGCCAAAGGTTACATTTCATAATATAAAATCCTTATTTTGTGCAATGAAACAAATTATTACATTATTTGCAAGATCGTTGAAGCTATGTAAGTCATGAAAGAACTTCAACGTTTGAATCTTCGTTTATGAACAACACTTGATTCAGTCTTTTTGTTCAAACCACACACACAAAAAAGTTTAATTAGAACAACATAGTTTTTGGAAACCAAACATTTGTTTCAGTAGGCTGCAAACAAAAGAATTGTTCACCAAAAGCAAATTATTTTATTAATCCTTCACATTTGTTAAGAGTTGCCAAATAATTTGGTCAAAATTACAGAATTTAATAGTGGCTACCAAATGTTTTTGTTTGTCGTTACCATAAAACTCAACCAAACGTGATTCATCAGTTGTAAGAAATCAGATTTTTCTGTGCACAATGCTAAAAGCAGTTGCGTGAATGTCTTATATTTACTTTTCTTATTTATTATATTTAACTGCAGATCACAATTTTCAAAGGTTATTTATGATTTAATTTAAAACTACTTGCATTCTATTTCAAGTATCCGCGAGCATGCAGTTTGTGCCCTGGTGAACCGTGCAGGCAAACTATTTTGACCTTACTTTGAAGCGACTCTTACGGTACGAAAAGGTAGAATTCGGATGAAGAAAGTGATTTTGTTTACTTGGCGATGGGTAATTTTCCGTTCGAGAGCGTGGCAACATTGGGCGAAAGTCGGTGCGTGTTGTGTCTGCTTAGGAGATGAAACAAGCAAGTCACAAAGTGAAGAGAATCGGCGATACATCAAGAGAAGGAATTTATAGTCGCTGCTCTGTGTAGAAGAGTGTTCTATTTTTATTTTCCCTTTTATCTTGCGCAGAAATAATCCCTCCCATGGCTTGGCCCACGTAGAAGTCAACCCAACCTTCTCCGAGAAGCTTGCGTCCACATAATATCGGGAGGACAGAGAAAATTGTGGCGACGATGTCCGGAATCCGCCGAGGCGCTCCGAGGAAAATAAATATAATTTGAACGTTACCTTACCCAGTAATGACCCCAGTCGGGCGCCAAACCTAATTTCGCCTGGCGACAGTAATTGTTTTCAGTTGTGTCGAGTAATTCTTGTCTTCTTTCTTTTCCCTCTTTCGAGATTATGCACTCTTGTCCCTATCGGAACATATTGGAGGTGCATAATGTGCACTTTTCGCTTGAAACGTGTTGCACCGGTCTGCTTTTCTCTCTTATTACGTACCCCCCCCCCTTCCCTTCGAGATGAAAGAAGAGAAGGGGCCGCAGTCAAGGACGTATTTAGGGGTAGCCGGCCCCCCTCCGAAAACCTTAACTCAGTACTAAAATTGAACATTGAAAATATATACTTGTTTAACATTTGTTGTACAGTCATGGACACTGCTGGGTTGTAACAATCCCATTGAAAGCGAATGGTATCGTGTCTGTGACTGTACAGTGAGGTCCATGAGTATTACCGTACAAATTGTCCATGACTAGTTTCATTAATTTTTCATCACATCCTGTCCGTTTTTAAGCAATGATTTTTTATGTATGCTGATGCAGAAGTTGTCAACAGCTTGTTTTGAGTTTTCTTTTAATTCTTGAAACTCTTATTGGGTCAAATAAAGTGCACGAACATGGTGATGGACAATTTCTATGGATCCCACTGTACACCGTGTATCATAATAAACAACTTATCAGGTTTATTGTGAGGAAAGTATCTGAAACATAACAATGAGAAGTTTTGTATGCATGTGCAAGACTTTTGAAAACACGGTCATTGTGGCTCTGGTGTAGTGGGACTTTGTGAAAGACAAAGTCTATGTGCCACACATGGCATGTGCAGCAGCTAAAGGAGAGAATATGAAAGGCCTTTGGTTTGGTGGACTAGGAGTACTTGGGAAAAGTGTGGCTAGAACTCGAATTTCGATGCTAGTGGAAACCACACTCAACATTTGTAGACATTTCTAGCCATTGGTAGACATTCGTATAATCCTTGAAGTGTTACTGATTGATACATAACAAATATCATTGTTGTATTGCATATAGTTTAAAGAAAGTTGTTTACTCTATTGTGATACACCCTGTACAATCGGTGGGTATTAACTTAAGAAAGTTGTTTACTCTTGTGATACACCCTGTATGATCGGTGGTTATTAACTTATTGGAAAGCAATGATTATATTGGGATCATACTGCTTTTGAAGGACAGTACCAAAGATGTATGCTTGCACACTGCTATTTATGTTAATATACATAAAACATTAATCAGGAACTTTTAGTTTTCGCCAACTGGATCTAACATCCTTTTTTGTTGTGCAATAAATATTCAATTCTTCATCTATTTTACGTCAATTTCTTTGGCAAGGCACTTGTTTCCATACAAACTATAAAGTAAAGTAAAAGTGTAAAGTGCTCCCCTGTGCATAGCACCACGCCATGAAGGCGTATAGGGGTGTGGGGGTAACGCCCCACACTTCCTTGATCCGGTCGTGAGTGAGGGTGATGTGATCAGCATCACGCCGCTGACCGCCTTTACCCGCCGGGGGTTTACCCCAGGTACCCATGTTATTTGAAACTGGGTGGGCGTCGGGGCCGCTTACAACGTTAGAAAAGTTCCCAGATTTGAACCGGCCAGGGATCGAACTTGGGACCTTTAGCATGGTAGTCAGATGCGTTACCGCCTGAGCCACCGCGGCCACTGCCGATCGTAATTATTCTATACTGTAACTGAAATAATTAAAATGTAATTTCTCAAAAAGTGAAATTATTTTGAAAGATTTTTTCGAAAGGTGGAAATAGAAATATGAATATTGATATTAGGTGCACATTGCTACATACAATTATTTATAAGGAAATATTTTATTGATTAAATGTCAAATGTTTAATGATGAACATATTTATTATCAGCCATTTATCAAGCAGTTTATTATTAACGGTCTGTAACTGTTAAAATTTTACTATCCTTAGCCTGTTGAAAGATGAACTTGATTTCATTGTATAAATCATCGTGATTGCTAAGTAATGTTTTTTGTATATGTATTTACGCATTTCCCTTTGCTTTCCAGGAGAAGGGGGAGAATGGTGCAAGCTGGCATATTGGGAACTTCAGAAACGGGTTGGTCGTCTCTTTGCTGTGGATCTACCATTTTTGAATGTCTTTACCTCACTACCTCATGGAGATGGTCTTTGTCTTACCACACTCACACAGGACATCTTGCCACCCTCCGACTCCGTCCGGAGAACTCGGGCCAAAATTGGTCTTGGTAAGCAAATGGTTCATGCAATAACATTGTTCATTGGTGTGCTCGAATTACTGGCTGTATGTTATAATCAGTGTTAGAATCGAACAAGTGCAGGTTGGGAAAGTTCAGAAATCCCCTTTTCCACATTTGTATTTTTTATTACCTAATTTAGCATACTAAAATTCAATTCAAACTATATTTACATTATTCCTCTTGTAGTTTATGGTTGTTGCAAGCATTTAAACACATTTTTTGATGTAATATTTAAGAGGAACACACACTTCCTTCTTCAGACATGTAGTTTTAGTTTCATTAATGTTACACAAAGTGGACCAATCTGTATTTACAGTTACAATAGCAACAAAGAAGAACATGCAATTTTGTATAAATTACATTTATTAATATATATTTCCTTTTTTGTTACAAATATTTGATATGTCAATAGTACAATTATCACTTTCCCACTGTAAAATACTAAAAATTATTAATGAATATTGGAAAAAATAGTCATGATAAGAATAATTTAGAAATGTTGAGACAGGGTGAGGGGGAACCGACTCTCTCTTCAATTTGAATGCTGGTTTTAACCCTTCCCATTTGCAAAATTTCCTCTGAGGAAATAGAAACAGATAGAAAAAAATATGACGCATAGAGTGCGTTTGTTTTGGCTTTGGGCCGAGATAGCATGTGACATGGCGTAGATGCCGGCATTTTTGTCCTGTAACGTGTCTCTTATTTACACATATATTTAGCATGTAGACAATTACATTTATATTGCATATCGAGTTCTAACCTGTGTTATAAGAGTTGTTCAAAGTTGTTCACGTGCTATCTCGGCCCAGAGCCAAAATGAACGCACTGCAGTACAGTACAAAAACGAAGCCGTAACTCCACTTGCAAAGATTGTTGCATGCCACATTATTATAACATCTTTTAACAGGTAAATTAGCTCCTCATATCACTGCACTGTTTTTAGTAGCTGTTTAATTATATTCGCATTATATATGTTTCTATACAGTATTTTTCAAAAATCAGTATGCCCTGTGATGGGTATTCAAAAACTGGAAATATTACACCATAAAATTGATTCTTTGCTTGTCTGTTATCTGGTAAACAGTAGTTCAATATAGTCCAAAAGAAATTTGTGCAATTTTGGTGTGAATTCTGCCTTGGAGAGTTACGATTGCCACTAAGAATTCTGTTATTTCCAAAGCTAATGCGTGTGGGTAACAGTAACAGTTTGTTCAGGAGAGATTTGAAGAGTTTACCTTAAGATTGTGACAAACTGGATGACTTTTTAAAGTTTTAAGAATACATATTTTTTGTTTTACTTTTTATACTTTCACATCCAAGGACATATTTAAGGCTTATCAAGTACTAAAATTAAATAATTAAAAATTTATTCGTTTAGCCTTTGTTGTATAATTTCCTTTGGACTTATTGAAAGACAAGGATTATATTGGGATCATACGGCTTTGAATGACATTACAAAGAAGATTTAGGTACACTACTACTCAAAATAATATGCATAAAATATTAATCAGAAACTTAGTTTTCTCCAACTACATGTAACATCATTTTTGTTATTCGATAAATATTCAATTATTCATCTATTTGACATTAATTTCATTGAAAGAGCACTTGTTTTTATGCAAATTATTCCGATCTTAACTACAGGTAAGCTACGTAATGAATATGCGCTGTTATATCTTTATTCTTATAGTCTTTTTATCTATTTGTGTAATAATAATATAATATTAGTTTATGTAATGTAATTAGTGTTAATTTGATTTAATATAATTATTTTAACTTAAACATTATTATTCCTGAGACACTTGGTTCAGACCCCCCCCCCCCCCAAATATATTTCTAGATACGTGCCTGTACGCATCCTATATATCTAAGTTGTTCTCAAGGATTCTCATACTACTTTTGTATATTACAAAATAGTGCACTAAATATGCAAGTGGATTTTACTCTTTTGGCTACTCACTACCATTTGAAACTGAAATTTATTGTATAATTTTCTATTGCTTTTTATCTAGACATCTGGTATATTGTTGAGAAAATTTACACAGAAAACTGCACTATGTCAATGGCTGTTTAGTTTTTGTGGTTTAAAATACTACATACTTCTCTGTAGTGAACATAGAAACATATATAAGCAGAGATTATGCAAACTATAATCCATCAAAGACTGTGTACAAAATCTGTGCATGCACAAACTTATAGTATACGACATAATTATTTCAGGAGTATATGTGATTAATATCCACATTATGTTATATTTTCAGGTTTTATTTTGAGTCAAGAATCTGATGGCGTGTGGGCCTACAACCGATCTGAGAGTCCAATTTTCGTGAACTCTCCTACTCTCGATGAACCAGAATCACGAACACTCATAGTATACAGGGTACCTTCAGGTTATTGCCTCAAAATATTCGACTACGAAAAGGCCTATTTCAATCAGCAGCTTCGCAATTGGGACCTTTCAAACGGCCCCATTGATCCAAACTCTGTTCGAATCAGTTTCGCGAAAGGATGGGGTCCAAAATATTCTCGGCAGGAGGTGACATCGTGTCCGTGCTGGCTCGAAGTACTTCTCGCTCCGTGCAGATGACACTGCAGAATCTCAGGTGTGCCGCAGCACAGGAAATACAAAATGGCGTCAACCTTTCTGAAGGCAGCAGAAAAGTGGGAAGGATATTTGAGCGCTGACTGAGCAGAGAATGTTCGTGTTGTGAAGTACAAAACGATAAAAATGAATTAAACTGCGAACTTAGAAGGAAGGCTGGGACCGTTATCATCTTTCAAAAGACATGCTTGGGAGAGTATGAGTATTTATATAATTTCAAAACAAAGCAAAATATGTCCAGAGCAGAAAAGCATATTTCGTAAGGTACTCAGTTTCTAGTGATAGTGCTATGCTGCCACTTTCTAATCAATGCAGTTCTTCTGTACAGGGTACAAAACTTTGACTGATATCTGGTAAAGTCTTGATTTAAATATATAAAGATAAATTAACTTATTCAAAATATTTTGTATTAAAAATTGAGAAAAAAAAATAAGGGAAAAAAATTCTGCTAGAATAAATAAACTATTGTTTGTTGTAGGAATCACTTCCTAGAATAACTTAATGAAAACCAGTGCATTTTTTTAAAAAAATGATAAAAACTTATATATATTATATATGTATATATAGTTGTTGTTCTGAATCTATCTTATCCTACATTTTTATATGCTAAAATGCTGTTACCTTGTGAGTTTCCTACAAATTACTATTGCAAAACTTTCCATAATGTCTTGAAATATTGGCCAACTCTTGTTTAGTAAACTTGTAATATCAAGGCCAGTTAGTGCAGGGTACTGGTGTTTCAGAAATTGTGTGATCGTAAGAAGAAAAGAAAAAATGTGATAATATAGTCTTGAACTAGCTACAATCTATATTGCAGGGTATGGATGTTGGTTGTATGAATCTTTATATAAACTGGTCTGTTCTTATCATATATTTTATCATGGTAAAATCAATTTGTGAAAAGAATTAATAGTGCCTTCATAAACATTCGTGTTCATTAGTGGTGATGTTCCACTACTCTTATCTATCAACCTGTTGAGATTTTTTAAAAAGGGAAGTGTATGTACCAATCGGAATTTGTGGTGATGCTTTTCATTACCATAGAATGAAGATTTCTTAACTGCCAAGGTAATTTATTTACAGGTATGTTTAAAGTATCAGTCTGAACATGTTCATGAAGTAATTTTAACACACTGACATCAGATGTGTCACTGCTAATTTTTGCTGAGAAGTAAAGAGGCTGCAACTATTCGTGCATCTATGGAAAATTTTAATTTCCGTGCCCCTCAGCTATGGCTGCAGCTCAGATACCTTTGTAAAGTACTTTATTTGGAAATACTTTTACAGGAAACATTTACGAAATTGTGGTGGTAATAATTGCTCGAAATCTTTTAGTTATGTGAATTGACTTCGAAGTTTAAATTTTTTATTACTATTTTTCATGTGTGTTCTTTGTTCTTGTAGTTATTATTATGAACCATGTTTCTGATGGCTGAAAACTACAAGCTCTAGGTCAATGTACAAATGAAACTTTGCTTTCTTGAAATTTTTCCATTTTGAAACAATTCCACTGGTAATAAGCAAGAGTTGGGCAAGTTGCTGGAAAAATAGCATGTTACAGTTACCATTACTTTGTCAGCACTGATAAAAAAAAGGCTAATCAGGTCTGAACCTACAGTTTAAAGTGGGATCGAATCAAATGTGCCTCCATTGGGTATCAAACTCTGGACCACTATGCCATCAGGGAGGACATGTTCTTGTAGTGTAACTTTACATGCACAAGTATAGGTAAATAAGTTCTCCCAATTGTGAATTTATCAAAGTAATGCAACTAAAGTAACGCCGTTACAATTATTGATGTAATATTGGAAACTTGTTACTAAAGCAAGTACCTACAAAGTATATTATTCATGCAAGTAACGAAAAACTAATACTTGTGTTACATTAATACAGTACTATGATATGGACTTGTTTCAATATCAAAATAGTTGAAATTTTTACCACATGAAAATATTTGATTCATTTTTAATTCAATACAAAACTGCCAGTGCACATTGTGTGGTACTATAGCAAAAACATAGGTATTTTGGCCCATTCTGATGTTTGCCATCAGCCTTGTATAGCCAGCCAGATTCAAAATTTCCAAAGAAAATTCACATATGACGGTGGATGTATAGACAATACACTTCAAGTATAAATACCATGTTGATAAGTTTGTATTTTAATCTATACTAAGTTGCGTTAGAAGTTGGAAAGAGAGTGTTGCAGAAAATTTTATGATAAAAACAACATATGAGTATTGCCAGAAATCATGTTTTAATATGAAGCTCGGGAAGAGTGCTCACTCATTCTCAATAAGAATTTGCAATGAAATTATGTAATAAGAATTTGCAATGAAATTATGTTACCTAATCAGTAATACTAATAATTATTGTAGTATCAGCGTGGAGAAGATTTATTGCATTTGATTTAAATTTATATGCATATTCCTTCCTTGAACACAGTGTGAGATGTTGCAGTTATGTCCTTCCATTACTAACAGTGTTCACCATGTTTTGTGTAAATCACATTTATATAAGAGCAGCTTTAACAGAATTGTAAAAATGTAGAAATTTAATCTAATTATAAATTAATATTTTGTGCATATTTGAGAATAATGCTCCAAGTACAATTTGAAATTTTAGCATATGGTATACCAAGCTTTGTGAATGTAAAATGAATATACCTTTGTACACTCTTGAAATTGAAGGAATTTCTAAATGTGAAAATTACTTAAGCCCACATCACACGGAACTGGATTTCCAGTAGGTATGCCCTAGTTGGTGTTGGACTGGCTACCATTTTGCTAGTTTTCGCCTCACACGATACTTATCAGCATACTTGTCTGTAGACTTTTGTTCCCATACGAGGGAGGTTGTAATGGCGGCCACGTGAGATGTAAACAATGTATCACTTCACATTTTTAAAAGCCGATAACTATTCAACCGAGAGGAATAACGTTTCGTGTAAAACGTTATTAGGTACACAACAATGGTGCTGCTTAAATACATACTTTACAACGTTTACTGTACACCGTGTGCTCAGCATAGATGGTGTAACTCAACATGCCTTTCATGCTGTATACGTTATACATTGCTGGAGTAACACTCGGAAACCACAGACAAAAGCGCTCCTTTGCACAGTCACAGATTATCTTCACATGCGAAACTTTGCTCTGATTGGCTGTTCCACAGAATCCAGTCTAGGGAAGCAAGTAGCAATTAGAACATGTCCTATTCCTCCAAACCAGTCAAGCAGTCTGTCAGGCGGCCATGATGCTACCTAGAAAGTTAGTTCAGCGCCAACTAGGGCATTCCTACTAGAAATCCAGTTCCGTGTGATAAGGGCTTTACACTGAAATTTTTAAGCTTGTGGGAATAAGTTTTAACTTTCCATTTTTATTGCAATTATTTGAAGCTAATGAGTCTAAATTTAACTTTACTGGCATAATATTTGTACAAGGAGAATTTATCATAATTCCGCATAAAGATTCGAAGAGGAAAAAGGCAAAAAATCAGTTTGATGCACGAGGATTTTCATCATACGTGATTTCTTGTATACTTCCATAACGATGTTTTCAAATTTATTAGTATGTACACGAAACAGGCTTTTGTATCCATACACACACGTTACATGTGCATATTAATATCTTACTAAATTCCCGTAACGTGAGAACAATGAGAATGAATAATGTTTTTGGTTAAACATTCTGCTGGACCTTGGCTTGTGCTAGCCAAGCTATTCTCGAAAATTCCTCTTCTTTCAATAAATTTCAAATTCTGAAAAATTACATCTGTTGAGAATTTCTTCTTTTTTCAGTCTTTGACTCACCCTGAAGGACATTAATTACACTTTATGGGGCCCATAAGCATGGGCACTGGTAGGATTAATTGTAGGGCTGTGCACCCAGTTTATAATCAAATTTTTGCTAACATCGAGTAGATTAAGAAGCCATCTTTTACGTTTGCTGAAACAAATTAAACATACTACATTCTAGAAAAGTAAATGTGTAATTTATAAGACAAATTTACTCTAGTCTAACATATAACACCGGTTATGTTTTACCAAGATGCCGGTAAAAAGCAATGGTAGAGCATGAATAATGGAAATGTAGAGTTTATTCTACATACAACATGGTTAAATTTAAATTGTTAAAACAATATGTCGTAGTAATTGAAATTAGTAGTTTTTTAAGACAGTAAATAAATTTGCGAGCCCTACTTCACGACCCACCAAATGCCCCCTTGGACCCAGCAGTGGGTCGTGCCCCATAGGTTGAGAAATGATGTTCTAGAGTAATCTCATGAATTTTCATGTTTCCTTTCACTCTTGTCTTGATATCTGTGATGGAAAATATACTTACGTAGCAACGAAACTAGTGAATATCTAGACAACAGTGGTTAGCACAGCATGCTACAAGGGGTTCAATGTTTGAATCCCAGTCTGGGCATGTATGTGTGTTGTTTGCGAGTGTCCTTTCATCAATTTCATCATCATCACTCATCCCCATCTTCAAAAGTATACCAAATGAATCAGTCTAGACAACAGCAAAAGCAAAGTACATGGAGATTCACCTGAATGCTCTAGAAGGAATTCTAAGCAGATATATTTTTCAGAATTTGGGATATCATAATGTTTTTTACGCGGCCAAAACATTGTGATGATCACATCACCCCCAGCTCGGCCGAGATCAAGAAAGTGTGGGGCCCTAACCCCACATCCCATATATGCCTTCATGGCATGGTGCAAAGCACAAAGGAGCACTTTACTTTTTTTTGTTTTTTTTTATATCAATGTTTTTTACAAAGGAGAGAGATTTTCGAACACACCTTAAAAAAACTCAAGGCTTGCCCATTGTTTCATGTTTCTCCACCATTGGCAAGAGCACTAAAAAATTGAATCTGTGAATGTAATGTTTCAGTTAAACATCGATACATGTGAAACGTTAAAATAATTTAATTTTGCCATGTTCATTTGGAAGGGGTGTGTGGTTGTCTATATTTTTTGAACAGGCCCTGAACTGAAATACAAACATGTCATCTTGTAGTGAAGGCATCCATTATTTAAAAGCACAACTAATTTAGCAGGAAAACATTATTAATTGGTAAAATTTGCATTTGATTATCGTTAGGTGTTTGTGGTGGAAGCAGGTGAACAACATTATCCAAACGTTTTCTGCAATTTTTTATCGTGGGATCATATAAATGATCAGAATGGTACTTCAAGGCTGAACTGCAGCTACTAATACTAATATCATCGCGAAAAGATCATTTGGATATGGTACATTTTCGTAACATTGAAAATTTACTGACATTTTGAGATGCCTTTTTCAATAGCAAAGCACACATTCTTAAACTTTATCTCCAAGGTTCGTAATAGCCTATACTTGACATTAGAACAGTTATACTCAAAGAAAATGCATGACCTATAATGAATCTCAATATACGGGTTGTTAGTTATTAAAAAAAAAACAAATGGCTGCTTTTCATTCATACTTGGTGTGCAAAAAAAGAAAATTGAACATTTCACCATATGTTCTCGGTCCATGTATGTTTACAGGTTGTAGACATTTTAGTCTCTTGTCGTATACAATATTTTCTGGCAGCATTTATCGTATCACTCATAAATGAATGTATCTTTTATATAAAATAAGCAAATTAACTCCTAGATCCACATAATTTTTTAAGGGAAAAAAACTTAAACATTTCTGACTAGTGATTTGGAATAACTGTTGAAGGGTTGTGGTCAGACATATACCGTCCATTATTGTAACTGAATGTTGGTTGTGTGTTCAACAAAATATCAATGCTTGGCAAATGAAAGTTTGAAGGCACTAAGCCACTGCGTTCGCATGTAGATCAGATAAAAAAAATCATTTACTGTGTGTTGCATAATGAGAGTATACTGGTGCTGATCTACTAATAGAAATAAATAATGGTTACCAGTTTCGAATTTTCGGCTTTTCGCTGCCAAATATCTTGCCTTATGAAGAGAATAACAGAAAGGTTATTCGACGAGAAAAGAAACATATTTTCTTATGCTTCCTAAATAGACATATTATGGCAGTGTGAATCATTTTCCTTTTTTAAAAAATGTGCCAAAAATGAAACAAGAAACAGCTTGAAACTGCCTTAGCGTCACCATTTTTACATGAGATTTGGAACAGAGTGGTTGTAAATTAAAGCGAGATCTAATTATGGGATAATAAGCTCCTTAAAGGTGTTATTATTGGTTATTTATTTGTATAATTTTAAAACTAGCTGTGTGTGTTGCTACTGTGTTTAAGCATGTAAAAGGTATTTCCTTTCTTGAGAGTTCCTCATAAAATCTATCCGCCACACTTCTTATTCAAACACTGATAATTAATATTTTTTGTAGTTGTTATTTATGTTCTACTTTTTTCTTTAAAAGAACTTTAACATTATTAACCACGACAAGTTATTTAACCCAGTACTGTTGACACTATGACCATGGCGGACTAAAACTAGCCAAAGTGTAGTTCTGTTGGGTGTACACACACCTATTACATGAATAAATATTTCAGTTTGTGTTACATAATATTTGCATACCTTACATGTGTATAAATACAGCAGTAACATTCATAGACTATTGTAAATTAAGAATAATTTTTACTACATGTGTATGTAATTCGTAACTAATGAACAAAATTAATTGATGTTTATAAAATTATTGTGTAAAGACGACAGGAGAGAAATATGTGTGTTATATTTACATTATTCATAATTGAAAATTATGTGTTAATTTGTGAACGTTAAGTGATATTATATATGATATGGTACCAACACTCTTAGTTTGAAAAAAATAAAAATACTCATCTGTACAAACATCGAAGCATATTATAAGTTCCAAAGAATGTCTAAAGATTACTTTTTCTCTACAGAAATAAGAAAACACCTTGCTAAGTTGTACTAAGTGAAAGGTAACAGTTGACAATCAAATGTTTCTGGGCATAGTGTAAAATGCCATTTGTATTTAATGTAAATAGTTTACTTTAAAAAAGAAAAACAAAAAATATAGCTGCAGAATGTTGTAATTTATCTATTCTTAATAGAAAAACTACAACTAAAAATGTATATTATGTATGATTATATTAGAGAGGACAACTGTCCACATTTTTATTAAAAAAATAAAAATGATATTTCTTTCTTTTATTTCGCAAAACACTATACCTCATGCTCTAACCATAGCATAGTACTTTTTTTACTACTAGTCTAGTTTTTGTGCTGTACAATATTTAAAGATAGTGAATTGAAAAGTTGTAGTGTAAACTTACATGAGATGTATGATGAAACCAATGGTTTGTTGTTTGCAAGGAGTAAAGGTTCATATTTTAGTCAATTTGCAATTTTCCACAAATTTTCAGGCTGTGATTTTTGATTGTACTAGAAATCAGTGATGATTCAAACAATGAGGTAGAAGTATATTCTGTCCGCACACAGTGGCGGATTAAGCTTCCTCGCCGCTCCTAGGCACAAACTTAATGTGCGCCCTTCTCAAAAGAAAAGTAGTAACTTATTTGCAGTATTTTTACAGGCTAATATAAAAATTAGTGAACATGCTGAAATAAAAAACAAAGGATAAAAATAAATAACAAAGAATTCATTTTCTGTATGTGCTATACCTAAAATTATGTAATGTATTGAGAAATTAAATTCACCACTCAAAACTTTTCGTGTGATGCTACAATATTTGAAATGCTTTTCCAGTCTGAAATGCCGTGAGTTGCGATGTTTGTCTTGCCCTTTAACAACCAGCATGATGCACAATAAATGGCACCGGTATTGCACGAATATACCAAATAATTCCGCAGAATTGATTCGCCATTTACAAGTTTACGAAAAAAAACACTATTATTTAAAAATCTTGTCTTACCTGCTATGAGTCTTTGCGATTTAGAAAAGTCGTTTTCAGCATTCTGATTAATTCCACGTCTTAGAAGAATGTCAATTGTAGACTCATTCAGACACCGCTCTGCAGGATCGTCACTAACGAAATTTGCACTCTTCACTGTCACAATCAGGAACTCCTACGAACTGAGGGGACACTACCTAAGGTGGACTTTCTTCCTCCACTAAACCCACAATATTTTCGACATTTTGCGTTTCACAGAGTTCACTCGATGTAGCCGCTTCCACTTCAATTTTTGAACTGCTTTCGGAAATCACTTGTTCCTTTCGCCTAAAAAACGTGTCCGCTGTACCAAGCTTTTTCTGTAAGGTTGCTCCTCTTTCACGCTTTTCGTTTGCAAGTTTACGATAAGCCGCCCCACTTAACTTTGTTCGCTTCATGCTGCCTGCTGCATTAAAAAAAAACAAAAAAAAAACAACACCAAATTGCAAATGCACTAGTAACAAACTGAATGCATCAGCCAGAGAATACATTAAGACAAAAACTAGTTGCTGTCCACGCGAAAGCTGCACTCACTCACTTATCAGCAGTGTTTATGTGTTTATTTTTTTTTAAGACTGGCATTGTTACAGGTGCGAGTTTCAAGCAATCAGTCTTCTTTCCTGCCTGCCCATTAACAAAAGCTTAGTGGAAGATCGAGGTGTATGTATTTACAAAAACAAACCAACAAAGGCTGGGCGGCTTGCAAACAAATTGATTGGCGCCTGAAGGAGGCACAGCAGACCAAACATTTATTGATAACATAAATCTGATACATCAAGGTTTCTTTCGTATGAAGCGAAAGTGTTGCAAACCGTTGATTTGAAACATTGGTTTCATAGGTCTAAATTGTCACTGTGTACGTAAGACACTTTTTATTATTCTTGATATTCTGGAAAAACGATTTGCTGCCCCTAGGCACGTGCCTAGTGGGCCTATTTGGTAATCCGCCACTGTCCGCACATGATTAAATGAACCAAGATCAAAAGTTTAATTCCATGCTTAAAGGAGGTGACGTCAAAGTACATGTCACGTTGGTTCTTGAATTCATGGTTAGGTAAAGTTCCCTGTCCATATTGCACCCTGCCAGAAGACACATTTAGGGGATGTGGGAGTACAGCCCCACACCTCAATCTTGGTCATTGGTTTTTTAGGTGATGTGATCAGCACTATACTCCAGCCACTTTACCCCCCAAGGTTTCCCTTAGATACCCATTTATTTGAGGCAGGGAGAAGAAAAATGTCAACCTTATCTATCATGGGTATCGAACCTGGGTCTTCCGCATGACAGTTAGACTAGACATCCTACTGACGACCACTTGATTTCATGGTTAACATGAAAGAATTTCTAATTATGAACAATATTGACAGTGTGAACAAGTAGCATTGTTGTATGTTCCCCATACATTTGCCCAGTGGCGTGTCGTGGAATTTTTAATTAAAAGTGTTACCGGTTATCAGTAGGACATTTAAGATCATAAGACTTGCGCCCCCCCCCCTCCCCAATGTCTTCCAAGTAGTTTGTATACTATTATTCTGGTACGTCTGCAATTCAATACTAGATTTTGGTAAAGTTATTAATCAGGAAAAATAATGTTGGCATAAGGACTGAAGTGAAATCGCACAAACATTGGTTGTTGACACAATAAACATTAGCCTAATAAACAAATTAGATACTTACAGAAACATCGAAGGCTAATTATAGAGCAGATCAATCAGACTACTCTTCTTTGAAAACAGTTCTATGATGCTGGGGTCCCGGGTTCGAATCCTGGCTTGGGCATGGACGTTTGTGATGTCTATTCATCAATTTCATCATATAATCACTCATCCCCATCTTTGCAAATTAGCCAAAAGTTGCTCAAGCGAATTAAAATAAATCAAACAAAATGAAAAAAGTTCTGTGATGCTGTCATAAAATGATTTTTTTCATTTGAATTTTAATTGTTGGGTGCGTCATGATCCTGAAGTTTTCCATGTTATCCACACCTGAATTCCACATGCTTTTTTAACCCAAAAATTGAGTACATGGCCAACAAACAGTTTCGACAACTAGATACATCCACATAACCACGGATAGTCGTTATACCACGAAATATTGAAATGTCGGTCATATCCAGCAGACAACTTGGTTTTTAAATCATTCAAAATAGGTGTTGGTCTTCCTTTTGTCACAATTTCGCTTTTTTTCTGCCAAAGAATCCGAACCGAAAGATTGCTCCAAATATCTTCTATTGCACAATTACTAGAGGCACATATTTTTGGTAAATAAAAAGGCAAAATTTCGGTACAAAAACTGGGTCAATTTCGGGTTCAAAAGCGGTAAATAAAATAAAATATCGGTGTTATAGCGGTGAAAAAATTGATAAAAAGTGGTATATAAAAAGACATATTGGTTTTAAAATTGTTAAAATAATCCTAAATTTGATTTAAAAACTACATTTATTCCACAGAATTAACATTTCACTTCTAATAGCACATTTATGTAGTTATCAGAGTATTAAGTTTATTTCTGTGTAAAGGAGTTCATTTTTGCTTCTCCAATATTAACAGCAGAATTAATCAATTTTCCGGGAATTGCATAACTCTCAGGATAATTCAGACCTCGGAAGGTGTCGCGTCGGTGAATAAACCCTGAATTTCGTGTTTAAGAGTTAATTTCGCTTTTTGCAGTTCATTTCGCATTATTTCGTGACAAAATATGGTCACAAAATGCACCTCACACCTTTCAAAAACATGAAAAATTAACACTACAATGTGGTTTTTCAAATTTCGTTTTTTCGTCAAAAACGAAATATGCATGCCCCTAACAATTACATACACTGTTCAGATAGGATGAACCCGCCACTTCAGAGCAAGCTCCATTCCGCTTGTTAATTAATTGACAATGCCCGAAAACAACACAAAGACGAAAAACACCGCTCACAAAACTCACACTGCACAGTCCCTCCCGCCAACCATTGTTTAATTTAGTGACACGTGAAGCACCCTCCTGCCCCTTACACTACAAGAAGTCCAGTTCTACTACTGTTGCCATCTTAGTTCTTTTGAAACCAGATTTGCCCAAATTGCGAAACTTTTTGTTTCAAATGAGACGTATGTAGAGTAGATGTACAGGGTAGGCAGAAAGTAACTCCCTGTTTTTATTCTTTTTTTTCTCTCCTAAGATATTGTAGGTAGAAACTTACTTTTTTGTACACATGTAGTTTATTGTATACATACCATTATCTTCCCTCAAGTTACAACTCAGTGTGTGCTCCAGTATTTTCTAAACACTGTCTTAAACGAACAGGTACGTTTGCTACGACCTTCCACAAGAACTCTGCAGGAACACCATTCATGACCTCACGTATCTTATTCTCAAGTTCACCAAGAGTTTGAGGTTTGCTGCGATACACTTCTTCCTTAGCCCACCCCTATAAAAAAATCACATGTGGTGAGGTCTGTACTTCGCGCTGGCCATTGTGTGGGACCTCTGCGACCTATCTAGCATCCTGCGAAGCGCTCATGAAGCCATTGTCTAACAGTCAAGGTGTAATGGGAGGGGGGAGCTCCATCTTGCATAATAACAGTTCATGTACCTCGTCCCATTCAGAAATTGTACGCCATACAAAATTATCTAACATTTCCAGGTATCTTTCAGCGTTCATGGTGTGTGTCAACAGATAGGGTCCAATAATGCGAGAAGAAGTTAATCCACACCACACTGTCACTTTCGGCTTGCCCTGCATTTCTTTCAATTGTCTCTTTGGGATCAATTTCTGACCAATAATGGCTATTATGACGATTAACAAATTGATGCTATTTTTGCTCTCTTCAATGCTCAATCGTACTGCCATCTCTTATCTTCAATGGCACTTCAAAGGAACTTCAAAGGCTTCAGAGGATGTGGAAAAAATATTCAACAAATGGCATACTTTAGTCTATAAAACAAGATAACTTTCATTGAAATATGTACACAACTTCAATAGAAATACAAAATTAAAAATAGGGAGTTACTTTCTGCCCACCTTGTAGTCATCATCTGTTTCCTAACTACTCCCACTCCCATGTTTTGCTAAATCCACAGAAATCTCATTTCTGACCCCACTACT
Organism: Lepisma saccharinum; assembly: GCF_977018435.1. Lineage (NCBI taxonomy): Eukaryota > Metazoa > Arthropoda > Insecta > Zygentoma > Lepismatidae > Lepisma > Lepisma saccharinum. The sequence continues at coordinate 9,098,831 of NC_139229.1, forward strand.
ATTTCGTATATTTTACGTTCCTTGCTACCTTTAAGGCTTTCACTTTATAGGATAATCGTAATCGTGACTATGAGGATGCATGGTGAATTATTAAAATAAAATTATTATTATTTTGTGTATGTAATTATTAATTTTTATAATTATGTAAGTAAAAGAATAACAACAAACACCGAAATAACCATTTCTTGCTGAGAATTCGAACCTGCAACACCTGACACTTTAGAGCGAGATAATAATAATAATAATAATAATAAAATCGCCTTTATTGGAGCGGGCGTGTTTCGGCCTCTAGGGCCGTTCTTACAACAGACCCTTGTCTGGAAGATTAGTACAATGGAATAAAGAGTACATTGAGAAAAAAATACATTCAGAAAAAAAATAAAAATAAAAGCATGAAAAGGATTACATATCAATACAAATAAGAATAATTAAATATATAGGTATATACGCTTAGGATATATATATATAGATAATGAAAAAGAAAGACAGATTTACCTATAAATTGTTGAACATAGGTATCTTTTTTTTTTTTTTTGCTTTTGTTTTAGTACACATTCATATATATTCAGTAATCTGGAAAAATAGAAAATATAATAGTAATAATGAAGTGAAATAAAATTATGAAATTATAAGATTTATGTGCACACAGTTGCCAAATGTTACAATGCGTATTTTTATGAATGAAAAGTTGCTCGTGATTAGGTATTTCGCTGCCTTGCCAGTAGATACTGTTTTAGATTCTTTTTAAATAGCTTATGGTTGTTGATGGATGTTAGGGAGGTTGGGAGGGAATGCCTACAATATTTTTCAAGTGATGTAATGCTCGAAGAGATTTGTTGGCTTTTTTCATCTGCTCTGAAATATGACCTGACCATTCTATGTGGGAATCCATGACAATGCCAAGGTTATTTACAGTATTTTCTAAGTTTAACGGATGGCTATTCAATTTGGGGAGAATCATGTTATCCGTGTTTTGGCTAAGCTTTTTTACCAGAAATTTCGTTCCCATTATGACAAATTTTGACTTGGTTGGGTTCAATTTTAGGAAGTTAGTTTGTGCCCATTCACTTATGGCGTTCAGGTCTTTCTGTAGTTGTGATGCTGCATTTGAGAACTCTTCTATCCTTGTATGTATGTATATCTGAGTATCATCAGCATATTGGTGATACTGCGCATGCGAGAGGTTCTTATGTAAGTCCATTACATAAATGGAGAAAAGGAGAGGTCCAAGAATGCTTCCTTGGGGAACTCCATTTCGAATGTTTAACCACCCAGAGGAACAGTTATTTTTGCCTCTGATTTGTACACGCTGCTTCCTGCCAGAAAGGTACGATGCAAACCAATCAAGGGTTATGCCGTTTACCCCAATGCTGTGTAATTTAGCGAGTAGAACTTCATGGTTCACGCAATCGAATGCTTTAGAGAAATCAAGGCATACAAGTAAGGTGATTTTGCTTTCATCGATAGCTTTTTGTACATCGTCAGCAACTTTCAGAATGGCTGTTGTGGTGCTGTGATTTGGCCGAAAACCAGATTGATGCTTTGGAAAACTAGATGTAGCTGTTACGTGTGTGAACAGCTGCTCGTGTACAATACGCTCTAAAATTTTCGACATTATGGGCAGTATACTTATTGGGCGCAGGTCATTCACATTTTTAACAGGCTTGCATTTTGCGAGCGGTAAAATGATTGCCTTTTTCCACGCTTCTGGGAAGATACCCTGTGCTAGGGAGTTATTTATTATGACGGTTATAGTATTTACGCAAAATGGAAGTAATAATTTTAAAATGGTTAAGTTTATGCCATCGTCTCCACATGCTTTACTACGTATCCTGCTGAATGCCTTCCGTATGTCTTGAGATGTCACTCTAGTAAAGGTAAATGAATTTAGGGATTTGAGGGTCAAAAATGTTTTGCAAATTTTTTCCAGGCCATCCTGGTTCGCTTCACTTTGCGAAGCTTGTATAAAATAGTCATTAATGCTATTTGGATCTAGTATTTTTTCGGGAATATCTTGACTGACATATTTGCTACCTATTAGGCCATGTTTACGCAGGTTCGCCCACATTTCTTTCGCATTATTTATGTTCTTATCGATTGCAGATTTATAATAGTGAAACTTGCTATTTCGCACTATCTTTTTAGCTCTGTTTTTAAAGTATTTGTAGCTGAGAAGGCTATCGTTATCGCCGGTGTTTACGTATTTCAAATGATAGTAGTCCCTAAGCTTCCAAAATTCACGAACGGTATTGTTTATCCATGGCGCGGGAGGCTTTGTCACTCTGCGCGTTTTAACAGGGATGTGTTTGTTCGCCAGCAATAGTATTTCATCATTTATCATTTCGACCTGGCTGTTTACGTCCTCACATCCCTCTATATCCTCCCAGGCTGAATTTTTTGCATCCTCATTGAATTTGCTGATATCTAGTTGTTTGAAGTCACGGTAACGGACAAATTTCGTTTTCGATTTTTTTACACTATTATAAACTTCAAATACTGCATACACTGTATCATGATCAGATATACCTGGCAATGACTGTTGATTTACGTATAAAACCTTTGTCTTTTTAGAACAGATTATAACGTCTATTAGGGACTCCGACGTGGCAGTTTTCCGCGTTGGCTTTTTTACAATTTGAATGCCGTTTAGTTCTTTAATTATACCCGACAGTAATTTTGAATCCGGTTCTTTAGGTTTTAAAAAATCTGCGTTTACATCGCCGATACAAATATAATGGTCGTAGTTTACGAATGTAAATTGTAATACATCGTGCAAATTATTAAATGTGGTATAAGATATGTTTGGCGGCCTGTACACCAACACAACAGCTACTTTCTCTTTATTGCAACAAATTTCGACTACTAATATTTCGATTTGTTCGTCTAGTTTTAAAAAATTGTCAATTTCTATTATTTTCCATCGAATATTTTCTTTGATATAAAAGCAGATTCCACCCCTGTTGCATCGAGTTCGATCTTTCCTTACTATTTCGTAACCATGAAGTTCCACAACGTTATTACTTATCCCGGGCTTTAGCCACGATTCAGTGATACCTATTACATCGAAATTAGCAGGTGACATGATATGCTTAAATTCATCGAACGAGTTCAGTAACCCTTGAGTATTTAGGTGACATATTTGTAAACCTCTGCTGAAGGCGTGAATGTCGTCTGCGAAGCCATCTGTGCTGGCTGTAGAGGGGGCCAATTCTTGGAATGCTGCCTCAACTCTCCCACCCTCCTCCAGGTCACTCCTTTCCGCGTAACGGTAAGCCATTGTCATCGGGGGGGAGGGGGAGGAGTCTTCTAGCATCGGCCAGCGGACAGCGGACCGTCACGAGCAGATAACAATCGGGAAATTATGCTTGTAAGTAATGTTTTCACCCAAAAACAGTGCTGCTACCTGAAAAACATTGCTTCAATCCGAAATTATTGCATTCATGCCATAACATATGTCAATCTCAATCGGCCCGTTCAACAATTATCACAAATTTCTGTAACCGAAATAATAATATATGTGTGAAATATAGAATTTTAACCTGGTGGAGGCACAAGTGGTTCGGATCCCACTTTAAACTGTAGGTCCAGTCCCGATTAGTCTTACTGTGCATAAAGTGGACTTAAAACACAAAGTCAATCAATCAATCAATATAGAATTTTTGGTAGACATTTTTAGAAGGACAGCGGACCCCTTGACCATCCCCGTCCCTCTCCTCACCTATGATGTCGAAGAAGGACAAAGAGGACTTTCGTAATGGCTGATATTTAGTGTAAATACAAAATATCACTTGGTAGTTTGTTTTTCCCCAGTGTGATTTGATTTTCTTAAATTTTGATTTGGCGTTTTAAGTCCACATCATGTACAGTAAGGCTAATCGGGACTGGACCTAAAGTTTAAAGTGAGATCTGACATAATTGTGCCTCCACCGGTTATCCAACCTGGGATCCCTTGATTACAAGGTGGCGACGCTACCACTGTGCCATCGTTCCCCAGTGTGAGTGGACACCTTGGGAGTAAGATAGACCCGATTAGGCAACTTAGCTCTTTTCTGTCAATATAATATGGCAACAGTGATCTGTATCCGGTAAGTATCACCGGCAATTGTGGATGCTAAACAGGCATGGCAATAACCTGCCTCCTCCTCCCACTGTACCAGTCTTTGCCGCGACGCAAAGTCTTCCTTGCCATGCTCACAGCCATGTTGCCTCAGGAGGGTACCGGAACAGTCCTCCTCTTCGCTTTTGTCTCTGGAATACATCCTAATAGTAATATACTATTCTATTCAAACTGTTGACTACAATAGACCTATTAATTTAATTCATTCAGTAATTCCAGACCAAGATTCATTAGGTGTGACACCATTGGGTCCATGAACGTCCGGAGGGGGTTTCAATAGGAGCCCCCCTGGAAAATTAGGGTTCACCTGAAAGTCTATATTTCATACATAATTTCATTTTAGTCACAGTATTTATGTTCAAGAGTTTTGAAGGAACATGATAATTTCAGACTGAAGCAGTGTTGTGCGGGAGCATCACTATTATGGGGAAAAATATGCCTCCTTTCCCCCTCCCCTGGAAAAAGATTAAAATTGCTTTCCCCTCCCTGAAAAATTCCTGCAGACGTCCATGATTCTGTCATGTTTTCCAGTCTGGCATGGTAGTTCAGTCCTGAATTCTGGATAAATCTGCAGCTTTCATATTTCAGGTTCATGTGACAGCTCTCTTGTTCTGAAGTCAGAATGTAATAAATGTCCTTAAAAAACAAGTCCATTCAACTTCCATTCAGGTTGGTACTTTTCAAAGACAAGCAACTGTTCTCCCATTCATGGATGTCCCCAAGGGAGTGAAGGGGGAGGGGGAACGAAGGGGCCATGCTCCACATCCTTTGGAACAACAATTTGGTATCAAGGAACAAAATTGTGGAAGGTTAATTTTATAAGCATTCCCATATTCAATGGGGAATGTAGCCTATAAATGGATATGCACAATATGAGTTTGAAGTTATTTATTTGTTTTGTACAGTATGTAACATTCTTATTCATACACACGGATTTTCAAAGAAAATGCTTTAATATCTGAAAGGAAATACACTCTTTCGAAATTGTTTCTTTACAATTCAATAACTAATATCATTAGGAACAAAATCTTACCCAAATTCTGTATAACCAATGACAATATTAAATGAAATGAAACTGAAAGAGAAACATGTCATTTTCTGTACAACTTTTCTATTCGTACACTTAATAATATAAAAAAAAAAAGTATATGTAGAGCAAATTGACTGACAGTTCTAATACTTTGATGCATATCCTTTGGCATTAATTACTGCTTGACACCTGTTCTTCATAGAATTAACCAGTTTCCAACATGTTTCAGAACTTATTTTATTCCACTCGGCTTGCACAACAGTTTTCAACTCTTGTTTGGACGTGATGCTTGGACGTGACGCCTGTTTATGGACTCACCTCTTCAAAATTGCCCATAAATGCTCAATGGGATTTAAGTCTGGACTTTGAGCTGGTGTTTGTAGTAGTTTGGGCACATTCCATATTAGCCAATTCATGTTAACTCGCGCCTTATGCTTACTGTCATTGTCTTGTTGGAATCTGTAGATAGGTGGCATGTCCATTTTTTGGGCACTCTGCTTTACATTGTTCTTCAATATGTCCAAATAGACATATGCATCCATGATACCATCAATAAACTGAATGGTACCAACACCTTTGGACGACATACAGCTCCAAATCATTAATGACCCACCACCGTGTTTAACTGTTGGAACTGTGTTAATGTGATCATTGTCTTTATTTGATTTTCTCCAGACCCTATTTATCCCATCTGACCCGTATATATTAATCTTGGACTCGTCTGACCATATGACACTATCCCAAAATTCCTGGTTCTTATGGATGTGCTCTTTCGTGAATGAAAGTCTATTCTTGCAATTCACCTTATTTACGTATGGCCTCTTTCGTGGTATTCTGCCATGATATCCATGCTTCCTCAAGGCACGTCGGACAGTTTGATCGGACATCATCTTATCAGAAACATTTTCTAACAGTCGTAACTGAGGAACACTTAGTCGGGGGTTTTCTTGCACCCTTTTTAAAATAAAGCATTCATCACGTTTATTCAACCGTCTCTCTTTTGGTTTTCTCGGCACATTCTGTGTTGAACCTTCCTCTCTAAATTTGTTTACTATGTATTGAACTGTGGAGTGTGATTTATTGACTGTTTGTCCAATTTTTCTTAACGAATAACCTCTAAGGTCCAAATTTATAATAACATCCTTCAGATTGGAATTAAGTTCCTCCACCTTGCCCATTTCGAACACGCTGATAGATAGACGATAGGCCTACAACAATACCTACACCAGCATTCCACTTGAGGGGGAGTGTGCCTACATGTTTAAATTTGTTACGAAGTTGCAAACTGCACGAAATCGCCCGAATAGCGGTGGCGCTGTATGCAATGAAGATTGAAACTCTTGCCTGTACGAATAACAATGTTGCATGAAACAGCGTGATTTTCTCTTTTCACACAAATTATATACTTTGTTTATACACTTTGAACATACATTTTTATTGACATTTGTTGGTGAGACCTTCATTAACATTAATTTCCAGATACATATGAAATTGATTATATTTACTAGTAGATATGACATTTTTTCCTTGGAAATTCTATGTGTATGAATAACAATGTTACATACTGTATCTGTTGAGACTTTTTAATGTGAATTATAGCCATGTGAAAAGCATGAACTCCAACACCTTAGTTTTGTTCATTCAAGTGTATTTTCCGAAGGATAATAAACTACTTTTAATGCAAGCAAGTCAAAGAATGATTTTTTTTATTAATATTTTGATAAGAATGAATTCTGAGATTAGACATGTTGTTGCCTTCCATTAGCTTTGGGAAAATATATTTCTAAAACAAATATGAATAATTTTATGCAGATTATCTAAAATTATCCATATTAGTTTTAGAAATATGTATATTTTTTTCCAAAACTAAACACAGGTAACAAGTATATTAGTTTTAGAAATATGTATATTTTATCTTTTATCTAAAACTAATCGAAGGTAACAAGGTGTCAAATCTCAGAATGCATTCTTACCAGAATTGAATTTGAACAGTTATAATGAAATGCAACATTGTTACATTTTAAGACACAAGGGTGAATCCAAGGAGGGTGGAGGAGACCACCACACCTCATCGAAGATCGTGAGAGATAACTGATGAGGGACAGACTCACAAGAACCTTATTTTTTTCTCTGTTTAGACACTGATAAATAATTTGAACAGTTGAAACGAAATGCAACAATCGTTTTGCATTTTAGTATACACACAAATAGGTAGGTAACCTGGGGGAGCAGGGAAAATTGCCATGCATGCTGAAAATCGAGGGTCACAAAACGAACATTAGGTGAAGGACTAGAAACCTGAAAGGTAGATTAAAGGAGTTTGGGTAGGATCTGCATTCTCAAAGGACCTTGGGAATTATGCAGGGACTCATTTCTTCAAATATTGTTGAATAATTCATACAGGTGGGATAAAATAAAGCAAAGATTGAGGCATTTTACAACAAACATGCAAAATATTAACAGTGCCTTAGAGCAGGGAAGAAACCCGGAAGTCAATCAATCCTACCCCTCACCTCCACTTACCCATCATTGATTCTTTTCTTTCCCCCCAATCTTCAAGATGTTTTTCAACGGCTTTTGAAATTGCACAGTAAGTTTCAAAAATATCATTATTAGGGCTGAGCCCATACCGATACCGATGTATCGATATCGGCCGATACCAGTGGTATTGGTTGGAATTCAGCTACCGATACCAGCCGATACTTTCCGGCATTTTGGTCTTTCACGGGGTCCGCAAAAATCCCGCGAGACTTGTTGACAGTCTAATTATCCTGGAAATTATGCAAAATTAAAACTTCCTTTTTACTTTACACTAATTTTGCACGAAAAACTATATTTTGTGAATACATAATATCTATTTTAATATTCTGATGCAATTCTTGAATATTCTAAAGCAAATTTGAATATGTTGATGCATATAATTGGAGGAGAATATTTACACACCAATATTGATCAATATTTTGAACAAATTTTAATTATTGCAATTTTCAAGTATCGGTGTGGGAATCGGTAAGAGTATCGGTATCAGTTCAAAGTGGTATCGACTCCGCCCTAATCATTACCATTAAATTACAATTAGTTTGAAATATGTTTTGCTTGTTGATGGAATATGAAAATGACTCTTGAAATTGTTCATAGGAAATTCTTGAGTCAAGGAGTAAATACTTCAGTTTGTTGACATCTTGACGTTTTCCGTTCTGTGGATTTTAAGGCATTTTTACGTGTAAAATAATGAATGAAATTAAATAGCAAGGAAAAGAGTATATTTGGAGATTTTTGCAAATTGAAAATAGTATAGAGTATATGAACCTCTAAAAGAGTATAATACTCTTAAAAAGAGTATGTCTGGTCACCCTATATTACAATATATCGCGATCTGTAAATCCATGGTATTTACACAGTTCAAGAGCTCTGGGCGAAGTTAAAAGTGGTTCGTATCGTAAAAATTTCAGATCTGACAAGTCGAAAAACAACGTGTTCTACTCGCGTTCCTTCTAAGAGCGAAGACTACACGGTATAGCACTGGCGTACGCAGGATTCTTTCGGGGGGCCCATATAGCTGCGTTCAGTGAGGTAGGAACGTTTCTCAATTTCAGGTAAAAAATACAACACAAGCGCGTGCACGCAAACGCAGATTTCTATTCTTTAATGGAAAGTTTGCATAAATAAATTTTATTTAATTATTTTTTAGAATTTATTGTTATTTTAAAAACAACTTTTAAAAACAGATAATTCCGAAATATATTATTATCTTAATATTAACCTTTAGGTGCCCAAGCGTCTCGATCGAGATACCCAAAAGTAACCCTCAATTGCCCAAGCGTCTCGATTGAGACGCTGAAATTTTGGAATATTGAAAGTTAGCCCCCTCCCCCCCGCCACATATACGCCGAATTTGAAAAAAAATCATATAGTCTGAATCTGGTTCATTCCGCGTACAACGGTATATCACTCACCTCTCTAGGGCAATTAGCTTCCGAACTACACTCATTTAATTGAAACTCTGCATTTTGATCAAAATCGGCTTGGGCAACCGAGGCTTACTATTGAAAAAGGGCTTGGGCGTCAAAAGGTTAAAATTAAGCCATAGAATCTCATTTAATGTAAATAATGGTTTGATTCCCTGTATATAAAGCTAGAAACCTCGTTCGGTGCTAAATTAGAATGTGGCCAAACGAAAAAAACAACAACAGAAGTTTGCCATGTGGAAATAGCGAACATAAAGGCATCTATTTCCTTTAATGGGCAGTGCGATTTGAAGGAGATGATACGAAGGATTCCTTCCTCTGTTTTGAACTATTAAGCCTTTGGTTATGAATAACACATATCAAACCAGGGATTGTTATTTCCAATCCACATGTGTGCGTCCCAAACACATTTCTACCTCAAAGATTATGTGCACTAGATCGAAATTGTATATCAATATCTATCTACATCTGAATGTAAACGCGGTGGCAATCCCATGAACCTAACCTTTACTGGTCAGCAGGGGCGCCGACTTGTCAAAATTATTGGGGGGGGCTCTGATCACTGAAAAAAAATGAATGACTCACTCCTTCCCTTTTTAAGTTTTGGCCTCAGTGTTCGGAATCTCGTAAAAGCCCATGAATTCCTCAAAAATATTAAATTTTTTATTTACAGTTCGAATGCAAAATGTCAATTGTTCACGGATGGATATGTCACAAGTTTCGTCAACAATAATAGCAAAATATTCCCGACTTTTAATATCTGCTACCACGGAGCGCAAAACAGATCTCTCTAATGTACCAATTATCTCTTTCTGAATGTCATATGAGAGCCATTTGTAGTCCGAACGTCCCATCCACTACCCTAGGTCATGCACATCTTCTTTTGAAACTCTTTTTAGTAAAAATGTTAACAATACTCATAATTATATACTTAGTATATAGTAATAAGTCATGTGTTTTGCTGTCTCTGGTCATAGCCCCCCCAAAGTTGATGGTTTAGCTGTCTCAGCCCCTCAAAGTTGATGGTCTATAACATTTCAAATGTGTATTTAAAGTTAAGTTCATGTGGCACAATTCAGAGTAAACTTTACAAGAGAAGCAAAATAATACATTAGATCCTCTTAAGCAAAATTATTTGGGGGGCTCTTCCCCCACATCGTTAACATTGGGGGGGGGGGATCGAGCCCCCCCAAACCTCATGGAGTCGGCGCCTATGCTGGTCAGATAAAAATCATTTAGATGTTACAATACTTTTAGAATGCACTGGACCTCCGATCCGATTCAAACTTATTAATGATTGACTTGGTTTATTTTACTTCACTTTTTGTGCCACTTTTGCTAATTTGCGAAGATTGGAATGAGAGATTATATGATGAAATTGATGAATGGACATTCACAAGCATCCATGCCAAGCTGGGATTCGAACCCGGTACCCCTGGCGTCGTAACCCGATGTTAGGTTCGAGTGAAGGACATGGTAATGCAGGTTAATACTAATTATTATACAAGATGAAGACCAAATGTTGAACAAACAACATATTTAATTAAAAACTGGACGTGTGTCCGAAACATTCATGTACAATAAAGCCCGATACAGAAAAGCTATAATATGGGCGTCCGGAAGGGGGGGACAAAGGGGAGCCGTGGCCCCCCCCTGGAAAGTGAAAGTCAACCAAAAATTATGTATTTCACACATATAATTTCATTTTAGCCACAATAATATGTATTAATTATTGCATGAACACCATAAATCAAATTTAAGTAATGTTTTTTTAGGAAATAACACACTATTGGGGAAAAATGTGACTTGTTTGCCCCCCCTGGAAAAGATAATACCTTCCTTGCCCCTCCCTGGAAAAAATTCCTATACACAGAATATATCTGCATATGATTTCTCTTCTTCTGGCCGTGAAGGGCAAACCTAGTAGTCATGCACTAATACCTGTACCGTAACACGCGATGTGCTAACCACTCTGCCACAGGAGTCGGCTAAATTTTTCAAGTTAATGGTACTCTTAATACCTGACAGTTATTTAGGAAAATATTCCTGGACGATATTTTTGTGATAGAAAACTTTTTCTATTCTGTCGCCCCCTATCCCACACACATACACACACACAGAAGTTAGGTTCCAATTTACGCCCATGAGCAACACTCAAGCGTAGGTATCTCCTTCATGTCCAAAAACACTGGGCGCTGAATTAAACAAATTTCAGTCTTTTGTATTCTCGCCATCCAAAGTGGAAGAGTACGTTATTTTTACCTGTCAAGCCGCTATTGCATTGAAAGCCTTAGCAACGACGCATTCTCCTTTCATTTGTTTGATTGAATTCTTGTTTTAAATTCGCTTTACGCGCAGACACGCTGATTGGGATTGGGCCTACAGTTTAACGTGGGATCCGAATCACTGTGCAATGTACCTCCACCAGGAATGGAACCCGGGACCCCTTGACTATATTGGTAATTATGTACTTATGAGAGCTATTCAGAAATCAACTTTCGATTAGCTCGTAAAAAGGAATACGCTGGTAAAGTAAACGTCACTTCCGGCGCTGTCGCCATAGTACAGCGCCTTGAATAACGTAGTGTGGAAAACGGCACTGTTCTGGCATCTCTGGCTGGTTCCACTCGAAAATGATACCGCTAGAGGCGCTGATGTTGGTCTCGGTGCATGGTATTTGTCTGCTTATAATGGAAGTAAATGAAGTTTTCGCTGCAAAGTCTGATTCTTTTACATGAAGCATTTCTATGAATGTGATAATTGCTATGATATTTGGTACAGTGGTCGCTAAGATATTAACGAACATTCTAGACAGTCGACCATGTCCTGTTATCGTCATACTTTCGTTAATAATACGGGAGAAAAAATACGCGTGGAATGCTCTTGGCAACTAAATTTTTGTGTATGAATTAGGGTTCATTATTATTATTATTATCATCATTTCTTTTAAAGATATACACATTGAAGCATTTGTATTTTTTATATTCTGGCTCTTTTCTTCCGATTTAAACTAATCGCGGCGATGATGATAATGATGATTGCATGAAACGACAAGGGCAAACCCACAAAACGTCCTTAATGCCATCGACATGAGTGTAAGGAAACTTTCAAACCAATGGGACAAGCGACACGGGATGTTCACACTGTCACACTAGTGACACACACTTCCAGACTGTAAAATAGCATTCATTGCACATGAAGGGCCCAAACAGCAAACGGCACGTTCATATGGCGTATTCGCGTGCTACTTGTTACTTCGGTCGGAAAGCTCCTTAAAGGAAGGGTGCTCAGACGGAAGCGAAGTGCTACAGGGGGAGTTCCCAACTAAGTGACAAGCGGCATGGTGCCTTCAGTCTATTGGCAAGCGTTCGCTGCTAATTGTGTGAACAACAGATAGGCGACACGATAAACCGCACATTACAACAACAGATCTAGGCGACACGATAAGCCACACGTGTCGCTTTGTCGCTTGTGCGTCGCTCAAACTGGGCCATTTCCTCAATACCTTGTAACATGTTGCCGTGGTTTGTTGTTCGCGCATGCGCGATGCAATGAGTGTCTTGCTTTAGGGAGATTGCGCACCAAAGCGACAAGCGGCACGCGACACTTATCGCTTGAGGATTTCACCAACCGAACGCTGGCCTGTGCTTCTCGTCATGCCGCTACGATGTGAAATGTTGCTCTTGATTGGCTCGGTTCCAAGCAACATGTGTCGCTTCGGTATGAAAGTTGCTTTGGACAGAAGGACCCGTGTCGCTTTGGTGTGAAATCCTCGTATCGTTTGTCGCATGTCGCTTTGGTGTAAAATCTCCTTGAGGAAACGGTGCAGTCAGAGCTTGTGTCCCTACGGTTCGAAAGGCTGCATTGATTACGGACTGCTCGCTTCCAAGTGACACTTTTGGTTTGTCGCCTCGGTATGAAATATCTCTCAGGATACTATTTATATTCTAATAACATAGAAAAATAAAACTCTAGTACACAATTTAACACCTGACGTCCGGAATCACTTTGCGATGTTTCTTCTTGTGTTACGCATGCTATTTATTTATTAATTTTATTTTACTTTTCTTTCCAAATTAATGTCATTTCGTGACTGCAAATCACTCCACAAATATAACTGTTTCCATCAATTCACTTACCGCCTTTCTAGACAAACAAATCTACACAATATAGTCCAAAAACTAACTAAGCCGCATTACTTTCATAACAAAATTAGCACCTGTTCCGATCGCACTGCCATCTATATTTTCATCGTTTCGGGAACCAGTTTCTTGGGTCGTTTTCCACACTACGTTATTCAAGATGCTGTAGCCATAGCAACGGAAGACCTGGCTTAATACAACGCGCTCCCCGTACTTTCCCAATGCAGTTAGTATGGAAACGGATCGCGAGGGATACCTTTTGTTGTAAGTAACAGCGTGTATCAAAGAAAATGTACTACGTATCTTACACCATTGGAAAGATAAGATTCAGAAGAATACGTAGATAAAATACAGGTTGCTTACAGGCGACAAGTTAAAGAAGAAATGGAGAAACAAAGAAGGCATTTTCCAAGAAATTGACCGACAAACAATTGGCCGGAACTTAAGATTTCTTCGGTTAAGCTACCATAGGCTTGCTGGCGAGTAAAGGAACGTGACGTTACATGGTTCTTTGTCTGCGGTCAGATATGTATATTTGCTTTGTGTGTGATTGCAAACCTTAGGCACATTTCCTGCCTTCTACACCACTGGGCATTAAAATAAAGTACAATGCATTTTCTCGCTCAGAAGAATATATGTGTAGGGCTATATTAGTTCATAGTCAATGGATATCCCCAGAAGTGTTTGTATGGGTGGTTAGGCCATTTACAAATTTGATTAGTAGTAGTAGTACTACCGTGCGTCCATTTCGATCTGCAGCCGAGAGATCGGGAGAAGCGTGGCGGGCGGCACTGACGGAGATGCCGACATTTGCGGCCTGAAATGCCCGCTTATTTTTATGGACATATGCAGACATTTATATAAATATTGCAAAACGAGCACTAACCTGTGTTATAAGAGTATGGTTTTAATTTTAGTAGCTTAGTGACTGTATGTGCCGATGATTTTGACACGCCCACCTCTTGTGAAACACGGCGTAGAGGTTTGTTTGGAGAACGTTCTAACGCTGCACCAATATCATCGAGTTTTGCTTCGGTTAGAATCCGTCGTTTTTGCTTAGGTGTTTTAAAATTTAACGATACAGTTTCTCGTAATTTAAGGACAAGATGTCTAACCGTATCTCTGTGTGGAGTTGAAACGCATGGGAATTTCTGTACAAATTACCTACACACGTCTCGACACGAGTTTGTTTTCACGTAGGTACGTGTCATACATAAAAAAATCTTTGTTCTAACGTGAATCTTGCGGCTGGCATTCCAATCGTCTCACTGACACGTCACACATACACACTACAATAACACAAACAAGTAACTGCAAGTAACCAAGAATAACACTCTTGCGCACAGTACGAAATTAACACGCTCTTGGTTTACATTGCTCGCCACTATATTTACAACTCTGTCTTCATCTAGTCGCGAAGGAACAAAAAACTCGAGCTCGGAGATTTCGGATTGCAAGGAAGCTCACGAACACTATTGACTTTTAACGGTTTCTTCTACAGCGTAATCTTGATACAGTGTTGCACATTCAAAACCTCCAAACCAGGCACGTATCCAGGAATTCCTTTCGGGGGGGGGGGGCTCAACACCATTTTTTAAGGGGTATAGTAAGAACCTCACAATCGTATATTTAAGACCAGTGGTAGCAATTGGGTTCCAAAACGGGGGGAGGGGGGGCGGAGGGCGGTGCAAGGAAAGTTTGCTTTCTCTAGGTAGACACAGCTTAACATTAAGAGGCCATAATGTTAAGGCAAAAAAATTGGGAGCAACTACCTCTTAAATCGTCGCCACTGTAAGGCTGTCGTTTTAATCAGAACGTGAAATCGGAACATTTTTTACCACTCGACTCCTCTATTTCCATGCATTAACATCGTTTGCCGGAAGCATCTCAGTAGGTGTGTTTGTTAATTTCTTCTCATCAGGCATAAAAACATCTATGGTGTCTTTGAGTGTTTTTACGAAGCTGTTACACATGCACGGGATGGACAATCCACTCGACAACGCGAGATTCAAATTGTGGGCTGCGAACTGGACGCAGACAGCTCTCGAATATTTCTCTCTGATTCGAGCCTGAAGACCACTAACGTGTCTTGTCCTCCCATGTTTGCAGCTCTTATAAAAGCCGAAACCCACCAAATTGTTCAGATTCAGGCCTTAGCACTCACAAGTGTTCAAAAATGCCTGTCACAGCTTCCGCTGTCTTGTCATATATCGGCACGAAACAAAGGAAGTCTTCTCGAATACGGCTGGATCACGAAACAATTAATGCACAGTGAAAACCCTTCCGTTCCCAACACATCTAATGTTTCGTCTCCCAGTATGATCAAATGCTTACTCATTTATCTCCAGTGACATGCCCAAGGGAGCAGTGGCGCAGGAACGTTTTTCATTTGGGGGGGTACAAAATTCAGCCTCCCATATATATATATATATATATATATATATATATATACACACACACATATATATATATGTATGTCCAATCAAGTGTAGCAATAATAATAATTAGGATAATTATATTTAATTAAATTAGTATATTAATTAATTAAATATGTACATTAATTAATATATATTGTATTGTTATTATGTTATTATTACATGAATAGGTAAAAGATAGTAAAGGAATAGAAATATAACAGCAAGTATTCATTATCTAGCGTACGTGTAGTTAAGATCGCCAAGATTTGTACAAAATCAACTGCCCTGGCAAGGAACTTAATGTCAGATAGAAAAGAATTGAATATTTATTGAATAACAAAAAAAGGAGTTAGATCCAATTAACGAAAAGTAAAGTTCCTGATTAATATTTTATGGATATTATCATTAATAGTGTGCATAAATCTTTGGAATCCTTCAAAGCCGTATGAGCCAAATTCCTTGCCTTCCAATAAGTTCAGCGGAGAAAACCATCGAGTATACAGGTGCAGCAGAAATAACTCTCGGATTTCAAAGCAACGATCGATGTTATGCAAAATTTTATTTCACAGTTGAAAAGAACAAGGATTACCATTTTGTTTCCCATATGTACCGAGACAACTCCATGAGGAAGACGGCCCGCAGTTAATGTAACGTCTGGCCGTTATGTATGGTATGGATGTTACGCAACTTCCTGCAGCCGCAATCGAACGAACGTGGCAAATTGGCTGTGTTGTTCCAACAGGATTTTGCCAAAGCACACAGCACGCGTATCGATGAACGTGCTACGTGAAATGTTTCCAGGGCGTCTGATCTCACTTCGAAGTCACCTTCCATGGCCAACTCGTTCCCCCGAGCTCGCAACCTGCGTTTTCTTTCTGTGGGAGTACCTGAAGGCTAAAGTTTACCAAGGAAGGCCGAGGACATCTGAAAGATTGTATCAGACAGGAAAGAGCGGCAATACCGACCAGACATGACTAGGAGGGTAATGCAGAACTTCAGAGCGAGACTTCAGAAATGCGTACACTGTGCAGATCGGCATTTGAACGATATCATTTTAAAACAAAGTCAACTATGTCACACAAAATGGTGACTTGTGGCAATTTTGATAAAAAATAATTGGAACATTTTGTTCTTTGGAAATGTGCAATAAAATGGTAAACCTTGTTCTTTCCAACTGTGCAATAAAGTTTTGCATAACATCTATCGTTGCTTTGTTATTCACAAATGAAATCCGGGGGATATTTCTGCCGCACCCTAACTTTTAATTGTTACGCTGTTCAAGCATGGTATTGGCATTGATGGAAATTGAGTATAACAAATGCTAAACAATTATATTTTGATAAATTACTTTCACTACTTGGTAAGTCTTTCGGAGGGAAAGGGTCCGGACCCCCTGGACCCCCACAAAAACGTCCTTGATACCTAGGTATAATGTGAAGCCATGAAAAATATTCTCTTTTTAGAACAACACACACGAATGTCCTGTTATTTAATGCAAAATATACATAAATATTCTGAATCATATAAGGCTAAGCTCTGGACCTCATTCTGGGCTTCTTTGGATTTCACGGAACGGAAAATCAGGAGTGAGGGGGATCTTGAGCCACCCCAACCAGCAATAATATCTCCCACCCACTGGATATAGAAACTACATTATATAGAGTTCCACTTCAGTTCCGTTCATTCTAATTTTAAAAGTCCCATAGCTACGCATAAAAATATATTTAAACAATTTATGGCAGATGTGTACCACATCCAATGCCTTTTAGAAGCCATGTATTTGGTATTTTCTCAGACATCTATAGGGTGTTGTATTAAAAAAGAAAAAAATGAGTTCAGATGGTTCCCAATCAATTCGTAATAAGTCTAACTTTGAAATATTTGTGAAACATTTGACAAATCATTTATTTGTAATATAATTAGCTGTACCTAATGACGCTCTTCAAGTACTGAAAGTAATATCATTCGGTACATTTACATAACCGAAATCCTTCAGCTCTCAGAAGTAGCAAGGAAAGCCATACGCTCAAAAGTTTATTCTTTCTTTTCAATTTTTGGTGGACAATGTGAAGAGCCGGCCAAGGTTTATTTTCGTATGTAGTGGTATTAAATGCAGATACATGCGTATGTTTTAGGATGACATGTCAATTTATCGTTTATGTGAAAAGGTAAACTTTAATGTAAGCAGAAGCATGTGCGCGTCACAGTTAAAGATTTTCGCATCTACAAAGAAAATCCAAAACACATTCCCACCTCGCCGGACTCCGTGGCGGAGGGGTTAGCATAGCGCGCTATGACGCCTGAGGTCCCAGGTTCGAATCCTGGCCTGCCCATGGGTGTTATTTTTGAGTGTCCATCAATTTCATCATATCATCATCACTCATCCTCATCTTCGCGATTAGCCACAAGTGGCAGAAATGCGAAGTAAAATAAACCAAATCATTCAATCAAATATTCCCATCTTACTCCCAGAGACCTTGTAAAATCCAATCCAAAATCTACCAATAGAACCTGCAGTGAGTCTCATTTATCTCGTGCATTCATCTGACTAATGAAATTTTCTTACAGTTTGACTTTAGAGTTTAACATAAAATGGCGTTGTGTTTGTGTTGCATTCGATATCACAATTAGATTTTAAGCAATTTATGTCCAATTATAAGTATCCTAATACATAGGTAAAAAATAGTCCCCCCTCTGATAAAATCGCAAATTGCACCCTGTTTAAATGTCTAGGAAAGATTTCATTTCACCTAGGAATGATATCGCGATGCGATGAATCGAGAATTGTCACAGCCTCATCTCGTCTCCTGTGTTGTGAGGTCCTTCTCGTTCTTGTTTGTGCTTATTTTTCTTTCGGTTTCCACTCTGAAGTTATGAAAACTTATTCCAAATTCACCTCATTAACAGATAGGCTAATTGGCACTCTATTATTTAAAAAAATATATATATATCTTAATATATAGGTTTAAGTATAGTTTTCCCAACACCCTCTTACAAATTTATGAAAAATATGGGTGAGGTACAGGAGTGTATTGTACCCCTCCCCCACCCCCAAGTTGGGTCTGTTGTGTCTCGTCTCGTTCGTGTGTGTAAGTGTTCCGTTTCGGAAAATTCCATTATAAATATTCAAAAGAAAATCGGGTCAGTCATATACTCTTCTGATGAAGATTTGTATCTTATCTTCGAATCGACGCGACCACTGCTTTAGAAATGTGTACCCCCCCTTACGCAAAGCAGCAATCGTCTGCAGCGTAATGATTCCATCGTTCCACACACATTTTAAACAATTTTCATCTCCTTAAAGAGGTTTCCAAGAACTTAGGTCAATGAACTAACTAGTAGCAAGCACAATGTAGTATAATAAATTTACAATTTAATGTTTTGAATTTCTGTGGTAAGGACTATAATGCTTAAAATTTATAAACAATAATACATTTTTTTATGGCAGTGTCTGCTGCCACGTTCTTTTTCTGCTGGAACCTCAAAAAAGATGCGCGTGGCAGTAGACTCGGTCTTTGTTTTATCGTGATTTCATCATGCTATATATGCAATTATGTCTGTAACACATACTGTAAAGTTGTAGCGATTACTT
The DNA here is from genome assembly GCF_977018435.1 of Lepisma saccharinum. Lineage (NCBI taxonomy): Eukaryota > Metazoa > Arthropoda > Insecta > Zygentoma > Lepismatidae > Lepisma > Lepisma saccharinum. The sequence continues at coordinate 9,118,097 of NC_139229.1, forward strand.
TCACAAAAATGTTTTAAGATTAGGTCCCTCAGCATTCTTCTAATAATAAACCTAAATGCTCTCGTAGTTAGGTTAAGTTCTATTAGCATTAAAATAATATCGCTAAATGCTTTCTAAAGAAAAAGGTTCTAAATTACCTGTACATTCATTCCCACTAATCATAAACTTGCATTTCTCTCGTCTTAATCTGTTCTTAAGATTTGTAACATCCTCTTAGCAGACGAATTACGTGGCAGCAGCAAATTTGATGCTTATTCTTACTGCTGACACGTGCGTGGCAGCAGACTCGGCCTTTTTTTATTTGGCGAATTGATAATAGATAATTTTAACAGTAGCACCTTCCGTCTGTTACCAAAGGGGGGTACAGGGGGTACAACTCGATTTACGGATTTAGGGGGTACAGTACCCCCCTTCAAAAATTTGCGGGGGTACAATGTACCCCTGTACCCCCCCGTTCCTGCGCCACTGCAAGGGAGGGTTGGTGAGGTCATCACCCCATTTGGACCACCAAAAATAGTAGGTATGCGTAACCCCTCTCCCTTCCGAAAATCCTGGGCACGCCACTCTTTATCTTGGACACATTTTTTAAAATCAACTCGCTAGAAGTTTTATCATTCCGTATTGGAGATTGAAGTAAGATGCATTCTTCCTGCAGGTTTGGATATGATCCTTTAGGGTGCTGTCGTCTGCCTGCCTTCACACCTAACCTTAACAAGGCCCTAATTTTCCATCCTTGTGACTTGGATTTAGGAAGGTTTCAGACCGAAGGACACGCGATACATGTCGATTGGAATGGGCCAATCAGCAGCAACGTTTCACACCGTAGCGACACAAAAGGCCGCACAAACCTAATTCCGACTTGTGAAATCCTCAGGCGACACGGTGTGAAATCTCCCTTATTAGGCCACTGTCACTGTCACCTCGAAGTAGTAGCTCTTGTTGACCACATAAGAAAAAAATTCTCCTCAACCTGTGAGAATGCTCCTCAGTTTTCTTCTCTCTCCTATATTTTCTGTGCTTGTTCACTATACAAGCAACACCTTACGATTTGATATACACAGGACATGACTATGTAGACATTTTAACGAAAAATCGGTTGAAGTCAAGGATGGCTAGGTGGCTCAGTTGGTAGAGAACTGATTCGAGTTCTGGTAGAGCCTGCAATTTCCGCCTAAAATGTCTACATATGCAACATCTTCTTGCTTTCTCTTCTCGACATTCATAAAATTTTCGGCTCTCTTTTTATGGTAGTTAAGTGTTTGAATGTGTTTCGAACCCAGTAGGCTTAAACAAAGTTTTTTTTTATACTATGACATTCTCGGACTGCATATACGAAATTTAGTTCTGGCAAAACTAAATCATCACTCAAAACTTTGATTTTCAGTTGATCTATACAGCTTATTTCTGTTGTAATAAACCACTCCAATATCCGGTACTGCTGAAATATTCACGAGAGAGAGAGAGAGAGGCCTTGATCTCTTCGGCCCTCGACCCGAACTAGCACTACTCTGAGGCCCCGGAAGTTCTGCTGTCGTCAATGGCTTCATTTTCGAATCACTATATCTTATAAAGCAACCAGAGGACGCTGACTGATCACTAATCGACTGTATGAATTGTCACACTTACCTCTGAAATCTCATTAACCGATTCTTTGTACAGATCAACCGAAAAATTGAATTCGCTTATTTATATCCTCATTATATTCTAGAACGTTCCGCAGATAAAACGATTCGTTAATATTGCCAGTAGTTGACTCCTTCTCTCATTCAAGAACGTACCCTCTCCCACCTTTCAGAGATTAGAAATTACAACGAATCGCCCTGCATGTGGCGCTACTTTTGTTGTGCAGCTTCCAAATGCTGACAAGTCTCTATAGTGCTCAAGTGCGCTGCGACAACACCGAAAGAGCAAGAAAAGTTTACGTGCAATATTATCAACACTCCGTCTTGTCTCGATAATTGTCTATCTCCTTAAATCATCGTCACATTATTCAAAAAGAAAAACGTAATTTTATCTAGTGTAAAATAAAAAAAAATCCCGGGGGGGGGGGCTCGAGCCAGCTCAACCCCACCTTGGATACATGCTATTAACAATAACAGAGTTATAGAACATTCTCCGTCTTGTCTCGATAATTATTTCTCTCAGATTTATAAATTTATTATCTTCACATTATTCAAGACGTCAAAAATCTAATTTTATGTAGTGTAAATTGAAAAATTTCCTGAGGGGGGGGGGGGCTCGAGCAACCTCATCCCTACCTTGGATACGTGCTATTATCAATAACAGGGGTATAAAACATTCTCCATCTTGCCTCGATCATTATTTCTCTCCTTAAATTATTTTCACATTATTCAAGAAGCCAAAAACCTAATTTTATCTAACGTTAACTGAAAAATTTCCTAGGGAGAAGGTTGAGCCCCCTGTGCCCCATCTTGGATACGTGCTATTATCAATAACAGGGTTACGGAAGTTTCTCCGTGTTGCCTCGATAATTATTTCTCTCCTTAAATTATTGTCACATTATTTTATTTCACATCACAAGAAACAAAAAACCTCATTTTATCTAATGTAAACCTAAAACTTTCGGGGGGGGCTCGAGCCCCCTAAGCCCCCCCTCTGGATACGTGCCTGCTCCAAACGATCCCCATCGGCACAAAACTCTTTCAAGGATATAAACTTAAGCAGGACGTTACTGGTCAAAACTATGATTAAAATGTTTTATTATCTGTGGCTCTTAATATCGTTCCTAAAGCGTATTTTTTTGTGTATATAAGAGCAGAACTTGGATGAATTACAGAAGAACTTTTGCGTGTTATAAAACAGGTTAGTGATCGTTTTGCAATATTTATATAAATGTCTGCATATGTCTATAAAAATAAGCGGGCATTACAGGCCGCAAATGTCGGCATCTCCGTCAGCGCCGCCCGCCACGCTTCTCCCGATCTATCGGCTGCAGATCGAAATGAACGCACGGTAGTAGTAGCACAGACAAAGAACATACATCTTTGTCTGTGGTGATAGTATTAGCAGTGCTTAAAGTGGTTTCATTCAACAACCTGAACGCGAACTACAATGAATAGATACGACTACTGCCACTACTACTAATGATAACAACAATAATAAATGCATATTGAGGTAACAACGGTATTATTATTAGCATTAGTACTCCATCCAAAGTAAATAAATATACACACAAGCTCTGTCACGTCTGTTGTTTCAAGAAATTTGATTCCCATTTACATCTTAAAGGAATAGCACTTACCAAAATATATCTTTCTAAATTTCCGGAAATACTGAATAATCGTAACTCGTAAATAAGCAAATACTAACCGGAAATATTTACTTCCATTTATTATCAAGGACTGACATAAAATAATGTAATTGTTTGTAAGTGATTTTTTTTATCACAGTACACAACTGACAATGGTAAACTGACAGCAATAGGAAATAATTCTCCTCAAAAAGCTTATCTTCTGGGAAATTCACCCCTCTTCCAAGGTATGCATTTTGCTTTGGGCATTTCAGGACTATCCAAGGAAAGATTAAACATGTGACAAACCTGTCACCCTGAAATGCTGGCGCCCGGAACCTACTGACTGCTCACCGACAGGAGACAAATTTAATACAAGAACTGTTTCTGTTCCTATTCCTCGATTGTTTACAATAGGAATTCACGTCATAAAGAATTGACTCTTGTATTATTAAACAAATAATATAAATGTCCAATGCCGCAGCAGGAACTGATTTACTGGAACGGAGTTCCAATGCATTCGGTGCCCCGGGTATTAATAATTGTTATTATTACGATTATGATTGTTGTTATACAATGACTATTATAAACTCATGGATATGAACCAATTTTATTCAATAATAATTATAATTATTACTATTTTTATATATCCTTCGGAAGATTCTTCTACTCGATCCACCAGATACGTAAATAACTAGCACAACTGTCTTTCATTTTTTTTTACATTTCATGTAGTTGGTGTACTAGATGTTACTAATTTTATCCACAAAAATTAGGCTAAATAAATAAATAGAATGAGAAAACATAACCTTGTTTCTGTATTTTTCCAACCCAATGCAGTTATTCTGCTCTCTATTTCTCTTATTAACAAAAACCTTTCTCCTTTTTTTCTTACTTGAAATGAACTATGTCAATTTCCATGGGTGTCCAAGAACCAATTCCACTCCCCTTCCCCACGCCCATAATTCATGCTAATATTATTTCTTTTAGTCTAGCAATTTCATTTGCTCTATTTTTTTTTTTTTTTATTTACCAGAGAATTCCAAATACAGCCTTGGCCACTTTACATTGGAATGCAAACACAATGAAAATAATAACAGCAAAAACAACAATGGAAGGAACAATAAAGAAGGCCGTGAGTGGGGGTGATGTGATCAGCACCATGCCCCTGACCACCTTTACCCCCCAGGGCTTCCCCCAGGTACCCATGTTATTCGATGCTGGGTGGGCGCCTGGGCCGCTTACAACGTTACAAAAGTTCCCGGATTTGAACCGGCCGGGGATCGAACCCGGGACCTTTAGCATGGTAGTGAGAGGCGTTACCGACTTTTTTTTTAACAAAATTTTATTTTATCAGCATATATAAAAAAATAGGTCTGTTTTTCTTACATAAATTCTGTTAAAGTATTGTATAGAATTTTTAACATAGTAAGTATTATAGTAAGAGTCCCATTTTCGCTATCTGATGCAAGATTTTTGGCGTAAACATGCATTTGTACCTGTAATATAAATATACATTTCTTCATATATTAAATACCTGTTTACACTTTCACACCACAAGTACATAATGATTGTTTTCTAAACAACACTGAGGTAGTTTCCAAAATACTCATACATTTTTGGATATTGTAACAATTTCCATCTAGTTCTTTTTAAATAATGTGTGATCAAAATGCTATTGCTCTCATACTTTTTACAAAATACATAATATATTGTATTAGCTATTAACCAAATTACTGCATTGTTTTTCTTTTCTGGAAAATATTTGAAATCTGGTCTTGTACACATCGACGGTTGAAAGTATGGGGGTGCTGTTCGACATATTTGTCCTAGATATGTCGTTAGGCATTTCCAAATTCCCTGTACTCCATTATATGTTACTATTCTATGCTCAGTGGTGTCTATCTCTCCACATACGTGGCATTTATTAGTTGTTTGTCTCTTGATATTATGTAAGCGTTCGTTAGTATAATATCATGTATTACATTGTAGTACCAAACACTATACACTGATGTATCCAGAAATTTCATATTTAAATTTTTCCAAATATTTTGCCATCTGTTATTGGGAAATGTTTTTCAATGCGGCGAGTGGGTATCTGCAACTGTTTGTGAAACAGTGTATATAAGTATTGAGAGAGTTTTACATCTTCACCTTTTGGAAGAAGCACCACATAACTGAATTCTTCCATCAAACTTCGTAGATATATCGGTCCTTTTTGCAATCTGCGTAGATCTGGCGGATTTTGGGGGTGGAAATTCCTCCGTCCATAACTGTATCCATAATGATGTAATGGAATCTTCAATGCCATAGAGCGTATAGGATCGTGCCAGGAATAGGGATTTGCATTTGATTTCAATATTTGAGAGCTCCAATCCTCCTTTTAGTTTCATTTGCCATAGATTGGATAGTGGTATTCGAGAAAAAAATGTCCATTCCACATAAACCAACCAATTGCTGAATTCATTATTCTGAGGTATTTTTGATTGATTGGGATCACTTGGGAAGTATAGTTTAATTTACTAAACATATATGTTTGCAAAAACCACACTCGTTGTATCATGTTCAACTGTCTGCTTCGCATTTTATAACATTGTATGCGAATGTCTCTCACTATCTTTTGCCAATTGGATTCTAACATTTGTTCCTCGTCCCTGTGAAAAATTATTCCTAATATTTTAATATCCTGTACATATGGGATCCCTATATCTGGATATTTTTGATCCCATGTGCCAAAGGGTAGCGCCTTTGATTTTTCTATATTTATTTTGGCCCCACTAGCATGGCAGTATGTATGTATCGCTGCCATCATTTTTTGCATTTGCTCATTTGTGGTGATACAAGCGTATAGATCATCTGCGAAAGCAAACACTTGGTTTTCCTTAAAGGCGTGTATCTCGTCGGGAGTAGTTTTCCTGGTATATTGCAGCAAAGGATCCAGGGTTAAAGCATACAAGAGCATACTTAGTGGACATCCTTGCCGAATTGATCTTGTTATATTTATTGGGGACGACAGGAATCCATTGACCATTATCGGAGATGTTTCCTGTTGATAGAAACCTTTCAAAATATTAATAAATTTATCACTGAATCTATATGCCTTTAGCACCTCAAACAGTTAGTCATGCGACACTAAATCAAACGCTTTTTTGAAATCAAAAGCAAGCACACATGCATCAAGTTTCTGCACCAGATAATAGGATATCAGATCGCGAATCCCTCCAACTGCACTGAATATGTTATGCTTTTTGCAACTGCACGTTTGTTTCTCGCTGAGTATCCGTGGTAAAATTAACTTTAACTTATTTGCTAAGATCTTTGCCATTATTTTATAGTCACAATTTAGTAATGTTATTGGTCTGTAGTCGTCTACTTGTTTTGCGTGTGGTTTTTTCGGTATCAATACAGGGTGTTCCAAAATGAATATCGGGGTTTCAATGAAGTGTATCTTCTATTACATATACATTACAGAAATGAAACATACCTTCAAAGAAAAGGTAACTCAAACAGTTTTTGTTTCTACTTCGCAGGTGATGTTTCGTAACTCCGCCGCAGCACGGCGCTAGTAGTAAAGATGGAGATGACTCCTGAGCGTAAGGTCTTCTGTGTCTTGGAATTCACAAGGTGTAACTCAGCAATTGGAGTGCAACGTGCTTTTCGGCGGAAATATGGATGTGATCCCCCATCGGATAACAACATCCGAAGATGGTACAACCAATTTAAGAATACGGGATGCCTGTGCAAAGGGAAGAGCTCCGGAAGACCACATCTACCAGATGAGCAAGTGGAACAGGTCAGAGCAAGTTTCGGTCGGAGTCCAAGGAAATCTGTAAGGCGGGCGAGTCGAGAACTGTCAATGCCGTCCACGACTGTTTGGAGGGTGTTGCGAAAGAGACTGCACATACATCTGTTAAAGGCCCTAAAGCCTGAAGAGAATGTGACCCATGTCAACTTCTGCGAAAATGTGCCTGACATGGAAGATGATTTTCTTACACGTGTGATCTTTAGTGCTGAAGCCTCATTTCATCTTAGTGAACGAGTGAATACGCTTTATGTGCATATTTTGGGGTCTGAAAATCCACACCAAACAGTGCAGCACATGAGGGATTTGCCAAAAGTGAATGTCTTTTGTGCTCTATCCAAAGAACAAGTGGAAAACACTGTCACTGGTACTGCTTATTTGGACATGCTCCAGCAATGGTTCTACCCTCAACTGGATCGTGAGCAAAAAAGGAACATCATCTGGCCCCCTCACTTTCATCGTGAAGTACGGAATTGGTTGAATGCTGTTTTTCCCCAGCGATGGATCGGTCGTCATTGTGAGGATGACGTGGCTCTTCTGCAATGCCACCCAAGATCTCCCAATCTCACCCCCTGCGATTTCCTTTTGTGGGAGTATGTAATGGATAGTGTATACGTGCCCCCGCTACCTGTCGACCTCCCTGAATTGCGACGCAGGATTGATGCAGCTGTGGAGTCTGTTACACCAGACATGCTAGCTTCAGTGTGGGAAGAAATTGCCTACAGACTAGATGTGTGCCGTGTCACAAGGGGATCCCACATTGAACACTTGTAACCTGTGATAATAAACTGTTTGAGTTACCCTTCCTTTTAAGGTATGTTTCATTTCTGTATTGTATATGTAATAGAATAAACACTTAATTAAAACCCCGATATTCATTTTGGAACACCCTGTATGATGATGCATTCATTTTGTAAAACTTTTCCATTTTTAAAGGCATCTTGTATGATTTTGATTAGTTCATATTTTATAATCTCAAAAAACTGCAAATAAAACTTGTAACCAATACCATCTTTTCCTGGTGCTCCTTTAAGGTTGCATGTTTGTAACGCTTCATATACTTCTTCTATTGTTACTTCAGTATCTAAAAGTTGTCTATCCTCTTCTTGCAAACCATTAGTTAGAGAATTCAGTATTGTCTCTCTTGCTTCTGATTCCCCCTTCCCGGTCTGATAAAGCTCCCCATAATAGTCATAAAATGTTTGCATGATTCCTGGCTGACTCACATGCGATTCTCCACCTGAATCCACAAGATTGTTTATCATGAGTGTTTTTTGTTGTTTTTGCATCTGTACATAGTGATACATCGAAGTTCTTTCATCTTGAATTAAATTCTTGGAATTGGTTCTTATTGTTATGCCTTCCATTTGTTGCCTCTGGAGTGTTAAGAGTTTGGCTTTATTCTGCTGTATGGCTTGGTAATTTTTGGTGACATCTCTCCCTTGACATGCCTCGTGTAAACACTGGTAATAAAAGTTGATCAATCCGTTTCTGTCTTTTGCATTTTCTTATCCATACCAGCAGAAAAAAGTTTTTAATTTTGGTTTTACATATCGAACCCACCAGTCATTATGATTACTGTAATGCTTTTGTTGTTTACACCATTCGGCCCATTTTTGTGCAAATATTTCACTGATATGTGGAAGCTCTAATAACTGTATATTTAGTAGCTTCAAATATGAAGGACACCTGACTAGTTTTGTTTCTTCCAGGTTAAATGCCATTTTTACTGCCATATGATCAGTAAAGGGCGCTGGTAATGCTTCTATGGATGTTATATTTTTTATTTGATCTGCATTAGTGTATAACCTATCGATTCTCAATCCAGATTTATTATTAAAATATGTAAATATTATATCCTGTCTCTTCTGTAACCAAATATCTTTCAAATGCAATTCTTCAATTAATGTTGCAAGGGCTGGACTCTTTTGATAAGCTCCTAAACAATCGCTGGGATTTAATACCTGATTAAAATCACCTTTACAATTTTTGAAAACCAACTTATGAAACAAGTTAAAAATTAATGCTTTTCCTTAAATATATATTTTAAATCTCTTTACGCAGAACATTGGATAAGTTGTTTGTCCTTATACAAAATACCGCCTTAATGATTAATTGTGGAATGAAGGAGACAAATTCCGATGTCAAATTTGAGGGAATATACATCATAACTGAATTGTCAATGTTGCAGGAGATTCGTATGATGTATGTATTAAATTTTTCTATTTTTGCATGAAGCAAAAATACTATCCACCTATTTAAAATTCTAGATAAGGTTGTAATGACAACAGAATATTCAATCATGAGAACTGACACTGGTAGTATCACAGTGTTAGAATACACATGTAGTAAGTAGTGGAGATGATATAATAATGAACGTCACGGTAGTTCTGAAAAATATAGCTTCTCATACTTAACGAGTGCCCAATGAAAGGAAGACAGAGTATTGCTATGTAACCTCCCACCCACCCCCTCCGGGCTACATAGTACGAGTTAGAGACACATCGGCTAATAGAACTCTACAGTTTCCCGCATAGTTTCCTCAATGATAGGTGGTAGTTTATGAAATATAGTCCAGCAGAATCAGAGAGATAGCGACACAAGTTTTCAACTTTGACATTTAAAGGGTCAATAATAAAAATATAAAATGCTCATTCGGAAGACACAAATATGATGTTTGACATCATGAACATTTAGAATCTAATTGGTCATCTCAGACTACTGTTGCTCTATTCTTGTAATTCAGATATTAAGGAAGTTCGTATTACATGTTTGGAAGTAAGAAACGAATGGTACGAAACAAGGGAATATACTTTTACAATTTTTGAAAACCAACTTATGTAACAAGTTTAAAATTAATGCTTTTCCTTAAATATATATTTTAAATCTCTTTACGCAGAGCATTGGATAAGTTGTTCGTCCTTATACCCAATACCGTCTTAACTCTTTCGCTGCGGAATTCTCTGGCACACAATATCCCTTGGCTGCGTAATTAAATTAAAAAAATATTTTTTTTATAAACAAATAGTTTTCACAATTACATTGCGTTATATATGAGAGAGAACTTACAAAATTTATTCATGCACTGGAATACCATTCTGTAGTCCCTGGTGGTATGATATTTTGAAAAATTTTGAAATATTTTGAAATTTTGAAAAATTTTGGAATTTTGAAAAAAAAAATTCTAGAAAGAATAATTTTAAAAAATGACATTGCAAAATATGTTATAGAGAAATTACAAAAGTCATTCCTTGCACTGGCAAACCATTCTGTAGTCCCTGATGGTATGGTATTTCTCAAAACATGGGATGACACAGAGTGGTGGAGCGGCGTGGAAATTCATAAGTAGTATCAACTGCAGTTTGTTCTGCTGTGCGTTCAAATACTGAGCGGGGGAAATATTTGATAAAACAAGAATCACTGTCACCAATTGAAGTCTCATAAAACCTGTTGCTATTATCGTCACAATTTAATTTACCTTCTGATTCAACAGTTGAGTAACATCATTATCAGACAAGTGTCGACGACTTGACGAAGCCATCTTGTTTACATTCAAACATGTAGTTGAAACAGACATGTCAGAGCACTCAACGCTCGTATTCTAAACGGAGGCGTAATTAGTGACATCATACGGATATAAACAAAACTACAAGTTCCAATAGTTCCAAATAGTATCTACACATGTCTGAAGGCTACTAAAAGCGACGTACTGCGGAAATGCGACACCCACAGCGAGTGGAAGTATGAACTCGCAATAATGCGACTTCCGCAGAGCAAGGCACCTGGCGTGCTGTGCATAAATGCGACGACCACAGCGAAAGAGTTAATGATTAATTGTGGAATGAAGGAGACAAATTCCGATGTCAAATTTGAAGGAATATACATCATAACTATAATTGTGAATTTGAATCTTGGGTGCAATTTTATTGTGAATGTAATTCACGAGGGAAGCAGTCTTTCAGTACCTCTCCAAAATATGATTTTGGAACGTTTCATAACCACGGAACATAGAAGTCATTTTTAGATTCTTCGCAAACTATCTCCTTTCCACAAGTAAATCAATACAATGAATAGATAAAAGAGTATAAGAACTACCAAATGACAAATGTGAGTGCAGAAGACAGTATATAATCCGTAATTTGGGTGCTGAGATTTGAAATTCAGTACTTTCTTATAGCGGAAGAATTTCCTTGTCATTGTCATGTTATTTCACATTTGTCGTACGCTTCAAATGATACTGCTGAAATGGGATTCCATGTGGTAATTCCACAAATGAACCAAAAATTAATTTTCTTTCAAGAACTAAAATACAGTGATCTCACATGAAAATTAAGAGATTTCGTTATTTTACTGCATTTTGAAGTCAAGGATTTTGAAAGGTGATAACTGATGAATTTCTTTACATATCTGGGCACAAAGATTCATTGCATAAATTTCAGTAATGTTAGTAATTTCATTTGAAAAACTAGGCCAAAATCACAGACATTAAAGATTGTTAGGAAATTCAAATAATTCGAGAAAATTGTTAATAGTCACAAAAGTGAAAGTTCTACTTAGGTCATTATCTCTGAAAGTTCTGCTCTACGAAGAGAAGAGAATGTAGTGAATCAACGTGTTTCTGCCCTGAGCACCTAGAATAGTGCATGGCTACCCAGCTACTCTAAGAACAGGATCGGAAGAAAGCGTGAATGTACCTCTGATCCCATATTGCTGATGTGATCAGAATTCACATAAAATAGAGAAATATAGATTGGGCCATCGTTTCATGAGAATTTGAAAATATTTTGGATAGCGATGATATGAAAGTAATGAATATCCAAAGTTTGTTTACTAATTAGAATAGTATGTATTTTTGAGGTTTATCTGAAATAAAGTAGTACATTTGTGAACATAAGGAGTGAAATTAACTAAAACATTCTGAATTGTCAATGTTGGAAGAGATTCGTATGATGTATGTATTTAATTTTTCTCTTTTGCATGATGCAAAAATACTATCCACCTATTGAAAATTCTAGATAAGGTTTTAATGACAACAGAATATTCAATCGTGAGAACTGACACTGAACTAATTGCAAATGTCTGTACACTCTATTGTTTTTGAAGGTAGTATCATAGTTTTAGAATACACATGTAGTAAGTAGTGGAGATAATATAATAATGAACGTTGGGTTAGTTCTGAAAAATATAGCTTCTCATACTTAACGAGTGCCCAATGAAAGGAAGACAGAGTATTGCTATGTAACCTCCCACCCACCCCCTCCAAGCTACATAGTACGAGTTAGAGACACATTGGCTAATAGAACTCTACAGTTTCCCGCATAGTTTCCTCAATGATAGGTGGTAGTTTATGAAATATAGTCCAGCAGAATCTGAGAGATAGCGACACAAGTTTTCAAATTTGACATTTAAAAGGAGAATAATAAAAATATAAAATGCTCATTCGGAAGACACAAATATGATGTCAAAAACATTTAGAATCTAATTGGTCATCTCAGACTAATGTTGCTCTATTCTTGTAATTCAGATATTAAGGAAGTTCGTATTACATGTTTGTAAGTAAGAAACGAATGGTACGAAACAAGGGAATATACTTTAACAAATTTTTGAAAATCAACTTATGTAACAAGTTTAAAATTAATGCTTTTCCTTAAATATATATTTTAAATCTCTTTACGCAGAACATTGGATAAGTTGTTCGTCCTTATACCCAATACCGGCTTAATGATTAATTGTGGAATGAAGGAGACAAATTCTGATGTCAAATTTGAGGGAATATGCATCATAACTATAATTGTAAATTTGAATGTTGGTTGCAATTTTATTGTGAATGTAATTCACGAGGGAAGCAATCTTTCAGTACGTCTCCAAAATATGATTTTGGAACGTTTCATAACCACCGAACATAGAAGTCATTTTAGATTCTTCACAAACTATCTCCTTTCCACAAGTAAATCAATATAATGAATAGATAAAAGAGTATAAGAACTACCAAATGACAAATGTGAGTGCAGAAGACAGTATATAATCCGTAATTTGGGTGCTGAGATTTAAAATTCAGTATTTTCTTATGGCGGAAGAATTTCTTTGTCATTGTCATGTTATTTAACATTTGTCGTACGCTTCAAATGATACTGTTGAAATGGGAATCCATGTGGTAATTAATTTTCTTTCAAGAACCCAAATACAGTGATCTCACATGAAAATTAAGAGATTTCGTTATTTTACTGCATTTTGAAGGCAAGGATTTTGAAAGGAGATAATTGATGAATTTCTTTACATGTCTGGGCACAAAGATTCATTGCATAAATTTCAGTAATGTTAGTAATTGCATTTGAAAAACTAGGCCAAAATCACAGACATTAAAGATTGTTAGGAAATTCAAATAATTCGAGAAAATTGTTAATAGTCACAAAAGTGAAAGTTCTACTTAGGTCATTATCTCTGAAAGTTCTGCTCTACGAAGAGAAGAGAATGTCGCTAATCAACATGTTTCTGCCCTGAGCACCTAGAATAGTGCATGTCTACCCAGATACTCTAAGAACAGGATCGGAAGAAAGCGTGAATGTACCTCTGATCCCATATTGCTGATGTGATCAGAATTCACATAAAATAGAGAAATATAGATTGGGCCATCGTTTCATGAGAATTTGAAAATATTTTGGATAGCGATGATATGAAAGTAATGAATATCCAAAGTTTGTTTACTAATTAGAATAGTATGTATTTTGAAGGTTTATCTGAAATAAAGTAGTACATTTGTGAACATAAGGAGTGAAATTAACTAAAACATTCTGAATTGTCAATGTTGGAAGAGATTCGTATGATGTATGTATTTAATTTATCTCTCTTCCATGTTGCAAAAATACTATCCACCTATTTAAAATTCTAGATAAGGTTGTAATGACAACAGAATATTCAATCGTGAGAACTGACACTGAACTAATTGCAAATGTCTCCACACTCAATTGTTTTTGAAGGTAGTATCATAGTTTTAAAATACACATGTAGTAAGTAGTGGAGATAATATAATAATGAACGTCACGGTAGTTCTGAAAAATATAGCTTCTCATACTTAACGAGTGCCCAATGAAAGGAAGAAAGAGTATTGCTATGTAACCTCCCACCCACCCCCTCCGGGCTACATAGTACGAGTTAGAGACACATCGGCTAATAGAACTCTACAGTTTCCCGCATAGTTTCCTCAATGATAGGTGGTAGTTTATGAAATATAGTCCAGCAGAATCTGAGAGATAGCGACACAAGTTCTCAACTTTGACATTTAAAGGGACAATAATAAAAATATAAAATACTCATTCGGAAGGCACAAATATGATGTCAAAAACATTTAGAATCTAATTGGTCATCTCAGACTAATGTTGCTCTATTCTTGTAATTCAGATATTAAGGAAGTTCGTATTACATGTTTGTAAGTAAGAAACGAATGGTACGAAACAAGGGAATATACTTTTACAATTTTTGAAAACCAACTTATGTAACAAGTTTAAAATTAATGCTTTTCCTTAAATATATATTTAAATCTCTTTACGCAGAGCATTGGATAAGTTGTTCGTCCTTATACCCAGTAACGTCTTAATGATTAATTGTGGAATGAAGGAGACAAATTCCGATGTCAAATTTGAGGGAATATGCATCATAACTATAATTGTAAATTTGAATGTTGGTTGCAATTTTATTGTGAATGTAATTCACGAGGGAAGCAATCTTTCAGTACGTCTCCAAAATATGATTTTGGAACGTTTCATAACCACCGAACATAGAAGTCATTTTAGATTCTTCACAAACTATCTCCTTTCCACAAGTAAATCAATATAATGAATAGATAAAAGAGTATAAGAACTACCAAATGACAAATGTGAGTGCAGAAGACAGTATATAATCCGTAATTTGGGTGCTGAGATTTAAAATTCAGTATTTTCTTATGGCGGAAGAATTTCTTTGTCATTGTCATGTTATTTAACATTTGTCGTACGCTTCAAATGATACTGTTGAAATGGGAATCCATGTGGTAATTAATTTTCTTTCAAGAACCCAAATACAGTGATCTCACATGAAAATTAAGAGATTTCGTTATTTTACTGCATTTTGAAGGCAAGGATTTTGAAAGGAGATAATTGATGAATTTCTTTACATGTCTGGGCACAAAGATTCATTGCATAAATTTCAGTAATGTTAGTAATTGCATTTGAAAAACTAGGCCAAAATCACAGACATTAAAGATTGTTAGGAAATTCAAATAATTCGAGAAAATTGTTAATAGTCACAAAAGTGAAAGTTCTACTTAGGTCATTATCTCTGAAAGTTCTGCTCTACGAAGAGAAGAGAATGTCGCTAATCAACATGTTTCTGCCCTGAGCACCTAGAATAGTGCATGTCTACCCAGATACTCTAAGAACAGGATCGGAAGAAAGCGTGAATGTACCTCTGATCCCATATTGCTGATGTGATCAGAATTCACATAAAATAGAGAAATATAGATTGGGCCATCGTTTCATGAGAATTTGAAAATATTTTGGATAGCGATGATATGAAAGTAATGAATATCCAAAGTTTGTTTACTAATTAGAATAGTATGTATTTTGAAGGTTTATCTGAAATAAAGTAGTACATTTGTGAACATAAGGAGTGAAATTAACTAAAACATTCTGAATTGTCAATGTTGGAAGAGATTCGTATGATGTATGTATTTAATTTATCTCTCTTGCATGTTGCAAAAATACTATCCACCTATTTAAAATTCTAGATAAGGTTGTAATGACAACAGAATATTCAATCGTGAGAACTGACACTGAACTAATTGCAAATGTCTCCACACTCAATTGTTTTTG
This sequence comes from Lepisma saccharinum, assembly GCF_977018435.1. Classification (NCBI taxonomy): domain Eukaryota; kingdom Metazoa; phylum Arthropoda; class Insecta; order Zygentoma; family Lepismatidae; genus Lepisma; species Lepisma saccharinum. The sequence goes on from NC_139229.1 coordinate 9,133,995, forward strand.
AAGGTAGTATCATAGTTTTAAAATACACATGTAGTAAGTAGTGGAGATAATATAATAATGAACGTCGGGGTAGTTCTGAAAAATATAGCTTCTCATACTTAACGAGTGCCCAATGAAAGGAGGAAAGAGTATTGCTATGTAACCTCCCACCCACCCCCTCCGGGCTACATAGTACGAGTTAGAGACACATCGGCTAATAGAACTCTACAGTTTCCCGCATAGTTTCCTCAATGATAGGTGGTAGTTTATGAAATATAGTCCAGCAGAATCTGAGAGATAGCGACACAAGTTCTCAACTTTGACATTTAAAGGGACAATAATAAAAATATAAAATACTCATTCGGAAGACACAAATATGATGTCAAAAACATTTAGAATCTAATTGGTCATCTCAGACTAATGTTGCTCTATTCTTGTAATTCAGATATTAAGGAAGTTCGTATTACATGTTTGTAAGTAAGAAACGAATGGTACGAAACAAGGGAATATACTTTTACAATTTTTGAAAACCAACTTATGTAACAAGTTTAAAATTAATGCTTTTCCTTAAATATATATTTAAATCTCTTTACGCAGAGCATTGGATAAGTTGTTCGTCCTTATACCCAGTAACGTCTTAATGATTAATTGTGGAATGAAGGAGAAAATTCCGATGTCAAATTTGAGGGAATATACATCATAACTGTAATTGTGAATTTGAATGTTGTGTGCAATTTTATTGTGAATGTAATTCACAAGGGAAGCAGTCTTTCAGTACCTCTGCAAAATATGATTTTGGAACGTTTCATAACCACCGAACTTAGAAGTCATTTTTAGATTCTTCCCAAACTATCTCCTTTCCACAAGTAAATTAATATAATGAATAGATAAAAGAGTATAAGAACTACCAAATGACAAATATGAGTGCAGAAGACAGTATATAATCCGTAATTTGGGTGCTGAGATTTGAAATTCAGTACTTTCTTATGGCAGAAGAATTTCCTTGTCATTGTCATGTTATTTCACATTTGTCGTACGCTTCAAATGATACTGCTGAAATGGGAATCCATGTGGTAATTCCACAAATAAACCGAAAATTAATTTTCTTTCAAGAACTCAAATAAAGTGATCTCACATGAAAATTAAGAGATTTCGTTATTTTACTGCATTTTGAAGGCAAGGATTTTGAAAGGAGATAATTGATGAATTTCTTTACACGTCTGGGCACAAAGATTCATTGCATAAATTTCAGTAATGTTAGTATTTCCATTTGAAAAACTAGGCCAAAATCACAGACATTAAAGATTGTTAGGAAATTCAAATAATTCGAGAAAATTGTTAATAGTCACAAAAGTGAAAGTTCTACTTAGGTCATTATCTCTGAAAGTTCTGCTCTACGAAGAGAAGAGAATGTCGTGAATAAACGTTTCTGCCCTGAGCACCTAGAATAGTGGATGTCTACCCAGCTACACTAAGAACAGGATCGGAAGAAAGCGTGAATGTACCTCTGATCCCATATTGCTGATGTGATCAGAATTCACATAAAATAGAGAAATATAGATTGGGCCATCGTTTCATGAGAATTTGAAAATATTTTGGATAGCGATGATATGAAAGTAATGAATATCCAAAGTTTGTTTACTAATTAGAATAGTATGTAATTTTGAGGTTTATCTGAAATAAAGTAGTACATTTGTGAACATAAGGAGTGAAATTAACTAAAACATTCTGAATTGTCAATGTTGGAAGAGATTCGTATGATGTATGTATTTAATTTTTCTCTTTTGCATTATGCAAAAATACTATATACCTATTTAAAATTCTAGATAAAGTTGTAATGACAACAGAATATTCAATCGTGAGAACTGACACTGAACTAATTGCAAATGTCTCCACACTCAATTGTTTTTGAAGGTAGTATCATAGTTTTAGAATACACATGTAGTAAGTAGTAGTGATGATATAATAATGAACGTCACGGTAGTTCTGAAAAATATAGCTTCTCATACTTAACCAGTTCCCAATGAAAGGAAGACAGAGTATTGCTCTGTAACCTCCCACCCACCCTCTCGGGGCTACATAGTACGAGTTAGAGACACATCGGCTAATAGAACTCTACAGTTTCCCGCATAGTTTCCTCAATGATAGGTGGTAGTTTATGAAATATAGTCCAGCAGAATCAGAGAGATAGCGACACAAGTTTTCAAATTTGACATTTAAAGGGAAAAAAATAAAAATATAAAATGCTCTTTCGGAAGACACAAATATGATGTCAAAAACATTTAGAATCTAATTGGTCATCTCAGATTAATGTTGCTCTATTCTTGTAATTCAGATATTAAGGAAGTTCGTATTACATGTTTGGAAGTAAGAAACGAATGGTACGAAACAAGGGAATATACTTTTACAATTTTTGAAAACCAACTTATATAACAAGTTTAAAATTAATGCTTTTCCTTAAATATATATTTTAAATCTCTTTACGCAGAGCATTGGATAAGTTGTTCGTCCTTATACCCAATAACGTTTTAATGATTAATTGTGGAATGAAGGAGACAAATTCCAATGTCAAATTTGAGGGAATATACAACATAACTATAATTGTGAATTTGAATGTTGTGTGCAATTTTATTGTGAATGTAATTCACAAGGGAAGCAGTCTTTCAGTACCTCTCCAAAATATGATTTTGGATCTTTTCATAACCACCGAACTTAGAAGTCATTTTTAGATTCTTCCCAAACTCTCTCCTTTCCACAAGTAAATTAATATAATGAATAGATAAAAGAGTATAAGAACTACCAAATGACAAATGTGAGTGCAGAAGACAGTATATAATCCGTAATTTGGGTGCTGAGATTTGAAATTCAGTACTTTCTTATGGCAGAAGAATTTCCTTGTCATTGTCATGTTATTTCACATTTGTCGTACGCTTCAAATGATACTGCTGAAATGGGAATCCATGTGGTAATTCCACAAATGAACCGAAAATTATTTTTTTCAAGAACCCAAATACAGCGATCTCACATGAAAATTAAGAGATTTCGTTATTTTACTGCATTTTGAAGTCAAGGATTTTGAAAGGTGATAACTGATGAATTTCTTTACATATCTGGGCACAAAGATTCATTGCATAAATTTCAGTAATGTTAGTAATTTCATTTGAAAAACTAGGCCAAAATCACAGACATTAAAGATTGTTAGGAAATTCAAATCATTCGAGAAAATTGTTAATAGTCACAAAAGTGAAAGTTCCTACTTAGGTCATTATCTCTGAAAGTTCTGCTCTACGAAGAGAAGAGAATGTCGTGAATCAACGTGTTTCTGCTCTGAGCACCTAGAATAGCGCATGGCTACCCAGCTACTCTAAGAACAGGATCGGAAGAAAGCGTGAATGTACCTCTGATCCCATATTGCTGATGTGATCAGAATTCACATAAAATAGAGAAATATAGATTGGGCCATCGTTTCATGAGAATTTGAAAATATTTTGGATAGCGATGATATGAAAGTAATGAATATCCAAAGTTTGTTTACTAATTAGAATAGTATGTATTTTTGAGGTTTATCTGAAATAAAGTAGTACATTTGTGAACATAAGGAGTGGAATTAACTAAAACATTCTGAATTGTCAATGTTGGAAGAGATTCGTATGATGTATGTATTTAATTTTTCTCTTTTGCATGATTCAAAAAACTATATACGTATTTAAAATTCAAGATAAGGTTTTAATGACAACAGAATATTCAATCGTGAGAACTGACACTGAACTAATTGCAAATGTCTCCACACTCTATTGTTTTTGAAGGTAGTATCATAGTTTTAGAATACACATGTAGTAAGTAGTGGAGATGATATAATAATGAACGTCGGGGTAGTTCTGAAAAATATAGCTTCTCATAGTAAACGAGTTCCCAATGAAAGGAAGAAAGAGTATTGCTATGTAAACTCCCACCCACCCCCTCCGGGCTACATAGTACGAGTTAGAGACACATCGGCTAATAGAACTCTACAGTTTCCCGCATAGTTTCCTCAATGATAGGTGGTAGTTTATGAAATATAGTCCAGCAGAATCTGAGAGATAGCGACACAAGTTTTCAAATTTGACATTTAAAAGGAGAATAATAAAAATATAAAACACTCATTCGGAAGACACAAATATGATGTCAAAAACATTTAGAATCTAATTGGTCATCTCAGACTAATGTTGCTCTATTCTTGTAATTCAGATATTAAGGAAGTTCGTATTACATGTTTGGAAGTAAGAAACGAATGGTACGAAACAAGGGAATATACTTTTACAATTTTTGAAAACCAACTTATATAACAAGTTTAAAATTAATGCTTTTCCTTAAATATACATTTTAAATCTCTTTACGCAGAGCATTGGATAAGTTGTTCGTCCTTATACCCAATAACGTTTTAATGATTAATTGTGGAATGAAGGAGACAAATTCCAATGTCAAATTTGAGGGAATATACAACATAACTATAATTGTGAATTTGAATGTTGTGTGCAATTTTATTGTGAATGTAATTCACAAGGGAAGCAGTCTTTCAGTACCTCTCCAAAATATGATTTTGGATCTTTTCATAACCACCGAACTTAGAAGTCATTTTTAGATTCTTCCCAAACTCTCTCCTTTCCACAAGTAAATTAATATAATGAATAGATAAAAGAGTATAAGAACTACCAAATGACAAATGTGAGTGCAGAAGACAGTATATAATCCGTAATTTGGGTGCTGAGATTTGAAATTCAGTACTTTCTTATGGCAGAAGAATTTCCTTGTCATTGTCATGTTATTTCACATTTGTCGTACGCTTCAAATGATACTGCTGAAATGGGAATCCATGTGGTAATTCCACAAATGAACCGAAAATTATTTTTTTCAAGAACCCAAATACAGCGATCTCACATGAAAATTAAGAGATTTCGTTATTTTACTGCATTTTGAAGTCAAGGATTTTGAAAGGTGATAACTGATGAATTTCTTTACATATCTGGGCACAAAGATTCATTGCATAAATTTCAGTAATGTTAGTAATTTCATTTGAAAAACTAGGCCAAAATCACAGACATTAAAGATTGTTAGGAAATTCAAATCATTCGAGAAAATTGTTAATAGTCACAAAAGTGAAAGTTCCTACTTAGGTCATTATCTCTGAAAGTTCTGCTCTACGAAGAGAAGAGAATGTCGTGAATCAACGTGTTTCTGCTCTGAGCACCTAGAATAGCGCATGGCTACCCAGCTACTCTAAGAACAGGATCGGAAGAAAGCGTGAATGTACCTCTGATCCCATATTGCTGATGTGATCAGAATTCACATAAAATAGAGAAATATAGATTGGGCCATCGTTTCATGAGAATTTGAAAATATTTTGGATAGCGATGATATGAAAGTAATGAATATCCAAAGTTTGTTTACTAATTAGAATAGTATGTATTTTTGAGGTTTATCTGAAATAAAGTAGTACATTTGTGAACATAAGGAGTGGAATTAACTAAAACATTCTGAATTGTCAATGTTGAAAGAGATTCGTATGATGTATGTATTTAATTTTTCTCTTTTGCATGATGCAAAAATACTATATACGTATTTAAAATTCAAGATAAGGTTTTAATGACAACAGAATATTCAATCGTGAGAACTGACACTGAACTAATTGCAAATGTCTCCACACTCTATTGTTTTTGAAGGTAGTATCATAGTTTTAGAATACACATGTAGTAAGTAGTGGAGATGATATAATAATGAACGTCGGGGTAGTTCTGAAAAATATAGCTTCTCATAGTAAACGAGTTCCCAATGAAAGGAAGAAAGAGTATTGCTATGTAAACTCCCACCCACCCCCTCCGGGCTACATAGTACGAGTTAGAGACACATCGGCTAATAGAACTCTACAGTTTCCCGCATAGTTTCCTCAATGATAGGTGGTAGTTTATGAAATATAGTCCAGCAGAATCTGAGAGATAGCGACACAAGTTTTCAAATTTGACATTTAAAAGGAGAATAATAAAAATATAAAATACTCATTCGGAAGACACAAATATGATGTCAAAAACATTTAGAATCTAATTGGTCATCTCAGACTAATGTTGCTCTATTCTTGTAATTCAGATATTAAGGAAGTTCGTATTACATGTTTGGAAGTAAGAAACGAATGGTACGAAACAAGGGAATATACTTTTACAATTTTTGAAAACCAACTTATATAACAAGTTTAAAATTAATGCTTTTCCTTAAATATACATTTTAAATCTCTTTACGCAGAGCATTGGATAAGTTGTTCGTCCTTATACCCAATACCGTCTTAATGATTAATTGTGGAATGAAGGAGACAAATTCCGATGTCAAATTTGAGGGAATATACATCATAACTATAATTGTGAATTTGAATGTTGGGTGCAATTTTATTGTGAATGTAATTCACAAGGGAAGCAGTCTTTCAGTACCTCTCCAAAATATGATTTTGGAACGTTTCATAACCACCAAACTTAGAAGACATTTTTAGATTCTTCCCAAACTATCTCCTTTCCACAAGTAAATTAATATAATGAATAGATAAAAGAGTATAAGAACTACCAAATGACAAATGTGAGTGCAGAAGACAGTATATAATCCGTAATTTGGGTGCTGAGATTTGAAATTCAGTACTTTCTTATGGCAGAAGAATTTCCTTGTCATTGTCATGTTATTTCACATTTGTCATACGCTTCAAATGATACTGCTGAAATGGGAATCCATGTGGTAATTAATTTTCTTTCAAGAACCCAAATACAGTGATCTCACATGAAAATTAAGAGATTTCGTTATTTTACTGCATTTTGAAGGCAAGGATTTTGAAAGGAGATAATTGATGAATTTCTATACATGTCTGGGCACAAAGATTCATTGCATAAATTTCAGTAATGTTAGTAATTGCATTTGAAAAACTAGGCCAAAATCACAGACATTAAAGAATGCTACGAAATTCAAATAATTCGAGAAAAGAGTTAATAGTCACAAAAGTGAAAGTTCTACTTAGGTCATTATCTCTGAAAGTTCTGCTCTATGAAGAGAAGAGAATGTCGTGAATCAACGTTTTTCTGCCCTGAGCACCTAGAATAGCGCATGGCTACCCAGCTACTCTAAGAACAGGATCGGAAGAAAACGTGAATGTACCTCTGATCCCATATTGCTGATGTGATCAGAATTCACATAAAATAGAGAAATATAGATTGGGCCATCGTTTCATGAGAATTTGAAAATATTTTGGATAGCGATGATATGAAAGTAATGAATATCCAAAGTTTGTTTACTAATTAGAATAGTATGTATTTTTTAGGTTTATCTGAAATAAAGTAGTACATTTGTGAACATAAGGAGTGAAATTAACTAAAACATTCTGAATTGTCAATGTTGGAAGAGATTCGTATGATGTATGTATTTAATTTATCTCTTTTGCATGTTGCAAAAATACTAACCACCTATTTAAAATTCTAGATAAAGTTGTAATGACAACAGAATATTCAATCGTGAGAACTGACACTGAACTAATTGCAAATGTCTCCACACTCAATTGTTTTTGAAGGTAGTATCATAGTTTTAGAATACACATGTAGTAAGTAGTGGCGATGATATAATAATGAACGTCGGGGTAGTTCTGAAAAATATAGCTTCTCATACTTAACGAGTTCCCAATGAAAGGAAGACAGAGTATTGCTATGTAACCTCCCACCTACCCCCTGCTGGCTACATAGTACGAGTTAGACACACATCGGCTAATAGAACTCTACAGTTTCCCGCATAGTTTCCTCAATGATAGGTGGTAGTTTATGAAATATAGTCCAGCAGAATCTGAGAGATAGCGACACAAGTTTTCAAATTTGACATTTAAAAGGAGAATAATAAAAATATAAAATGCTCATTCGGAAGACACAAATATGATGTCAAAAACATTTAGAATCTAATTGGTCATCTCAGACTAATGTTGCTCTATTCTTGTAATTCAGATATTAAGGAAGTTCGTATTACATGTTTGGAAGTAAGAAACGAATGGTACGAAACAAGGGAATATACTTTTACAATTTTTGAAAACCAACTGATGTAACAAGTTTAAAATTAATGCTTTTCCTTAAATATATATTTTAAATCTCTTTATGCAGAACATTGGATAAGTTTTTTGTCCTTATACCCAATACCGTCTTAATGATTAATTGTGGATTGAAGGAGACACATTCCGATCCAAATTTGAGGGAATATACATCATAACTATAATTGTGAATTTGAATGTTGTGTGCTATTTTATTGTGAATGTAATTCACAAGGGAAGCAGTCTTTCAGTATCTCTCCAAAATATGATTTTGGAACGTTTCATAACCACGGAGCTTAGAAGTCATTTTTAGATTCTTCGCAAACTATCTCCTTTCCACAAGTAAATTAATATAATGAATAGATAAAAGAGTATAAGAACTACCAAATGACAAATGTGAGTGCAGAAGACAGTATATAATCCGTAATTTGGTAAAAGGTAAAGGTAAAGTGTTCCCCTGTGCATAGCACCACACCATGAAGGCGTATATTGGGTGTGGGGGTAACGCCCCACACTTTCTTGATCCGGTCGTGAGTGGGGGTGATGTGATCAGCATCACGCCCCTGACCGCCTTTACCCCCCAGGGCTTCCCCCCGGTACCCCTGCTATTCGACGCTGGGTGGGTGCCGGGGCCGCTTCCACCGTTAGAAAAGTTCCCGGATTTGAACCGGCCGGGGATCGAACCCGGGACCTTGAGCATGGTAGTCAGACGCGTTACCGACTGAGCCACCGCGGCCTTCGTAATCAAATTACGCAATCCATAATTTGGGTGCTGAGATTTGAAATTCAGTACTTTCTCATGGCGGAAGAATTTTCTTGTCATTGTCATGTTATTTCACATTTGTCGTACGCTTCAAATGATACTGCTGAAATGGGAATCCATGTGGTAATTCCACAAATGAACCGAATATTAATTTTCTTTCAAGAACCCAAATACAGTGATCTCACATGAAAATTAAGAGATTTCGTTATTTTACTGCATTTTGAAGGCAAGGATTTTGAAAGGAGATAATTGATGAATTTCTTTACATATCTGGGCACAAAGATTCATTGCATAAATTTCAGTAATGTTAGTAATTGCATTTGAAAAACTAGGCCAAAATCACAGACATTAAAGAATGTTACGAAAGGCAAATAATTCGACACAATGGCTAATAGACACAAATGTGAAGGATCTACTTAGGTCATTATCTCTGAAAGTTCTGCTCCACGAAGAGAAGAGAATGTCGTGAATCAACGTGTTTCTGCCCTGAGCACCTAGAATAGTGGATGTCTACCCAGCTACACTAAGAAAAGGATCAGAAGAAAGCGTGATTGTACCTCTGATCCCATATTGCTGATGTGATCAGAATTCACATAAAATAGAGAAATATAGATTGGGCCATCGTTTCATGTGAATTTGAAAATATTTTGGATAGCGATGATATTAAAGTAATGAATATCCAAAGTTAGTTTATTAATAAGAATAATATGTATTTTTTAGGTTTATTTGAAATAAAGTAGTACATTTGTGAACATAAAGAATGAAATTAACTAAAACATTCTGAATTGTCAATGTTGGAAGAGATTCGTATGATGTATGTATTTAAGTTGTTTTTTTTTGCATGATGCAAAAATACATTCCACATATTTAAAATTCTTGATAAGGTTGAAATGACAACAGAATATTCAGTCATGAGCATGGGCGTCCGGAAGGGGGCGGGGGCAAGGATGGCCATGGCCCCCCCTGGAAAATGAAAGTCAACCAAAAATTATATATTTCACACACATAATTTCATTTTAGCCACAATAATATGTGTTAATTATTGCATGAACACCATAAATTCAAATTTAAGCAATGTTTTTTTAGGGAACAACACTATTTTTGGGGAAAATCTGCCTTTTTTGCCCCCCCTGGAAAAAAATACCTTCCTTGCCCCTCCCTGGAAAAAATCCTTCGGAAGTCCATGGTCGTGAGAATTGACACTGAACTAATTGCAAATGTCTCCACAGTCTGCTGTTTTTGAAGGTAGTATCATAGCGTTAGAAAAGACATGTAGGAAGTAGTGGAGATGATATAATAATGAACATCGTAGTAGTTCTGAAATATATAGCTTCTCATACTTAACGAGTGCCCAATGAAAGGAAGACAGAGTATTGCTATGTAACCTCCCACCCACCCCCTCCGAGCTACATAGTACGAGTTAGAGACACATCGGCTAATAGAACTCTACAGTTTCCCGCATAGTTTCCTCAATGATAAGTGGTAGTTTATGAAATATAGTCCAACAGAATCTGTAAGATAGTGACACAAGCTTTCAACCTTGATATTGCAAATATAGGAATTGCTCATTTTAGAGAACACAGTAATCCAATGTCAGTGAAATGTAGAATGTAATTTGTGGAAAACAGTTACCGTTTGCCATTTCCCTATGTGATTTTGTAGTAAAATGTGATAGCAAAAGATAAGTTGATTATTAGATGTTTTCTTATTTCCTATTGTTAATTTGGTTATTTTACATTCTTATCTACTTCAATGATTTATTGCCGTGATGAGGATGAATGATGAAATAACAAATGTCGATGGAGCAAACATGTCTGACCAGAGTTCGATTCTGGATCTTTTGTTTTGTGGTAAGTTACATTCACACGTCCTTTCAAAGATGCTGTAAAAGTGTGCTTAAGGGTGGCACTCTTTATGCATTGTACAGCGTATAAAAAGCCACATTCGTTTCCTGTAAAAAATTAAGGTTAGTCGTCCAAGTTAAACTGCATGCAGCAAGAGCATTTTCATTTTGTGAACTATGTGCTTTAATGTTGTTTTTCATTAGGTGACGTGTGGTTAGCATGCTGGGCCCAAATAGCCACTTACTCAATTGTTGTGGCGAATCTAGGTGATTACCAATTTTTTTTAGCTCCAACTAGATATTAAAGTGGAATGGCGGGTGGTCAGAGTGGTGCAACAGAATCGCTCCATAAAAAAGTTAAATTTGTAAATGATTTCAAATGTTATAAATGTCTGAAAGTGGTTATGAATGGCATATTATGTGATGTTTGTGATTTATGGTATCACTTTGACAAGTGTTGTGATATTAAGGAAGACAACGTTCCAATGAATGATTGGATTTGTGAAAAATGTACCGCCATCTTGGTGACTGAATCAGACCCATATATTTCGGATCCAACAGGAAGCCTTAATGTAAATCAAATTCCTCCAGGTAAGATTAAAGATGAAATTGTTAATCTCAAGAAAATAGTGGAACTTTTAACAGAAGACTTGGAAAATATGAAGGCTGAAAATAGTGAACTGAAAATCAAGCTATTAAACCATGAGGCCACTGGACACGCAAACGATAGTAATAACGCAAATGAGTTTACTTGGAGCAAAGTTGCTCAAGGGAGGGCAAATAGACTCAAAAACCTAGAAACAAAAAAGGACTTTACTTCAAACAACCTCTTTGATTTCTTGGAAGTGGAAGAAAATAAATTAGATATTTCAAAAACTGACCATGTGCCTTTGATAAATAGGACATCTAAAAATCCTTCATCACGGTCTAGATGTGCAGTGAATCGCAAAAAATCTAGTGGTAAAGTGAACCTAATTAGTGATAGTCATGGAAAAAAGTTAGCAGGTATAATGAAGGACAATCTAAAGGACATGCATGTGACTGGAATGGTAAAATCAGGGGCAAAACTAAATCAGGTTATGGAAAGCATTGACCAATCAAGTAGAGGAATGAACCTAAATGACTTTACAGTGATAATAGGGGGGAGCAATGATGTCGCAAAGAATTTAGGTGATGATGCTACAAAAACTCTCCAAAAAAATCTGGCAAAGCTAACCCACACAAATGTAGTAGTGGTCAACTTACCATACAGATTAGATTTACCTGAATGGTCTGTAGTTAACTATGAAATAAGTCGAGTAAATGAGAAATACAAGACCATCTGTAAGCATTTCAAAAATGTATCAGTCGTAGATGTAAGTAAATTTAATAGGCTAGAGCATACAAGACATGGTCAACATTTAAATTGGGCTGGAAAAAATAGGTTAAGTAAAGAAATTAGTGAGGTAATACTGAGTATAATGAATAGAAATATGTATAATAGGAAGGAAAGCATAGCATTACCTGATATTTTATCACAACAGGGAAACGACTAGATTTAGCTAGGTCATGTAATAAAACCTGGCCTAGCTTGATGAAACAATCGTATAAATCTAATGCTAACAATATCACGTCCTTAGATATTAATGGACAATACGCAGTTGATGATGGAAATAGTGAAATGAAGATCAATAAGCAATTCAAACAAGCAAGCAATGAAATAAATTCCAAAAATAATGCCCTAAGCTTGCTACACCAAAATATTACTAGTGAAACTTTGCCTATAACTATATCTACAAATCAATCTAACTTAAGTGTGACTAACAATATCATTAGTAAACCTGAATGTGCCACTTCTTTATACCCTGAACGATCAGGTGTTAATTTTAGTTTTGAGAATTCTCATGGGGAAGTTAGAGCATGTTGTTCTAACTCCCACACTCCATTGGATTTAAAGATAGGTTATCTCAATATACAGGGATTCGGCAAAAAACATGAAATTATTAATGATTTTGCTAATGAAAATAGCTTTGATGCGGTTTGTTTAAGTGAACATTGGTGCCATAAAAGTGAAATTTCCTTCAAAATACTAGATGACTTCTATCTGGTTAACAGTTATAGTAGGGAACAAATTCAACATGGTGGAGTGTCTATATATGTAAAAAATGCATTTGTACATGCTAGTCATAAGTTAGATCTTGAATTCCTCTGTAGTGAATTAAACTTTGAAGCCACAGGTTTACTTATTAGAGACCTCAAAATTGTAATAGTTGTGCTTTATAGATCACCAAATGGGGATCCTACTGTTTTTCTTGAAAAACTTGAGGAAATGTTAGATTTTTTCAGTAAGTCTCAATGGAAACACTTTAGTATCGTAATTGGTGGTGATCTAAACTCTCATTTTGATGTAACAGAAGATAAACAAAGCGTAACTGGATTTAAAAATCTGCTTAGGCAGTTTGACCTTAACTATATGAATAATAAACCCACTAGGGGTTCGGCATGCCTGGACAATATATTCACAAACATAAAAACATCTCGTATAACATGTGATGTAACTGTATTTGCATACTCAGATCATGATTCTCCTTGGCTAAAAATACATAACTTAAAACCCTGTGATTGTAACTGTAAGGAATCTAAAATAGTGATCTCAAGACCAATAACGGATGATAAAATATTAAACTTCAGGAATTTGCTTTGTAATATAAACTGGCTAGATCTGTTAAGTAAACCTCAGTCCTTGGATACAGAACACACATTGGCTGATGTAACATTTGAAAAGTTTCTAACGGTATTTTTAGATATTTATGATAGGAGTATTCCCCAGAAAAGGTGTAAAGTTAGTCTCAAAGTTAATAAGAAGAAAATACAAAAAAAGAATGCTGATTGGTACACTCCTAAGTTAGCCGGTATGAAATGTAGGGTTTTACTTTACTTAGATTTATTTAAGAGGGATAAGACAGATCTGGCTAAATCAATCTACCTGAGGGCAAGAAAGGAATACAAATTGGCTATAAATGAATCAAAGAAATTGTATAATCTAACTAATATTGAGGCATCCAGGAATAAATGCAAAACTGCCTGGAAATTAATTAATTCGATTGCCAAATACAGCAAAAGAGATGTTATAGAAATCTCCCCTAATGACTTTAATAAGTTTTGTATTAATTCTGTTGAGGAAATTCGTAACAACATTGTACGACCCTCTGAAACAGTTTCTGACTTACTTGAACAGTATAGCGTAAGACATTCTGAAATAAAATTTGTTTTTTCTGAAATAACTCCAGAGATAATTATAGATGTTGTGAAAAAGCTGAAACCATCAGATAGTGTAGATATCTATGATTTATCCAGTAATCTTGTGAAAAAAATCATAGATTCTATAATTCTTCCACTGACCTTCTGTATAAATATATGTCTTAGGGAAGGAACATTTCCAAATGTATTGAAATTATCAAGGGTTGTACCAATTTATAAAAAAGGTGAGAAAAGTTGTTTAGCCAGCTACCGTCCCATCTCACTGATTCCAGTGTTTTCAAAAGTTTTAGAATCAATTATGCATTCTCAATTATGCAATTACTTGGACCACAATAACTTAATTTGCAAATCACAGTTTGGTTTCAGGAAGGGTAAGTCAACCATTGATGCCATGGACTCACTAGTCAAAAATGTACTCAAGGCTTTTGAAACTAAGAACTTTGCTCAGGCCTCTTTCTGTGACCTGAGCAGGGCTTTTGATTGTGTAGAACACACTTCACTTTTAAAAAAGATTAAATACTATGGCATTGGTGGTACAGATCTTAAACTGTTTCGTTCATACCTTCAGAACCGTAAACAAATTGTCTGCATAGGAATGGAGAGGTCAAATGTAGCCGAGGTCAAATGCGGTGTACCTCAAGGCTCGGTTCTTGGGCCTTTATTGTTTGCTCTCATGATGAATGATTTACCATTTTGCGTCACTGCTCACACAATACTATATGCAGATGATACTACCTTCTTTAATGCCAGCTCTGACCTTAACACTCTTAAAGGCATAACTGATAATACCCTCTATCAATCTTCTTTATGGTTCAGAGCTAATGGTTTTTTGCTGAATGAAAGTAAAACTCAGCATATGTTTTTCAGTCTTAGAGGCATCCCGATCGACAATAGCTCAGACAATGTGAAATTTCTAGGTATTGTCATTGATAATAAATTATCATGGGAACCACATATTAAATACGTAACTGCCAAGCTATCCAGGGTTATATATTTGTTAAGGAATCTAAACAGTCATGTACCTGAAGATTACGTAAGATCAGCTTACTTCGCTTTCTTTCAAAGCATTATTTCATATGGAATTTTACTTTGGGGGAACTGCAGTTATGTACAAGAAATTTTAATACTGCAGAAAAAAGCCGTGAGAATAATTACCAACTCACACAAATTAGTTCATTGTAAGCCACTGTTCATTAAGTTAAAATTTATGACTGTGATAAATCTATATATTTACACTGTGCTGTTGTATGTAAAGAAAAATTTGCCACAGCTACAAAGTAGACAAGATGTACATTCCTACACTACAAGAAACAGCAGGCGTATAAATATACCCTATCACAGACTCTCAAAATCCCTGAATAGTTATGAAGCTCTAGGATTAAGACTATTTAATAAGCTACCTCTTGATGTGACAAATATGCCTATGAATGTATTTAAACATAAACTGTATGCCTGGTTAGTTGCTACACCATTGTACTCAACTCAAGAATTTCTTGAAATTAAAAATATTGTATTTTAGTGCAACTTAACATAAAATGGGTTATAATTTTATATTATTTTATAATATATTTCACATGTATTATGTTCTTGACGTTGTCTATTGCTGTACAAGCTTAATGACAATAAAATATTATTATTATTATTATTATTATTATTATTATTATTGCCACTACAACCCCTCACACCCAAGGATAGAGCACTACTATTAGCTACAATGAATATATGTTATAGACAATGTCATTAAATATTCAGTTTTATACACACAAAATAGTTTTCAATAAATTGGACCATAAATGTGCATAAAATTTCTTACCCAATGCCATCAGTCCATAATCAGCTACACATTCTATTTCTTGGCTAGATGGGAGATGAAGTGACTAGCACTACACCCTGTCAACCTTTGTCCCTAATGATTGCTCCAGGTACTCTTTATGATAGACTGATCAACTTGTGCAGAGATATTGACTGAAAACATTGTCACATGAGATCAAGCACTCTGAAAGCCGAACTTTGGCTTCTGTGTGGTAGTCATACATCCTTTTAGAACAGACAAATATGTGATTTTGAAAATTGACGGTGCTTCTTTGCAAAGTTGTCCACAACTTAATCAGGAGTGACATCTATGTCTTTGTGAATATAGTCGATCCATCGATATGATCCATTGTCTCGGGCTCAAGACATGCAGGCATCATCCTCGACGTTTCACTTGCAATGTATGAATCCGAGATCACATACGTGCTGTGGTTTTACCCTATCATATTTACAGAAGCTAACCATAAACTTTGCTCAGAGCGAAGTTCAGTCAATAGTTGTCCACCAAATGAACATATTAGGGTACAAAAGAGAGAGATGTTTCTCGGAAAATGTGTGAGAATTTACAGTACTAAAGAACAATGTGATGGTACATTACAAAGCCGCATTACTTTAGCTTAGTATGAAACTGTAAAGAAGACTTAGTTGAAAGACAGTGGTACCTAATTCGAAGCAATAAATTCCAACCCTCAAGTGAATATCACGGAAGCCACATTTCAGGTAACTATTATTGACTATGTAACTTAATTATATTGTCACCATTAGACAAAAGTGGTAGAAATATGACATTAAATAAACTAAAGGGAACAAATCAATGATTAGCTATATTTGTATCTCTAAATATTAGTTTAACAAATTTGCCACCTAAGCAGCAGTTGCAAGTGCCTCATTTACTGCTAAAAATGAAGAAAATCCCAGAAAGTCCGAATGACATGCAGGATTTTGAAAGTTAATGTTCCTAGAACTATGTAGATGATAATTCAAAGTTCACTACATACCTCGTTTTCTTCCTTAAGAGAGGGGTGACAGACATACTCTTCATTACAGCACATGTGGTACTGGCAGTCATCTTTCTCCTGAAATTCTATCTTACAACTTCTATCACACAAACCTAAATTATGACAATCTCCGTAATCCATATACACTGAAGCAAGAATTAATATGTATGTGCAATTTGGATGGGTCAAAGCCACTCTTGCCAACCAAAATTTTCAGGTTTATTAAAATTTACATGTTGTTGATACTTTTGTTAACATCCTGGGACCTGGGGAACAAAGTAATGAATAACTTTTATGATTTCGGAAATATAACAGCTATTCATCAAAATAATCCTGGATGCTATTTGTATGTGATAGAAAACATTATGATTTTCTTATTTCTTGAAGAATATGATTTTGAATATGAAGAATATAATTTTGAGGATGTAACCAAATCTTATCACATTTACAATTTGAGTTTTATTTTCATATAATGACAAAAGCACCACTATTTTTAATTTTGGCATAGAAAGAAAACTTTTTCTACAACATTACTGAGAAATTTAGAAAATTACCTCCATCAGTATTTCATTTACGAAAACTGATTTTTAGAACACCTTAGCTTTGAGTTATAAAATATATACATGTACTTACCATTCAGCTGAAGTGCTTTGATGCTAGTTCACATTTGCACAATGAACTGTACCTATAAAACTCGAACCCCAAACATAATGTCGCTAAGAGATGCTACATGATTAACAACAAATGGTGTTACATGTTTTTTCTTGGCAACATCATCACAATAGCCATTTCATGTCAATGATAATACAATGTTGCAAACATTTGTAATTGTTATACAAAATTTATTGTTTTGATTTATCACCCCGTAAACATTATCATTCCAAATTAGGGCCTCCCCGATGGTACAGTGGTATTGTAGTCACCTTATAATCAATGGGTCCCAGGTTCGATACCCAGTGGAGGCACATAGAGGTTCGGATCCCACTTTAAACTGTAGGTTCAGTCCCGATTAGTCTTATTGTGCATAAAGTGGACTTAAAATACCAACTCCATCAATCAATCAATCATTC
Organism: Lepisma saccharinum; assembly: GCF_977018435.1. NCBI lineage: Eukaryota > Metazoa > Arthropoda > Insecta > Zygentoma > Lepismatidae > Lepisma > Lepisma saccharinum. The sequence continues at coordinate 9,151,774 of NC_139229.1, forward strand.
CAAATTTGATTGAAAAATTGTTTCTCAAAATATCGTAATTAACAGTCTCATTTCAGACTAGGCAAAGGCAGGCCCGTAGCCAGGAATTCTTAGTAGGGGGGGCAAAGTCAATTCTTGAGGGGGCAAATTTTTAATATATTGTGTCGCATTGGCAGATATAGTGAGGTACACAGGAAGACATGTTGCCCCCCCCCCCCCCCACAAAGCAATTACTAACCGGAAAGGGATGACATCGCGAAACTCCAACGAACAAAAAAAATCGAACAACATTAAATATCAATAAAATTTAAGATAAATAGGCTAATCTGTACTGTATCTACTTTAAATTTAAATGTGCTGCCACTGAAAATTGAGGTCGATAATGTTAATAGACGATTAAGACATGCTTCATAATGTTTCGTTCTAGTTTCCAGTATGCAAGATTTGTACGTAGGAACAAGAATTCAATAACAGCAATGTGTTGTATTAAGCAATAAAAATCGAATAAAGTTAATAAAAATGGTTACATATTATCTACACTTTGATGAATACTGTAAAAATTTGTAACGTACAACGTCTGTTACGTTTTTTGTACATTAAAACATGGGTCTCTTAGGACTACCACGGATCCTATTTGCTTCAAAGGGGAGACTCTAACATCACTACAGAAAATGTTGGCTTACTGGTTACGTTAACCAATTTGCAAAATATTGTGTGAATTGTATTATTTTATTGTTGAAAACACATTTTTTTGACACCCGACAAACAAATGGGAACCCCTTGATTGGTCAATGACTTCTTGGCTTACGGTGTCATTTCATATTAAGTTGCATACAGGGGAATCTTGTATGCTCTTTACATTAGGAAAAATATGATTCTTAACGACTATAATATGAAATCAACTATACAGTGTATAAGGGGCCTCCTTCACCTTACTCCTTCCTGCGTTAAGGTCTCATGGATGCCTGTCACCACCAAAGTGTACAAACCCCAAATATCAGAGTTTTTTTTTATACTGATACTGATTTCTGTGAGTTACAGAATGGCTTAAGATGAGTAAAATTAGGAAAATCCACTCCACAGCAGAAGCGTTGACAGAATGTTTTGGCAAAAAATTAGGTTTATAAAAAGGCAAAGTTTCCTGTATATAGCACCGTGCCATGAAGACACATTCTGGGGATGTGGGGATAGATTCCCCACACATTGGTGACCTCGGCCAAATTGAAGGTGATGTGATCAGCACCATGCTCCGGCAGCCTTTACTCCCCAGGGTTGCCCCCAGGTACCCATTTATTTGAGGCTGGATGAGCCCTGGAGCTGTTTTATGCGGGACAAGACCGGAAAAATTTTGACCTTAGATCACCCACCCCAGGAATTGAATGCCACCCACGTGGCATTCAAACACTGTACCGACTTTTTTTTTATTTTTTAATGGAATACCCCTAATCGGTAGTATGCCCTGTTATTAACCTTTTCTCAGGTTGCCATTTCTTACTACATTTTCTGTTTTTCCCATTTTTGGGCACACACACACATCCATGTCCAAACCGGGATTCGAACCCGGGGCCTCTGGCAACGCAACATCATTTTCTTGAACCTATATATGCAGGGCAATTTTTACAGTGTGTAGAGGACATCAAGGCGAACAACTTTTCTTACATTTGCTTGTCCAGTTCTTGTTTCGATGCTACAATACAAGCCATCGAAAAATGGCATCATCTGCTATTCTTAATGTATGCAATCCCAATTAGCTTCACGGTTTCAAATGGCATTTTTTTTACTGCTGCTTAAAATTCTAAAAGCAATAGAATACTATGGAAATGATAGCATTCCAACAGTAAGTCAACACTTACCCTTTCCTTTATAAAATGCATTTATCATAACACACACCTATGTTGCTTTATCATATTTGATGCGTTTGAATAAGAGAAATAATTTACAAGCTTTGAAATTAATACAAAGTGTACTAGTAAAGTTTAGCAATATGGTGCAACAGAAGGTCACACCTTGTGACAAGTTGAAGTGTGTTGAGGAAAATGCAACATCTCGCTACGTCAACAGCATCTAACCAGGCGATGAAACCTGGCTTTACCTCAGAAAAAAGGTGGATTTTCGATTATGAAAACGCGCTCGTGTCTGTGCAAGAATCTCGACCAGTAACTGTAAGGGGAGTTGTGGAGCACGTGGTGCTATTAACACAGAAGACCGTCACTGCAAAGTGGTACACCGAGGAGTGCCTGCCCAGAGTAGTTCAAGCTATCAAAAACACTCGTCCACGCTCAAAGGCAGACGCTTAGTTTTACCACCATGACAACGCTCCTGAGCACCGCTCCAAAGTTTGCATCGATTATTTGGCACGTACGGGACTGAATGTGCTGGAGCATCCTCCCTACGGTTCAGACCTCGCTCCATGCGACTCTGCACTGTTTCCTCACGTCGATAACAGGCTAAAAGGAATAGGTTTTCCAATGAAAAGAAGCTTCTAAGGGTGTGGTATGACGAGTGTACCCACTTCCCTGAGGAAATAGAGAAGAGTTGGTTCGACGAATGGTTTTGAAGGATGAAGAAGTGGTGGAAAGTATTTTCAAAGATTTTGAAAATGAAAGGTGTATTGCATAACCTTCCTAGAAACTTTTCTATTTACGCTCCAAAAGATACCTGGTGTAACCCATATCACACAACGCACTGCGATGACAGGGGTTGCTGTGCAAACCCCAGCCTGGGCATGGGTGTTGTTTGTGAGTGTCCCTAAATCAATTTCATATCATCATTCGTTCCATCGTCGCGATTAACTAGAAGTGGCATAACAGAGGCGTTAAGTAAGAAAAATCAAATATCCACACTCTCTCTCCCTACCACATGCATCACTATTACCAAAAGGTATATGTGAGAAACAAAACAAAATGAGCATTTCAAACTTCATAGAAATCCAAGAAAACACATCCAAGCACATTACACACCCTTAATAATACAAGACCATTCAGAATTTTCCAACTGTTCTAGATACTGAAAATCTGGATCTTGAAAGGGATTTTTTCCCAATTCTGTTATGACAGTACAGAATCCAACACACCTTCCTTAATAAATAACCAAATCAATGAGTGTCTTTGTTGTGTTGCTAGAGCAATATAGGATATAAGAATAGTGAGAATTCCGGATAAGAATGTGTTCTATATTTTCATGGGGGGGGGGGGCAAGTCAGGGTCTCAGGGGGGGGCAGTTGTCCCCCCTCTAGCTACAGGCCTGGGCAAATGCCAGTAACTAAGTTCAACAGGGTTTTGATTACTTTGTTAATTCACGAAATAATTTTTTGTAAAGTATTCAGGTAATGAGTGGTAATAGCACACATATTGTTGATGATTATTTTGCTGGCAAAGAGGGGAAAATCGTATCCTATGCTGCCAATAATATACTGCTGAAGTTTAACATGTTCTAATGCCCATTTGCACCAACTAACTCGGGCGTTCGAAAAGCCATGGGTCAGGGTGGCCCTTGAGTTAGGATCATCTTCCATTGCCTCACTCTGAAAGGCATGGCATTTGTTTTATTCTGCAAATTTAAAATGTATTAACAAAATATACATGAATATCTTCTCTCTTATTGCAACTCACCTTGGTTGTACCTCGGCAATGTCATCTCACGTATTTCTGAACTGAGACAGGAACTACACTCTTATCTTGTAGGAGAAAAATATGTCTGCTGAGAACTTCATTGATAGTGCCTTTTTACTGAAGTTTCGGTATTGCTGTATATTTTACACAAATTAAATGTCCAGATACTGTACTATGTAATGATACCCAAATTCTGCATATATCAGACAAGGTGTCAGCTCTCAAAATGATTTTTTTTTTCCTTTGGAAGAGAAAGATTGAAGATGTAAACATTGCTGATTGCTTTCGTTCTACATCGAGCATGTTGTTAGTTGATGAAGAAATCAAATATATATGGGCGGAATACTTGTCACAACATTTCAAGTTTGAAAAGTACTTTCCACAGGACACACAGCACTATTGGATCAGGGATCAATTCAACGCAGACCTTCCACCAAATTTTACCACAGCAGAAGAGAAGCAGGCTCTTGATTTTCCTCAGACAGCACAATGAAGATTGTTTCTTTCTGCAACACTGCCTGAATTTTGGAACTCTTGTGAGGAATGAGTATCCAATCTTAAGTAAGAAGGCCTTGCAAAATGTGCTTCCTTTGGCTACTTTTTATCTGTGTGAATGTGGATTTTTCAGCCATGGCGGTGATACAGATCAAGAGTAAACATGCAGAATGAGATGTTTACTCCATCTTGCCATTTCCAAATATGTGACCAGATTCGATAAATTGTGTGACACCATGCAAGCTTACATATCTCACTGATTTTGCTAAGCATTGCAACATGCCTGTTATTAACATCTATTACCCAGGTTTTGTTCTGCCTGTATTTGTCCCTTTTTTCATGAATATAGTATCATTGACTAAATTGACACCAGCTTATGAACATTAAAAGAATTGTAGCTACATCACCTTTATTCAGTGTGGTATTTGTAGGGGGATGGGGGAATTCCCCCTCTCTGCTTGATAAATTTTATCCCCGGGGGAATGTTTTGGGTGGGGGGGATGAGAAATTATTGGCAATTTAGTTACTTTTTCCTACTTTCACAATTGCAACACTTCCTGTCAGACAACTGCAACCTCCATTTGGCAAACACAGATGTGGCCTCAAGCACTACTGTATTCCTGGAACTGTCACACAAGTGGCCAGTGTTGAAGACCACCTCCCTCTTCCCTTTTCTTTGTCCATGGAATTTAGCAGGAAAATGCCACCGCAATCAATGTCAAAGTTACAAATGAGTTGTCACGTGACTCAAACGTTTCACCACAGAACGTCTGTATTTCTATGAGTGGAACAATAGTACACAAATATAGCCTTCATGGAATTTTTGACGTGAGTGTGATAGCCCTTTACGAAGTAATTTTTTATAGAACAAATGTGCTCTTTTTTAGAACAGTGGACTAGATTTTTTTGTGAAGCTAGAATGCTAGTGCAAAAAGTTAGCATTACGAGTTCCAGACTCTGCAATATCAGGAATTTGCCTTCAAAATTAACAAAATCTGGTGGCTGTGTTGGTCAAAGGATGGGTTCTGAAAATTTGCAAGTGGATCTTCACAAGAAGGCAGGAGTATTAAAGTGGTGAGTTCCTTTTGATTGCTGGTTGCCTATACGGAAATCACCTGTAATGGCAGAGGGTTCTACGTGCTGACCCCATGTCACCCCATTACTGGTTGGAGTTTTCCACACCTCTATGTGGGATTGTGGGAGGGAGACTTGCAGTTGGGAGATAGGCCAAGGTCCTTCGAGGGCTGCGCCATGGGTTATTTATTTATTTTAGAAGGAAAAATCTAAGGTGCTTTTCGAAATTAGCAGGTGAAATCATGGATTAAAAATGCATATGCTGTGGTTAGATTTTTTAAAAAAAATCACTAAATGCGGATTCGAACACACACATGTTGGTGCCTCGTTGGGAAGAAAAAAAAAACTGTAACCGTGCTCGAACACGCATCCTTCAGATTGAAGCCGTAATACTAACCACTCCCCTACACCTTCTGTTGGTAGGTATTTAGTTACTTATCATGTAAGTTTTCCAATTGTTTCACTACTGGCGACGCAAATTTCTTTTCACTTATTTTCTTTCAGATGTAGTTGTTTTTCCAGATCGATACATTTCTTTTATATTCTGCCAGCCATGGAGATCCTTATGGAATACATTATTGGAATGCAACTCACAGAAAAGAGAATGTCTTAGTTTGAAAAACTTGAGGTGGGAATGATGTGTTCAGTCACACATTTGACCTCAAAATTTTTCATCTTTGAAGTTTTGCTTGCAACGCCACCGTCAACCGAGCATTTATATTCTGGAAATATAGTACATGCGTACACACAAACACATGTGCATTTCTCTGGGTTGATTGATTTTGTTTATTTTACTTATCTTTTCTGCCAAATTTGGCTAATCTTGAAGATAGTGATGATATGATGATGGGGACATACAAAGAATACCCATGCTCAGGCCGGGATTCGAACCCAGGATCTCTGGCATCGTAGGCATTTCTCTTGTTAAAAAAATGTTATTAGTCCTCACCTATAATAAGGTGCCAGTATGGAGTGACGTTGACTGCCAGATAAAAAGTCCTGATTATAACACATTTTGTACCCCCCCCCCCCCATAGTGTGATGGTTTGATACACCAAAGTATGTGCCTCATCATTGAATGCAACCCTGAAAACTGATCACAAAGCAACATCATTAACTATTACACCATCCAGGAAGAGAAGAATCAAACTGTTGGACAAATATTTTAGAACAGAATATGGTAACAGAAACATTAAATAGTTTGTGATTCAGTCAACTATACCCTGTCCCAAATATCTCTGGAGCAAGGCTGTGAATAGCTCCAGAGAAGGGGAGGAAATCTAGTGGGCATACACACTGCTGCGAAGGCTGGTAACTGTAGTCCCCCCCAATCAATGCAATCCAGTTCCCCCTCACGTGTTCATTGGTGAAGCCATCTTGCATCACTACTTGCACAGACTTGTTTTCTTTTGCCTGCTCCAGAGAAAACTGGGACAGGGTATAAAGCAATAAAAATTGAATGTTATGATAAATTACTACATTTTTAAAATTTCATTTACAGCGACTTGCTGTGGCAGTGTTACTTGCCACCTCCCCCTCGCTCGCAGGTGGTCATGCTGCTGATCAAAGAGTATGGTCAAATGGTGTTTCTTGTTTTAAACATATTCCGTCCAGGAGGTTTCTGGCATCCCTCCCCCATCCCAGCATCCCATCCCATATCATAATATTTATGCGGCGAACATTTGCTAAACAAATTTCTGTGACTCTAAGGTCACGTTAAAAGTAGTGAGGAATTATGCACAAGAGGAATAAATTACCGAGAAATGGTAGTGTGTGATACCGAAATCCGTAATGAGTGTGAAAGGAAAATCATGTAAAGAAAGAAGTATAAAAGTACTTGATTAACCAGATTAAGAGAGAAAGGAATGACAGCAAACAAAATTAAGCTCGAACAATGCAAAAAAAAAAAAAAAAGACTCATAAGTAGACTGAAGGAAGCAACTGATATTGAATAAACGTGGAAAGAAAACGTAATCAAAGCAGCCCTGGTTCGATTCGCGACAGGAGCTCATATCTGCATTCTAATCACACACACTAAACTATATGTCCTTATGCATTTAGACTTAAAACAAACTTCGTTGTAAACAGATGTTGCCAAAAACAAAAAATAATAACTCTGAAGAAAAAGTGCCGAAATCATTACTGCAAAATGAAATAAACATGTAGCAAAAGTCCCTAATAGGTGCATGAAGGACCCAGTGGAAAGGAACAAGCGTGACGGGCATAGTCACATTGAATGGGGAGAGGGGTTGTTACGGGGGTCAGAATCTTCTCTTTGGACTTAATCATCTGTAGTGGCAGGACCAAGGAGAAAAAGATCTCGAAAAGAATAACTGCAGCAATCTAGAGTTCGGAGGTCCTCATTAGCACGAGAGATGTAAAAAATAATCACAACTTCCAGGCAATTTTTACCTTTGCCTTTCAAGGATTGTTCCGAGCACATGTAAATTTTTAATGAAAATGTTGAGTTCAATTTATTTGAGAGATACCCTAATGGAAACGAAACTTATAGTCCAGAGTGGTGATTCACTAGTTGGAATTGTATCCAGGACCGCTTGATTACAAGCCGAATTTACGCTATCGGAAGGAGCTTTTTTCTGAAATAGATTAACAGAATTAGTCTAAAATGCTAAATTTTCGTCTCTGGGACACTCTTATGGGGCTTGTAAAGTATCCAAGCAATAACGAAATCCTTCATACCCCTTTCTTCACATATTCGTTCGGAAGTGGCAAAATAATAATGAAGAACTCTTGCATCAATGTTAATAACACCACTATTATTATCAGAAACATTCTCAAAATACACTTGTTCTCCGTTGAAATCCATTCAAGAGGAAAGCAAGACCACCACACACTCGTGTGAACCTGTGGCTAGATTCAAGAGTTGGAAACACTACACTTCTCGCGACCTGCTCTTCCAGGCGAAACCAGATGATAAAAAATTCCAGGTTGCATAACCGTAAGGGTGGGTGATTCTTTATTTTTTCGATGTACACAAAACTAAATTCACCAACCAATAAAATACTACATAATAATTATTTTTGACATGTAGACACACAGTTGATTAGGTTTCTTTTCGGTTATTTTTGTGCCAATTTATAAAACTTGTCAAAATATTATATTAATTTCTATTAATGTAGCCAAGCTTTATATAGAAGTGAGATTTAGTACTTTTTACACCTATTACTACTTCCAAAAGAAAGGCAACTGCTTTTAAACATGCTCAAGAGTCAAGCAGACGATCCACCACACCATAATCCATGCTGTTTGTAAACTGCAGCATGGGACAGCTTTGCTAGTGACGTCGACGTAATGTCTGCATAATCCACTCGTAAGATCTGGGCTGAGTAGGCTGTAGTTTACGAACGACAGTGTTGCATACTGTATTATATCAATACGGGACTTGGACTGTATTTAAACTGATCTAGAAAAAAGGTTCCTGGACTGAATTGAAATACTTTTGAACATAAATAGGTTTTTTACGGTCAAAAATGCATTTACACTTGCTGATTTTCTCTCCTGGACCTTCAACAACCTTGGTCTGTACAGATAATTGTTACATCAAATGAGCAGAAACCAAAACTTGCTAATAAAACTCAGTTTAAATACGTATGATATTTATTTCCTTAATTTATCATACATGCAGAACAAGAATTAACAGTACTTATTAACACATAGAATCGAAAGCACGTGCAGTATCTGGAAAAAAAAAAAAGTGAAACCATAGGCATACATTTCAAGCAAAGAAATAGTCCTTGCAATCTGATAATTTGCGAGATGCTCCCGACTAAAGCAAAAGGAAAAGTTCCAAAGATATCCTGTGTTGTAATTTCGTCCACTAAACAGATAATGTAACTACTGTTATTTTCGATATACACACGTATGCCACTTATAGAGTACATAGTAAAAAGCAATTTACAATCTGTGAATCTTGTACCGAGTTTTCCATAGATTGAAATGCAGGATTCTAGTAGTAACGATCATCGCCTAACCAGAATGTGAAGCGACATTTTCTCTTTTTAGAACTTTTTTTTCAACACTGAAAACAAGTAATCCTTTTGCTTCGTGAACCAAGCACGTAACTAACAATTAACCAACAAAGAACAGAAATGTGTTACAAAGAAATGGAGAATTTGCTGCAACACTAATTTAATTAGTCTTTATACACACCTTCCAAGTCAGCTGCATGCTGCAACTAACTTTTTTCATCCAGTGAAAAAAAAACATAGTATTAGTTACAAAGCTTCTTAAGATATATCCTTTTTTGTTATTATTTCCACTGCTAAATGTACACATATTTCTGTAATTAAAAATCAGACTCTGTCTTCTAATAAATTATGAGTAGCACCAGTATGGCAGATCTGGTGATACTATCACGTTATTTTTTGCCTCGTTCCCTGAATTACGTATCTGCCCACCGTACCGTTCTGGTTGCATTGGTTCACACGTACTCTTCCTTTCTCTCTGTCCAACACACACATGCAATCAATAATAGATATATATATATATATATTTATATACCAGAATCTATATATAAACACATTTGTTCAATACACAATGCAAAGGTGACAGACTATACATAAGCCTAACCTCATTTCTACCGATTTTGATAGATAAAAAGTTGCTTACAAGTAGCAAAAGTGCCTTTAGCATAAAAAGAGACAAGCTGAAAAGGAAGGAAGAAATATTTTCTACTTATTGCACGCACACGCAAAAACACAGGGAACACTTCATGATGGCGTGTTTGCAGTTTTTTCCCATCTTTGGTATCGGGTAAATATTTCAGAAGTCTTTTTTTTTTGGTGATAATGTTAACTCTTATATTGCAGCAAGTGTTTCAGTTCTAGTAAGTAAACTGTGCATGTGGATTTTATATCACGTATGACATTAGTGCATTTATTGTGTATTGATGTTATGTTGTGGAAGTGGGTTCTAAAATTCACTTCAAACATAGTAGCTTGAGCTGGATTAACTTCACAAGAATTCAAACCACAGGATTGCCTCGGAATTTTAATCTAATCTGTTCAGAAAGATATAGCCTTAAGATTGGCCTTTGCACAAGTTATTGCATTTTCTAATATTTGTTACTGTAATTGGCAAATGAATAAACAAAATACCCTGCAAAATAATTGCTTACTTCATAGTTAACACTGTGGAACTATTATATTTTTCCACAATACCTTCTCAGTCCAATGAAACATTGCTTTGGAGAATTTCCTGCAGTCAAAGCATTTATAGTTTTAGGCCTCTTGAAAACTGAGGTTACACTATTTAGTTAGCATAATGTAAATACATTTCCTTGTTTAGTGCACAATTTGTCATTTGATGTGTAAACAAGATACATGTTACGTGCATGATTTAAGATACTTATTCTAGTACATTATTATATTTTAAAACATTTTCCTGTTGAGATAATTCTCTTAGAATACCAGCCAGATGATAAATGGAAGGACATTTTTACAAGTGTATGTGCTAAATTAAATCATGCCAGTGTTTCAAATGAATTGCCACACTCTTTGAAGCTGCCATATATATTTGCAGTTTTATTGTTTGTTTTAGCTCAAGTATTATTATCACTTCAGAAATAATGATTTCAACTGTCACATATAAATATGCCTTTTAACATAAATATTAATATATAATACCCAGAAACAACTTCTTTAAAAATATGTTTTGAGTACTCATAAACCTGACAGTCTACAGTGGAATACATCCATTTCTGACATGTTGTGCAAATGGTGATCAAAATGATGAAAACAACATACTAGTATAGAAAAGTTTGAAGAATGTTGATGCTTCAGTTATCGAAAATGTTAATCTTCATCTGAAGAAGATAGAAAGGGGGGGGGGGGTAGGCGAGGAGGTGAGAACCAGTTACTACAACAGGCATGAATGGCTGGCACTCTGATCTTTGATGTGAGCAGTCTCAGGTTTGGTCCCCAATGGGAGCTCCAAAATTTTAATGTTGATCCAATATCATGAGGACAATTGGAGCTAGATCAACCAATAGTAGCAGACTTCAGTCTCGAAAACCAGAAACAGCAGTGATGGCATATGAGTTGCTGAACATGTATCATCCAATGAAAAGCCACTTGGTAGGCCCTGGTTCTGAAAAGGGTTGTTGCATCATGGAGTTAAGGTTTAGTGTGTTGTTTTATTATTTTATTCACCATGAAGAGTGTGGTAACATGGAAAGTGAAAAAGAAAGTTTACAAAATATATACTAGATATAAATAAAAATGGTTGATAATTAGCATTACACAGGAAACAAAGTACTTCAAATAAGAAAAGAGAAAAACTATAGTTCAACCCTTTCACACAATTTTGACACAAGTATGAAGATATTCTCAGGAATCTTTATACAATTTAGAATATTAACTTTAATGACGTAATTGCTATTTCTCAAAACATGAACCTTTCAATTGTTTTTTTTCTTTCCTGTTTACCACTTAACGGTATAAAATGTTATGAGGGGAGTAGTGAGTACCAGCTATGAAATATTGTGCAAGGGTGACACCATACAGTAAAAGTACATTATCAGGTACAGGCACTTATTTTTTGTGCATCGCCTCTTCCAGTTACGAACCCATTTTCGACTTGTTATGTAGAATACTATTCAACAACTATCATTCCTAAAAACATGACCAAACTGTGCTGTAAGACTCTCAAATTCTAGAAAGACTACCCTATTGTGGATTTCATGGGTTCTCTAGGCACATAAATATTGTGAGACACAATAAGTTCCATGCATAAGACCTCGAGGAGAAATTAAAATTAGTAGCAGCATAGTGAAAAAAGAAATTGTAGTAGGTGAACAATGCATTGCTGCCTCATTAACCTTGACTGGTTCTTAATGGCTTTCCAAGATTGTGATTAAAAAAAGGTCATTAAGATGATTAAGAATATCTCTAAAGTTCACAGACAAAGTCAGGCAGGTCCAAGTGCAATCTCAGCTCCTTCACAAGAGACATCTAAAAGCAACAACAGATTGTGAATTTACATGAGGTAAAAATTGAGACTGTCCTTCATAATATCTAAAGAAAAATATCAACCCTTCCCCCTTTTGGTGACATTTAAAGCTTAAAAAAATGCAATCTGACTGTCACGAGAGAAGGTCATTAATCCACTTTAGGCTCATTTGGAGCTTTGGTCAACACCAGCGAAGCCATTTTCATAATTTCCCCTTCTTTAGAAAAACTGCTGTGTTATTCCAAAATCTAACATATGTTTAGAATTCCTTCTAGAGATTCACATGAATCTTCATGTGGTTTGCTTTCACTGTTTACATATTTGCAATAATTTTGTGTGTACATAAGCCTATTAAACTATTGCGAATGTCAAACAATAGTGAAAACAAATTAAACCATCCAGTGCTGTAGAAGGAATTGTATGCAGTTATAATCTTCCAGATTTTGGAATGTCATGGCAGTTTTTTGATGTGAGAGGAAATTTAGAAAGCAGCTTCACTTGTGTCGGCCAAATGTCCAGCCGAGCCGAGCCGTGAAGGGTGATATTGTCTTGGTGCTTGTTATTTACTGTGAAAGAAATCGGGAATAAACTGGGTGGACAAGACAGCAGAAGAAAGTAAATTATGCCATCTGTTGGGTCATGGATGGTTCCTTTCAATTTCCGCAAAAATATGACCAAAAAGCAAATATGTTTCCAGCATCATGGAAACAATTGGAGTTAGAGGACTCTGATGATGGTGATGAAAGTTGCTAAAACAAAGTTGGATGGCGAGCTCTGGCCCCGAAGGGCTGTCATGAAATAAAATTTATAATATAATTAAGCCTTGTTTCCATATTAAAAACAATGAGTTGCTGACCAAGACAGTTTATTAAGATAAAAACACTTAACACGTAACGTTTCAACCTTGTATCAGGGTCTTCCTCAGACGAGGAACTGAACTAAAACGATCAAATATACTACACACAGAAAGATTACATACACATAGCAGGGTCACTAGCTACACAAAAACAAATCAAGTTGACAGTCCTTATCTAGGAAGATTTCTCCAAAGGAATTAAACATATCACCACCTGACAATTGTTCACTAATGGGTATACCACACTGACAGGTCAAGATTAGCAAGAGTCTGGAACTACCCATTCATCATTCCCCCACCCCTCCTGCCTTTTTGGATATGGATGAATACCTCCTCCCCTGGTCTTCTTCTTTCTCTTTCTTCCTTGTTCATTCTTCTTTTTTCCCCTCCTTCCTTTTTCTCATCCTTCCAACATCGTCTGAGGAAGTCCCTGATACAGGGTTGAAACGTTACATGTTAATTGTTTTTATATCTTAATAAACTGCCTTGGTCAGCATCTTAGAGTTTATAAAATTTATAGTGTATTTTAATAAAATTATCTAAATTTATCACTTAATTTTCTTAGCTATGTTCATATTCTCAGTTCTACATCATATTTCAGCCTTGATTCAGTGGATGATTTAATGTGTTTGGTTTTATTGAAAAATCACATCAGGATGAATGTATGAGTGTGAAATGTCCGTATCCAGGGAAATAAATGTAATGAGAGTAGAGATTATTTAATAGATAGCAGAACATGCATCCCGTTGAAAATCAGAAGGACGGGATTATGCTCAAGGCGAATCAAGCTTTGGACGTCTTTAAGAAATTTTATGGTGAAACAAGAACTTTAGTACAGTGATTACCCTCTCAATTCAGTAATTATATGCTACTTGATGTTTCATGTATATTTCCTCCTGTTCAGTTCTTCAATATCTGCTATCATTGTACTCGTTTACTGTGTATTAATATAAAATCCACATGCTAAGAATCATACGTGATGCATGAATGAAGAATAGGACTCTCATTCTAATCCTATGGAAGCAACAAAACCAAGATCCACACTCAAAAGCACTTGATTTGGGAACAATGACCGTGACAAGAATGTTATGTACAAAATTATATAATTTACAGATATTTAAATGTCTGGTTCTAAAGTGTAGTTGCTTACACTAAACACTGCAATCAGCTAAGTACTGAAGGAATATGCACTTTTAGATATTGATATACAAGTTTCCAGATATATTATATATCAATAGATACATATTTATATAAAGAATGTTTTGTTTTCTTTACTGTACAAAATTATATTAAAAAACCTTCTGCAAGTAATGACAACTTCATACTTCATCATTGGATAGTATTATTTACTTCATCGCTTGACCAACCAATCATGCTGGAGGAACGAGGCTATGTCGTGGATCATTAACTTTCCGCCTGCGAACTTTCTTCAGACAGTGGCTGAGGAGAAAGTGGCACTGGACTCTGGAAGACAGAAAAGAATCAAATGAGGTGAAAGTAGGCAGATCTGATACCACTTTGAACCCTACTGCACTGGCATATTCTGCTGTTGGTCAACCTGTTAGTACTGCGCTAACATTGAAATTCATCTGCTCATACAAAATTTGTCAGAAAAGTTCCAGGACTGATTTTTTTATTCTTTACCTGTGATATTCAAACACAAGAAATGGGTGTTATTCAGTTACCTGATGTGTGTTCTGAATAGACATGACCTTGGAAATGTTTCCATGTAAACTCACTAGGTTGCAGGGCTGTGCTTAGCAACCCACTGTACGGCTTGTTGGCGCATTTAGTTGGAAGTTACATGAGTGACGTGATGGACGTGGATTCCGAGCAGAGAGTTAACATTAAGTTATGTGTTAAGCTAGGAAAACCCCTAGTGAACATGGAATATGATACAGCAAACATATGGTGACAAGGCATTATCGAGAAGGCGTGTCTTTGAATGTCACAATAGGTTTCAGGAGGGCAGAGATTCAGCGCAAGATGATCCCAGAGTGACAAAGACAAGGTTATTCATATTCTTTGATGCTAAAGGTTTGGTGCACCATGAATATCTGCCTGAAAGACAAACGATAAACCAAAACTTTTAAATTACATCCTGAAACGTTTGCGTCAAGCAATTCAGTGGCGGCGTCCTGATTTGTGAGCGTTTGGGCAGTGATTTTTATTGCACGATAATGCAAAGCCCCATACTTTTTTATAAGTCCAGGAATATTTGGCCAAGCATCATATCCCTGCTCTACCACATCCCCCATATTCACCTGACCTGACACTGCGATTTTGTTTCCCTGTGTGAAAATGCCACTGAAAGGGAAGTGTCATGAAGATATTGCAGCAATCCAAAGGGCTGAGATAGATGTGCTGAGAAGCATCCCAGATGAAGCTTTCTCTGCTTGCTTCCATGACCTCCAGAAACAGTGGCAGCTGTGCATAGATGCCGAAGGTACTATTTTGACAAGACCTAGGACCATTAGTTTCTAAGTTGAATAAATTATTTTTTACGAGTTCTGT
Organism: Lepisma saccharinum; assembly: GCF_977018435.1. Classification (NCBI taxonomy): domain Eukaryota; kingdom Metazoa; phylum Arthropoda; class Insecta; order Zygentoma; family Lepismatidae; genus Lepisma; species Lepisma saccharinum. The sequence goes on from NC_139229.1 coordinate 9,167,272, forward strand.
CCAGGAACTTTTCTGACAAAGGTTGTATATCTATTGTAAATTACGAAAGCTCTTTGAGATGCAGTCTAGCTGTCTTTTGTTTTGTTTTACGATTGGGAAAATATAATAGGTTGGAGCATTCCCTTCCGTTATTAGTATCTATGCCGTGATCCCTTCAACACATTGTCAGATGTTAGCGTGATGCTCACGTGTCGACCAACTGCAGGCAGGGACGTAGCTAGGTTGATCAGTTCGGGGGGGCCAAATCTGAAATTTGTTCCTATGTAAATATTTCCAGACAGTAAAGGTAAATAACATACACACACAGATATATATATATATATATATATATATATATATATATATATATATATATATATATATATATATTACATTATAATATTGCTACATATATAGTGCATTGGTATATTAAACTACCAAGAAGTGTATATAATATACGTATATGTGAATACTGGAGGTCAAATACAAATTAGAGTTCAACAATTTTCAGGAAGCAAATCTATGTAATTACTATTAAACTCTTACTTTACAGTTTTCCTTAAAGTTTTTTACTTTCTGCTTGTCTCAATGACAACCTCTTCTTTTTTATCGAAACTATATCCCCTGTGGAAGTGCTAAACTGATAAATTATTCTGTGTAGGATCTTTCCTATTCATTCTGGAGGATACCGGGATTTTTTTTCACCTGTTCGAGCGGCTCCGGTGCCCACCCAGCATCGTACGTATAAAGTGGGTACATGGAGGAAACTCTGGCAGGTAAACGAGGCCAGGGACGTGGTGCTGATTGATCACATCACCTCCACCTTCGGCCGTGATCAAGAAAGTGTGGAGCCCTAACTACACACCCCTATACGCTTTCATGGCATAGCGAAAAGCACAGGGGAGCACATTACTTTACTTTTTTCATTATTTGGTATCCAGTACGTCATCATTAACAAATCATATTACATACACGCACACGCACACATATACACAGTTTTTTGGGGTAACAATTATAACTTGTTACTTATGAGAAACACTTCTATTGAAAGCGAAGCGAACGAGAAAAATATTACTAATTTCATACCTTTCATTCTTTCAAACAGGCAATAACAAATACTTTAACGAGTCATCATGTAAGTAAACTGCTACATTTTCTTCGTCCTCTTGCATCTGCCCCTCCTCCCTCCCCAAGCCCTCCTAACTCCTCACTAAAGTTATTGCTTGCTCGAAGGCAGCGAGGTCATTGGACTGTTCTGGTACTTGGCACCCTGGATAGAAGCAAAATCTATCAGAATGAATCGAAAACAAAGGTTTACTGGGGAAGGGAAAATTTAACCGTATTTGCGTATTGCCTTACAGAAACGGTGCACTGAAACAGCAGTGAAACCCAGGGATAAGTCTTCCCTGCAATTTGTCAGGTTCGACACAAAGGGGTCTAGTCATACAGTGACGACCACAGATTAGAAATAGGTCTCGCAGGAACATTTTATGACGGGCAGTTCAGAGAGTATTTGGGACGCAGTGCCGCCTTTGGTTGTCCGCAACCATCTCGCCAACATTTGTTGAACAAGCTTGTTGTATTGTCTCCATTCAAGCTTTGTGCTGGTCTTAGGGCCGCCTGTCAAGATGTTGCTTTCCTGAAGAAAGAAGATCGCGTTTTATTCTAATTTCTGGGCCTTCCCGATGGCGCAGTGGTACCGTCGTTCCCTTGTAATTAAGGGGTCCCGGGTTCGATACCCGGTGGAGGCACATAGTGGTTCGGATCCCACTTGAAACTGTAGGTCCAGTCCCGATTAACCTTACTGTGCACAAAGTGTTCTTAAAACAACTCAATCAATCAATCTTATTTCTGGCTGTGAATTTAGGCAGGGACGTAATTATAACAATAATAGGACGTTATAAAAACATTAATAATAATAATAATAATAATGACGCTTTTAACATTGAAATTATTGTCAAATTTAAATTCTAGCACATTTAGTAGTATTCCAGCGCAAACAGCACTGTAAATTATGCGATTGATTTGTAACTCTCCTCTAGACACTAACGTGTGCAGGTTTTTTTCTTCATAATTAACCACTTTTAAGCTTCCTTTTGAAAGTTGTTCAAAGACAGAAATTTCGGGAGAGTTATAACCGCATCAGCTCCCCCATGTGTACACCAGTGCCTCGAGATGTAGTAGGAAAAATAGATGCGTGCCACTTTTGCGGCAATTTCGAAAATTGTGCACCTCTTAACTTGCACCTTGCATTCTCGCAAAACGATGTTGATGGTTTGTGCAAGTATCATGCACAAAGACACTGAAATAGGTGTTTTCACACTTTGTTTATTTCTGTCTTGAGTTCGTGTTATCAGTAGGGAGCGGGTTTATAATAGCCACAAAGCATGCTAAATAGACAGGTAAATTGGCGCCAAAAATGACAAAATTTGACAACTTCAAAAAGCACAAAAAATAGGTAGTAAATATCAACTTGTTATTACCTTTCTTTTTCAGTTTCACACCTATTTTTTTTATTCTACGTATATTATATTTTTTTAAATGTTGTGCCGATTTTCTGTTACTTTTAGTTAATCGCAATGTTGACGATCATGAATGGCAATTAATGAAGGAAAACTCACAAATCGCCATCACAATTATGATATGTAATATGCAGAATATTATTGGCGACTCAAATATTCTGTTTCTTGTTGTTGTTGTTTTTTAACATTCTCAAGAATAAATTCATGTTTTTGCTTTATATTGCATATTTATTATAACGTCACGTTTACCACGGCAGACCTCCTCGGTGTGGTTTACCACGTTGCCTTGTAACCAAAGAGTGCCAGGTTCAAGTCCCGATGGAGACACATTGCACAATGGGTCGGAGTCAAATTTAAATTATAAATCCAGTTCCAATTAATCTATTTGAGCATAAAATGGACTTTAAACTATTTTTGATTACGACGACAATGGGATCAGTTATTGTAATAGTGAAAGAAAATAATATCTCCTTCAGGATTCAAACCTCGGACTCAGTTTTACAGAAATTGTAATCTCTAGACCAGTGGTTCCCAAAGTGTGCGTCGCGGCGCCCTGGGGCCGACGCGAGATGTTCCAATATTTTCACTAAAATTCAGTCATTGATATGATTGTTCCAAATACATGTTCTTATTTAGAACATTTTACATAAAAAATGTTTCTGAATTTGAAATATATGTTTATTTTTTTAACTTAAGGAAAGCAACCTATACACACTAACAGAGCGTTACAAGTGTTACATAGGGCCTCCCCGGTGGCGTAGTGTTAGAGTTGCAACCTTGTAATAAAGGGGTCACGGGTTCGTTACCCGGTGCAGGCACATAGTGGTTCGAATCCCACTTTAAACAGTAGGTCCAGTTCCGATTAGCCTTATTGTGCATGAAATGGACTTAAAACATCAATTCAATCAATCAATCAATCAAAACAAGTATTAGATGTGCCTAGATTCTGATTTGGACGCCGTGGAAAAATCTTGAAACACTAATGGCGCGGCGAAACGAAAAAGTTTGGAAATTCTTGCTCTAGACCATAGAGATTAGCTTTGTTCCTTCGTTCGTCAGTGCTATATATATTTTTTAAAACAATGCAAATATAGGTAAAGATTATTTCTCCGTTGTGTGAGGTATCGGTAGACCGTTAACTTCTGCTGGCAATGCCAACAATGCATTAGTGTACATTGTTATTAGATAGGCTTCCACTCTCCCCGACATCCATTCTAAACAATGGCATTACTTATTTCATTTATTCCAGTGTTCGTGGCGGAGTGGTAAGCGTAAAGGGCTACGGAATCAGAGATCCCATGTTCAAACCTCCACCAGCCATTGGTGACTCATTCTGTTTGTCTATGCTCCCATCACCTTTCCATCCGTCCATCATTCATCCATCCACATCGACTTGTAAAAATTAACCTATGAGGTAGGAAAAAAGGTAAAATAGCCAAAATGAAAACCTATTGAATTCTAGCCGCCTCAGTGGCTGAGCACGTTAGCTACCGAATTACGATTTTGTCCAAAATTGATCTAAGTTCGAGTCCGTGAGTTTTTGTATTAAGTCCTCTTCATGCACAGATAGGCCAATCGGGACTGGACGTACAGTTTAAAGTTGGATTCAAACCACTATGTGCGTCCACTAGATATCGAACCCAGGCCAGGACCTCTTAATTATATGGTGACGACATTACCGCTACGCGATGTCCTCGCCTGGAGAGGCAAGCGCTTTTTTTGTTACTGTCCATGCATTAATTTCTTGTATCGCCGTTGCATATCTTTGACATTAGCCAGAAGTGTCAGTAAAGTAATGTAAAATCAGGAAACGAAAATCAAAGTACATCCAGTGTTCAAATTGAAATTTTTAATTTAGTTCCTGACCAGGTAAAGAATTTTCCTCTTAAATATTCTCGATCATATTTTGCTATTGCTAAGAATTTGACGTAATCATTTCTTTCAACTTCAAGTAAATATTACATTAATATCAGCATATAAATTGTCAGTTTCTGTACTGAATTTTACATTAAAATTAATACTGTTGTTGGTTTGCAAATTACAATATGTATTTGATGAGAAACTATTTCCTGATTAATTAGCCTTCCTCTAAGAAAAATAATTCTGATATGAATTAAAAGTCCACTGAGACGAGATCAGTGATTACTGAACTCTTGTACATTAATTGGAAAATTTGTGTTATTTACTTTGAACCATCAGTCCGTATGTTTTAGGTACAAATCTCAAAATTTGAAAAGGGAAGCTGATATGACTTTTCTCCACAGCATTTTTTCAATTTGAACACTCGATATACAGACATATACATATTTCATTATTTAAGTTAAACTACGAACACACACACACACACACACACACATAATTGTTTTACAAAACTGATTGGTACTCACTTTGTAATTCGCCCACAGTTCCATGCATTTTAGATGATAGGACGTTCCTCCGTTTTCCTTAATTTTTTCACATGCTTTCTTCCAGTTGCGAATCCCTATTTTCCTGAAACTTGATTCTGCATATCCTGAATCTGTGCCAAATTTACGGCATGGAAAACAAAAGCATGCGTCAAGTTCCACACTATATTCTAGCCACGGCGCAGATGCAAACCAGTAATCGCTTTCGCTTTCCGAACGTAGTATTTGGATAGTTTTGCAAAAGTGGTTGCCTAGGATTATCTATCCCAAGATCAGTAATTATTTTCACATTAGTACATTCACTTGTTTTGCCTAACTTTGGAACGTCAGAACTTGGATCAACATCATCTTCATTGTCGTCATGTTCCACATGTTTTGAGATAGTTTTAAAATATCCAGTTTTGATAAATTTATCCATTCAAAATGGAAATGCACAACAACGCTAGAACTCTTCCCACACACGAATAAAAACACAGTGACCGTAGCAACCCGATAGCAGACCTTCCTCGCAAGCAAGAACACAAAGCTAATCTGTGGCTCTGAAGCTGAAGCAAGGAGCAATTTTAAATCTCAGAACAATGTCAGTACTGGAGAACTCTCTCCATATGTCGCTCGACCCCCAACTGTTGACCGCTCGCCTCGGCGGAGTCTTTGATTCCATCTGTAACGGAAGGGTCATTTGCAACAAAAGGCAAAAGGTTTTCACAAACTTAGGGTAGGGCAAGGTAATAACCTCAAAGCATTTTATGCCTTTGGTTATAAACTGCTAAGCAACGAAAGGGTGGAATTTTGCTGTCCTACATTTGCTTCCGAAGATTTTCTTCGGAACAGTGTTTCCAACTCTGCTACAAATTTACCAGCAAATAATATGTAGTATTAATTTAGGATAATTTTTAATCGATCAAAATTTTGTTTGCGGGGGCCAGAGTTACAACTGCCGGGGCCAAAGCCCCCCCAGGCCCCCCCCTAATGACGTCCCTGACTGCAGGACTGTTTTTTTTCTTAATTTTTCATTTTTTTTGTTTTCGTGAATTTTATTAGTCTATACTCATATATTGCAATGGTTAATGGATGATGGAGACTGAAAGGTACATGAGAATCAGTGCGATATTCTTTATTCAGAAGATGGTGATGTGAAGCAGCCTGACTTAAGTGATCATGAGCGCAAAAGTGAAGTACCAGCCACCGAAAATGACCATCCAACTCAAAGAAATGTTCATGGGCCACAGTACACTGGATGTGACGGAACAACAATGAACAAAAAAATGATATTGAGTATCAAAAAATACCAACAAAAAAAATAATGAGGGGTTAGCGTTGTGCTAATATGTAGACTCTGACATAGTCGACCAAAACTAGGTTAACTGGTTTACCATTGATAAACCAACTTTATATATGAGGCAGAACACTCACCAGACGCAGGAAAAATTAAAATTTTCGTGGCTGCGAATCGCATCTTCAGGTGTAGAAACAAAATGACAAGAATGAAGCAAAAGTGACCTGCAGTATTGCCAGGTCCAGAAAGAAGCTGTAGACGATGACAAAAAAATTAGTTCTTTCCAACAACATCCCCTGGCCTGAACAAGGCCACCCAGTAAAGTCCCCCATCCTCAACCCTCACCTCCATCACCACCCCACATTGCACCCTCCCAGTGAAAGAACAATTTTTTTTGGCACTATCTATACAACTTTTTTCTAGACCTGGCAACACTGCAGTCTTTGTTTCTACACCTCAAGATGTAGCTTACTGCCGCAAATATTTGATTCCTGTGTCTGGAGAGTGTTTCCTCTTTTACTTGCCATTGTGGCCCTGCTTCCTTTTATCTACAATGTAAATTACTGGAAAATTTGAAGTTGTTCGACATTTGCTTTTGTTTTACTTGCATGCCTGAATTTGTGTTTTATTCCTATTATATCTAATTGGTGTATAATATATATAATAAATAAGATGCTTGAAACTTGTAACAATTTTAAGGTTCTTCAAACTATTGATTAATATTAGCGTATAAGTATTCCACCCCACTTATAAGCACCAATTTACCATGGTTTTTATACTTGAAATATTAAAAAATTACAACAGAATATTAAAGTACTTGTTATGTAATTATACAATACAGCGTTTCACACAATATCAATGCAAATCAATGGAAACTTCGAGTTTTGCATAATTCCCAGAGTAATTGGACTGAAAATGTTGTGTGGCATTTTTGCAGAGCTGCAGAAGACCAAAATGCCAGAAAAAGTATCAGCTGATATTGGCAAATAAAATCCAACAGATACTTTCCAATATTAATATATTGGCATCGCTATCGTCTTATCTCTAGGTAAAACCCTGTATATCGTATCATGCCGCAGGCGTGAGTCGAAGCTAGGATCCGGGCATCATAAATAAATAAGCTAATCATGTATGAAAAGGGTCCCGCTGAAGCAACGAAAAAGAGCTTGTTAAAAGCTAATTATGACAGCGACCTTCAGTGGAGTTGGACAACAATCGCTGACATTGCATTAGCCCGACACAGTATGAAAATCAGGAAATCAGTGTTTTTCCTCAGATTCACCATTGCCAAAGGATGTGCTCAAGTTAACCGTCTTAATGCCTGATAGTTTGAATTTAATTTAAATAGGTCGCGTTGGAAAATATATTTCTTAGTTGTCTTCCGTTTTCCGTCAGATGAAGTAGTTACAAAAGAACTTCGTTTCTAGTTGTTTTCAGTTTACGTTGAATCCAGTTATCACGAGAGCTCCACAGTTGTCACAAGTTTAGAAAAAGGAGTGAATGAATGATCGGGAAGTTAAAAGTTTATCGTTTAGAATATCGGTCTACGAAAGTACAGAGTTTGGGGCCCGAAGTTGCTGCCTCATCTGTTTTATTACAGAGTAGGGCCACAACGAGGACCAGCGGAGAAGAGATTGCAGCAGAACTACAGGTAAATGAACATTCCTTATGTCTTTCCTTACCCTGTCTCTTCAGTCAAAGATAGTGTTTTTAAATAGATGTCTGTGTGTTTTTATTGCACGGGGCTAGTCCCCTTGCAGTTTGAGTGTAGACGTAGCTCTTCAGAGCTAGAGCTACCCCCTTTTTCTTACAACGTTCCTCTCGCATAGCAAGCGAGTGGCTAAAGGCTGTCATAGCCTATCAACGATCCACCAAATGTTTGGTCTTTAGACGATATATTTTCAGGATTAACCTGTAAATGCCAGCTGGTCCTTTTGGGAATCCTGCCAGTAAGCCTCGAACGGTGGCTAATTACTTTGGTGATTAAAAGTTTCTCATTATTTCTGGAGAGCAACTCTCGATATTTTGTTTCTGTTTTTCATTTTTCATTTATTTGCCATATTTGAATTTCAGTGCAATAAAAGTATTGTATGAATAGGTTTTCTCGGGATATGAACCAGGTGATTTCCAGATAGTGGAGTGAATATGCCAGTAGTGTGACGTTAGCTCTCAAAAGCTCAGAAGCTATTGAGAGCTAACATCACCACTGGCATATACAGGATTTATATTTTGGGAGGGCAGAATACGCAATATGATATTTAGAACTTTCCAGTCTCAAAAATGGGTGGTTTGCATTTATCAGACTGGTTTTAACCGAATTTTTCAGTTTTTATTCTAAAATATTTTTTTTTTTCAAAATAATTTCTGCATACATTCTCACCTTAAGAGATTGAACTTGAACTTCAATCCCTGAAGATGGAGTGACATTAGCTCCCTATCCGCAAATCACCTGGTTCATATCCCGAGATAATATCTTCTTCATTCAGCGTCAGGAAAGCTTCAAGAATTATTTTACCAGTATTGTATGTTTATTTTTTTTAGGAAATCACTTTGAATTTTAAAGCATGGGCTTTGCACAGAATGGGAACTATTTGTCACAGGGCAGGTCTTTCACAGGAAGTAAAATGTTGACATCCCACCTCCAAAAAAATTCAATTAGATGAAGAAGAAATGGATATTGTAATATAGAAATTCCTCTTCGTCAAGTGTTTACAAAAATTATAAAAAGCAGCACTACTCTGTACCTGCAAGCATGCTAAGTACAGTTGAAAATTGTTCAATAATAATGTAATTAACATATTTTGCAATAGACTGATTCCATGTCAAATCACCATGATATCCACCAATTCAGATTTTAATGAAACTTGGTGTATCTGTTAATACTACCAAGGTTAGAACACATGCAATTCTTTTCTTCTGTAGATCTCAAAGTTACTGAGAAACAGGAGGCTAAAGTTTCAGAATCTTGCAGGGATCGGTCATTGCCAAGGCCATGGTGGTTGCCTACAGTGCTGATTGACGTTGCAGCAATGTTGATTTTTTTGTGTTATTAAAATTGCATTATCAAAAAGACATTGCAGTTATGCCAATTTTTTTTCAAATTTAAGCTTAAAGTATGTTCTAAAAGGCTATAAAGTAAAATTAGTGGCTTTTTTTACTGCTTCTATTCATAAATTTTCATTAAAACAATTTTTATGTACATTCTTTTGCATGCCAAATCATCACAGAAAAATGAACTTTTAAACCAGACCATTTCAGATTTTCATGAAATTTGGTGGGATGGTAGAAGACATGAAGTAACTTACATATGTAAAATTTTAACCCTCAGTGATACACTGTATTCATACAGCAGGCTTGCCAACCTTAAAACAAATGTAAAATTTAAGTGCTTACAAGGTCAAATTGCTTCAGTAAAAAAAGTACCTGGAATTTGGCTGGTAAAAGTCCCACATTGGAGGTATCTAGAATTATTTTTTTTCCGTAGGATGGCAGCACTGTACTGAATGACCACGCAAAGGGGTAAAGTAAACTAACTATCCATCAGTTTGTGGACAGCAGCTGTTTACGTTAGATGTGTTGACGAGTGTCCTGCGATTTGCAGAATTGAGACAAATATCGAGCAAGGAATTTAAAGACCACAGGGAAGGAACGTGCTTTGTCCATTTTTAGCCAAATTGAGGTAAAGGTGGCATCAAATAGCTCTGTGAAGGGTCTTTATAACTAGCAATTGTACAAGAATAGAACATGCTTTTTCCACCCGTTACAAAGAGCGTTTGTATGCGTATGCAGGGAAAAAACATGCTCATAACAAGGAAGAAACGTGCTCTCCTGTAAAATCAAGAAAATAGACAAAGCACGTTCTTTCCCTGTGGTCTTCATTTGTTTGAAATTTTGTGTTGCCAACAGACTGTAGTGTGCTGAATCATTGAATATGCTACAAAAGGCCTTTGGTGATTCGATTTAGAAAGAGATGTCTGGGATAATCATATCCAATGTAAGTATCACCTCACACATATACAGACACTCCCGTCCCTTCCATTCTCCCTCAAAGAAATACCTCTCGCATAGGAATATTCCCCCTTGTACGATTCTAATGGTGGAGAACCCATGTTTATGCACTAAGATAAGCAAGGCTAGTCCGTAGGCATATAAGACAAAGGTATGCCTCCTACTCTTCCCGTGAACTCCGTATATGGATAATCTAAAGTGAGAATCATAGAACTTAAGACCTTCTGTAAACAAAAGCACGTGTATCCTAACAGTGTTGCAAACTTATGAAAAAAAAAATAATCCACATAGCCTACAAGGTGTAAAAACATTCCATTTGTCAACAGATGCGGAATAAGCAGTGTATCACTGATGACCTGTTGAAAGTTATTGAATGTATGTAAAAAAAAAAATAATTAAAAAATGTACATCTTGCCTGGTGGCCGAATTTCAGATTCATCACCGAAGTTCCCTGGCTCGAATCCCGGCATGGGTGTTATTTGTGAGAGTCCCTTCATCAATTTCATCTGACGATCACTCATTCCCATCGTCGGAATTAGCCAAAAGTGGAAGAAAAGCAATGCTAAATTAAAAAAATCAAATACAAAATTTACATCTTATCCCCAAGGAGTTAAGACGGTTCCGTACCAAAGGATTAATTTTCTCTCATATTTTACAAAAAAACACCTTGCTAGAAGAATGCGACACATTGAGATAAATTACGTTTTGAAACCGGGGTTGCTTCATTAAATTTATTTGATGTTTGAAAGTGTTATGATTTATTATTATAGATAATGAAAGTAAGCTAATATATATGATTCGATTGACTAAATTAATAATTATTAATTAGATAAAAATAATGGAAATAACTCATTTGGTTTGATTGATTCGCTTTATTTTACTTCCCCTCTTGTGCCACTTATGGCTAATTTGCGAAGAAGGGGATGAATGATGATGATATGATGAAATCGATGAATGGACATTCACAAACATCCATGCTCAGGCCACGATTCAAACCCGGGATCCCTGGCGTCGTAGCGCGATGTGCTAACCACTCCGTCACGGGGGCGGCTAATTAATTTGGAATTCAAATATCACCTATCCCTCATCGTCTCATAACTAATGATAAATGTGCATGTCACAAGGTGGTCGATCTTCACCTAAAACGGCAACTTAGAGAAGCATAAAAGTGGGGAAAGAGGACTGTAGAATACAGAAATATTTTGAGGCAGTCACATTTTATTGTACGCTACATATAAAATAAAATGCATATTTGGGGGTGAATTTTTAAATATTGTCACATTTTTCTTCTCTCTTGTTGAGAGGTGTTCATTTTAAATCAACCTCCCTCACCCTACGGCCTGCCCTCCTTCACCCTCAAAAGTATTCCGGAGTGTGAGGATGTCACCATCCGGATGGTGAACACCTCTGGATTATAGATCGACTCCTACATCCCACCCCCTCCCCCATCCCCGGAGGATCATCACTGACAATGTGAAATCACACTATCATATGCCGACATTCGACATACCACTTCCGTTTCTGTACTTGACTTAGTGAGAAGTATTGAGGTTGGCAATAGCCTAATAACGGATTTCTTCCGCATCATGTAGTCCGTTCTATGAAAGTACGCTAATGGAAGAAAAACGTGTAAATTACATTGGATTATACATTTAAAATATATTTTCATTCAAGGTTTCTGTTTATAATAATAATATGTGATTATTGTATAAATTACAATCAATCACATGAACAGCAAGAAAATAGCGCCAGTTTCGAACATGGCGACTTCCATGCGTGCAGGAAGGCCTCCCATGTTTTCAGAGTAGTCTTTCGGAAATACAGCCGTTTGAAAAGTGGCAAGAAGCAGGTTGTTCTTAACGTTTATGTTACGTTGTGTCGGTGCTATCCTGAGCAAGCAGTGAAGTTGGTGTCCAAGTGTAATTGTGTGTCTGCGTCTTTGTGTTTTCGGTGTGGTGAAAGGAAGGAAAACGACCGGTCAAGTTGTGAGTCCGCGAAAAAAACACGTTGTTGCTCGTATAAACAAGTACACCGATTTTGAGATAAGCTCAATACAACGCGAGGTGCTTTTGTATTTTTTCAATCAAAGAGCAGTCCTGTCAACTGTGGGGAAGACGTTGATAGTGATGATTGATGACGATCTCCCCAATTTTAGCAGTCGACGTTAAATCGCCTCTTGTGCACCTTGAGTTCCTTTTTGGGAAGCAAATTTGACAGACAGGATGCCGAAAATGCCTTAAGTTCAAAAAGGAACTGCTGAATCAAGGTAAGAAAATACATTACTTGCATGAGATGTGCATAAATAATGTGCTTATTATCGTTTTCTAGTGCACGAGAAACCGAGAGAAAGATAAACAATCTCTTTTTATTCCCCGGCTTATCTTTGTTTAGCTTCTGCTAAAATTGGCGGTATATTTGTTGCACAAAGGAGAAAACAATGCTCTACATGTCAACAATGTTGGGCAATAATTTGGTGGAAGAGGAAGCAATAAAACCAAAAGGCTTGAATTTACTGAAACGAATCTCTCACTCTCTTGTATAACTTTGGCGTTGTCATACTGAGAGAAGAGGGGGGAAGGGGGATCTGTTAACCCAGTGTCAGATAAAAGGAACTTTTGGCGTAGAAAAATATGTTCATTCTTGAACAAGAACACGTATTTAATCACTTGTAGAAAATTTATTATACTTCAATGTGTAGTTTATCAGTTAAAATAAGAATACGTTTTCCCATGTTACGTTAAATTAAAGGTTGCGAGTGAGCAGCATATGATGGCCGCACCATTCACGAATAGCTGGCGCGGAGTGATACGTTACTCGAAGTGAGACGGTTGTTTACAGAGGGTCGGAAGGTTCGTGATTCTTAATTAGGCAGAGTAGAGTGACCGGCCGACGAAGCCCCCACCACACAGGCGTGTGTGTGTTTCACCCCAGGACATGACAACTTTCATCTTGGGCTTGTTTCGAAGCTAATGGAGCATAGTTTTCATAAAAAAATATCTTTAAATGAAAATATTGAAATTTTCACTTCAAGGTCACATGATGTGACCTTTGACCCTGCACCTTGCATATATAAACATATGCATGTTCAATTTTGTGGAGAATAAAGTTATGTTACACAGTTAAATGTAACAGTCTCTGTTTGGTAAATAAAAGGTCAAGATATCAGTCCAAACACTGGGCTATTTAGGGATCAAAATTGGTATATAAAATGGTATATAAATGTTAAAATGGTGAATAAAACCCTAAATTTGATCTAAAAACTACACTCACTACACAAAATAAACATTTCACTTTCAATAGCACATTTATGTTGTCGTCAGAGTAATAAGTTTGTTCCTGTATAAAGGAGTAGAGTAGAGTAGAAGGAGTTCTATTTTGCTTCTTAAATATTTACAGCAGAATTAATCAATTTTCTATGATTTGGATAACTCAAGATAATTCAGACCTCAGAAAGTGTTGCATTGGTAAATAAACCCTAAATGTTGTGTTTAAGAGTTCATTTTGCAGTTATTTCGCATCATTTAGTGACAAAACATGTTAGTAAAACACACCTCGCACCTTTCAAATGCATGGAAAATGAACACCACAGTGTGTTATTTCATACTTTGTGTTTTTGTCAAAAATTAATATGCATGCTCCTAAGAATTATCCAATATTAAAAAATTAGTGTTGCCAACTATTCGTTGAGGTTCTTGTTTTAAGTCCATTTATGCACTCACAAGCTAATTGGGACTGAACCCACTATTTAATGTGGGGTCTGAACCATTATGTGCCTCCATTGGGTATCAAACCCAGGAGCACCATTTATTCATGAGCATTACTTCTATCAACCGTAGATATTAAATTTAAGAAGCACAAAAAAGTAGAGGAAAAACTAAAATACCCCCCTTCCCTCCAAAATAGATTTGTTTAGCTTCCATCTATTCCTCTGACCTGTACATCACCAGAAAAATTGCATGCTACAGTTAATATTTTAAAAAATGAGATGTCAAATGATATTAAACACATTGTAGCCTATGTTAGGTTCCAGGGCGAGCCTCTGCTACTGGACGGGTCACAGGTCGTGAATAGTGAAACCCCCCTCAGATGTAAGGGGGAGCTACGAATAAGTGGAAACCCAAATAAGCAGTCCGGGACTGAGGTGGCAATGCTATCAGGGTGTGGGAGTGTGTCCAGTGGCATGGACATACTCGGCAAATACCACAGATACCCATTGACAGCCTTGGGTCATGGCAAATAAACACAGCCATAAAAGTGTTTGCCCCCACTGCCTCGTGGGCCTAGAGGTATCCAGAAAGGCTAAGGAAGTTGGAACCCAAACAGAAAAACAAGGGTGTACGTGAGAACCCCAGTCCCACCACCCAGGTGTAGGCTGTAATAGGCTCGATTAACCGATGGCTGAAAGCATAAATATTCGAGATAAGAGAGAAGCAAGCCGGACTGGAAATTAGACAACACGGGCTACGAACAGGGACTTTGAATATTGGTTAGGGGTGTGCGGGACAGGATTTTTTTGGTCGGGACAGACATTTTTTTTAAATACAGACTTTCAGGATGGGAAAAATTCGCAATTTCCCGGAAATCTCAAATTTCACGTAGTTTTCACCTTAAGTGATTGTTTTTGCATTTCTGGAATAAAAACTAACAATTTCCGATAAGTTCCAGACACTTACAAAGCAGGAAACGTCTAAAATTAACAACAAAATGACCATTCGGTATTTCCCGACTGCTTGGGATCCCGAAAAGTCGGGAAAATTTTTTCCCGATCCCGGTCCAGACTTTCCAGGATCCCTCACACCCCTAATATTGGTACACTGACAGTGAATAAATTGTGGATCTAATGGAGAGACTAGGAATGGACATCTTTGTAATGAGTGAAAGAAAATGGAAAGAAAGAGGAGAAATTAAATTGAAGAAATATTATAAACTACACTGGGCAGGTACCGAAGAGGGCAGGAGAAGTGGGGTTGGATTTGTAGTCAGATGTGGAATAAGTGAGGAAGTAGAGAGGGTAAATGACAGAATTATGAAACTAAAAATGAATGTAAGAGGGGAAAGTAATGGAAATAATTCAAGCGTATGCCACACAAACAGGATGTACAAGGAAAGAGAAAGAAGAATTTGAAGAAGACTTGGAAAAACACGTAGGAATGGAATGGCAAATTGTGATGGGTGATATTAACGTACAAGTGGGAAGACAGGAAAGGGTACACAGAAATACTTGGAGCAGATGGTTGGGACAGAGGAATGAGGAGGGAAGGAGGCTACACGACTTTTGTAAGAGAAACAGACTGTTAGTAGTTAATAACTGGTTTAAGAAGAAATATGATAGCCATAAGATTACAAGATACAATTGGAATAATGAACAGAAGTCTGTAATAGATTATATATTGGTAAACAAGGAAGTAAAGAAGATAATGAACAACATTAAAGTAATGCCCAGTGAGAATGTAGAAAGTGACCACAGGTTACTAGTAGCAGATGTGAGGGGATTGAAAATAAAAGAAGGGTAAGAGTGGAAATTGGAGGATAAGATGATATAAGAGAAATATCAAGAAATATTGCATACTAAAGTGCCAAGAGATGAACCCAAAGGAGTAGATACAGCATGGATAATATTTAAAACATATTAAGTAGCAATAGATAAAAGCACCCGGCAACTTGAACGTTACAGCAGCTGAAAAGGTATGTGGAAGGACAAGCAAGAAAAAAAGAAGAAAGAAACACCGTGATGGAAGGAAAGAACTATAGAGGCAGTGAAGAACAAAAAATATGTATTTAGAAAATGGTTTAAAGTTAAATCACATAATGCACAAAAAGATTACATGGAAAAGAAGAAAGAGGCAAGAACAGCAGTTAAGAAGAATGAAGAAAGTGAATGGGAGAATGGGCCAAAGTGCTAGAAGAATATGTAGATGGGAACAGGGAAGTATTGTATGGATTAGTGAGAGAAAGGAGAAGAGAAAGAGGAACCAGCTGTAAGCTAAGAGATGAAAGGGGAAATATAGAAGAGGATGAAGAAATGAGGAGAATGTGAAGAAATAATTTCGAGAACTTGCTGAACATGAAGAAGTGAAGGAAAAAGAAAACAGGAAGGAAAAAGTGAATCTCACATGGAAAGAAGTGGAGGAAGCTCTGAAGAGAATGAAGAGAGGTAGAGCACCTGGAATAGATGAAGTGTCAGTGGAAATGATACTAGGAGCAGGAGTGATTGGTGTACAGTGGCTGTACAGAGTACTGAAAATAGTGTGGTAAGAGAGAAAGGTGCCAAGAGATTGGACAAAGGGACTAACAGTTCCCATATTCAAGAAGGGGACAGAAAGGAATTCCTACAGAGGAATAACACTTATTTGCTACTCAGCAAAGGTGTATGAGAAAATATTAGAGAAAAAGGATATGGGAAGTAACCGAGCTGAACATGAGAGAGGAATAGTATGGATTTAGAAGAGGCAGGTCAACCGTAGATCTGATATTCACCATAAGGCAATTACAGGCACTATGAGTATGGAAATAATTTGATTATGGCATTCCTAAATATAGAAAAGACATATGCATGATAGCATGTACATAACAAAGATTTGGAAGGTTCTAAGAGAGAAAGGAGTCGAGGAAGAGATAGTGTATAGAGTGCAGAGCACATACACACACACCAGAGATGTGTGAAGATGCCAGTGGGAAGAACTGAGTGGTTCGGTATATGTAATAGACTAAAAGAGGGAAGTGCTTCAGGACAGGATAGATCAGGCACAGATAAGATGGTTTGGACACATGAAGAAGATGGTACAGAATGGCTGCCAGTAAGAACTTATAATGCACAAAGAGTAGGAATAAGGCCAAAGGGGAGACCAAGTTTGGAACACCATGCAACGGGCCAGGTTCTACATTCATTTTGGTCCTCTACGGACCGGATTCAGTGTTCATTTTTGGTCCTACCGGGCAGGATTCACAGTCAGTCATACTGTCATATATAGTGGAACCACAGGGAAAGAGACTTGCGCAGAACTGCATGGCAGTGGGGGAGGACAGGGGGAGGAGCTTTTAGCACGGTCCGAGTCAGTGTTTGCAAGGCCTATTGAATTCATGGGATATTTCCTGAATAAACTGTTGCTATGGAATCACCAAGGGTCTGCTCAAAAACACATTTCCTGCTAATCTTACTTGGGCATTTTGACGTGCGTAAGGGGAGACGTAGAATGGAGATCATGGAACTCCACTCAGCCATGAAAAGTGCTGTTTGAACTGTGAAATTATTCCAAACGCTACTCAATTGTGCTAGGACATAATAAAAATAACAATAATTAATATTATTATTACTATTTTTACATTACTATTTTTAGATGGTTGTATTTTATCCCAACCCAAAATCTATTTCTATTATGGTTATTTTAAATCGCTTTTTTTGCCTCTACGGGTAAGTACGACGACTGCCACTCACCCCCCTTTCCGGAAAATGAATGTTAACCTAAAAGTATATATTATTTCAGACACACAAGTTAATTTCAGTCACAGTAATTTACATCAATTATTGTAATGGGATGCAGGAACATGATAATTTCATACCCTAGTGATGTTTTTTGAGGGGGCACTATTACGAGGTAATATGCCTTGTTTACCCCCCGAAAAAATTCTGCAGCCGTCCAAGATTTGGGGGCAATTGCCACCTGCCACCTTTACCCTCCAGTGTGCATGCCCATGCCTCTCTCCTCGAGAACGTTATTTATTCGCTACTATTAGATAATTTTTTTAGCAGATCTTCTGGTTTACGGAAGAAACAAGTCCCGATTTTTTCAAGTCTGACCTGGCAACACTGCACCGAAGCCCGGAGAACGGCAGGAAAGATGGTTCTTTTCCTTGTGGTCGATCTATACCTTGTCATACCATGCACCCATCACCACCGATAATATCACAAATTACTGACCTGAGCACCCGATGCTCTTCCTTCGGAACTGGCCTTACTAGATGCCTTACTGGAACAGGCTTTACTACTACCCATCTGCTTCAAGTACTCCTTATCGTCAAAGATCTTCTTCTCACCGCCACCAGGTTTGTATTTTACATTGTCCATTGAACCTATTCTGCTTTGTGCTTTGTCTTTGAATTCCAATTTCTGCATTTCAACCTGCAAGAGAAGAAAAGGGTGCGTGTTGCAGAAGAAAGTGCAAAGACATTGGAAAAGAAGCGTGCTCTACAATGAAGGATCATCATACTGCAATCATATGTGCCACTACAACTGTGTGAAAACACTGAAACATCAAAAAAATATTAGTTTAAATACTTCGTGAACGAAGCCATAACTAGAAGCACCAACACATTAATAATTTATCATCATTCTATTTATATCACTTGCACTTAAACACCTGTAGGAACATATTTGTAAGGTGCACACACAAATTGCAAAAGAAACGTATTCAAGGCTCAGCCTGACCTTTAGCCAATGCCAGTCATTTTCAAATTTTCCTCACCTTTTAAGAATCACTATGATGTTTCAAAATCTGAAAAAAGTGCAGGGCACAAGAGAGCTACTAGTATACTTAACAAAAATATTCAATGCCATGATAATACAAATATATTTCTCAATACAATGCAAAACAGCGACAGTGTCCCCAATTTTAAAACCTGAAAAGAGTCATTTGTTTCAAGTCAATTACAGACCTATTAGCCTTTTATGTCACAGGAGTAAGGTGTTTGAAAAGATACTACACCCAGGTCCGCCGTTAGGTGTGTGAGACACATGCCACCGCACTGGACCTCGTGCTTTGAAAATATGTTGGCCCTACATAACATTATTGAATCTTTTATTCACATAAATTTCTTGTGCAAATTTGATCACATTAAAATATAAGAAAGAAAAGGAAGGAAACCTATAATAGTGATAGAGCTCCATTTATAATAAGCTTACGTAGTGTAGAAAAAGTCACCAGAGTTTCAAATAGGATCGCAAATCTACTGTGAAAAAATATTTTGAGAATAAAATTTCTGCTTCAAAAGCTGAATTTCTTGTTTGTGACCCCAACTTTCTACTGATTTCCTGTCATAAATTATTGTTCGAGGGGCATAGACACACACAAAATTTGAGTGTGCCGCCTCCTCGCTATTGAGGAAAGATGAAAAGATGATCGACCGTGGCAAGGAAAATTTTCCTGGTCTGCGTATTTCATTTTGTGTGAAACAAATCTCCAGGTGGAATACATATAAATTAAGGTCTGGAGATACTAATATTTTTGCTTCCTCAAAATCCCTCCCATAGAAGGGACGTTCAAAGATTTTGCCAACAAGTTCCAAGTCAAATCATTATAGTTTTTAACTGCATTGCCTGCGGCTTCCATCAAAGTATTAATGCAATGTACGTAAAAATCGGCTACCAGTCGCTAGTGCCGAAAGGAGCTTCTCTTGTTTGAAATTAATTAATCAAGACATATTTGAGAACTGGAGCAGCGATGGTGCAGTCAGTGGGCATCTGACTGTCACTCAGGGAACCCTGATTCAATTCCCGGGGCAAGTGATCTAAGGTCAGAATTTTTCCGGCCTTGTCCTTGCATAAAGAGACTCTGGGATTCACCCAGCCAAAAGAAATGACCACCTAGAGATATGCCACTCTGGGAGATAAAGGCGGCTGATCTCATCGTCACCAAAAATGGCTAAGATTGAGAATGTGTGAGACCCTACTTCCAAATTCCTCCATGGCACAGTTCAATGTGCACAGGAAACTTTGCATTTACCTATTTGAGAACTAAATTTATTTTATAAAAGACTAGATTCACTAGTCACATAAGAGAAAGTGATGTAGTGTCAAAATTCGACTTCGATGACGTGATTGAAGCATGATATAAATTTTATATAAAGGTAATCTGAATGGTTTTCTCTTCATTGTATCTATGTATTCATATTTCTACAATCCACACCATGTGCAATCTTAATGCTTTCATAACACAAGTGTGTAAATCTTTAAGTGACACAAACACATAGGGTATCTGTATGTATGTGGAAATATATAGACATACAGAGGGTGTCGCTATGAACTACCGACAAGCTTTCACAGTATGTAGAGGACATCAATGTGAACGAATTTTCTTGATAGCATTTTGTTCACCGAGGTCTCATTTTGACACAATGAATCCTCAGAAAACAGCATTTTTATTCCTTATGCTTGAGGCCATTCGTCACATTCATGGTTGTCAGAAGCACTTTTTCTGTCTGTAAACGACAAAATCTTTGGTACGCTACAGACAGACAGAAAGGGATCGCCATCAGAATATGAATATATCTGAATATAGCATAACGAGTGTTTAATGCAAAGGTATTAAATCTGACGAGCTACAATGCATTAACTGAGGGAAAGGGATAATATCAGTGGTTTCATCCTGTGGGCTTCTCTGCTAGCATGATCCTATTTC
This sequence comes from Lepisma saccharinum, assembly GCF_977018435.1. Lineage (NCBI taxonomy): Eukaryota > Metazoa > Arthropoda > Insecta > Zygentoma > Lepismatidae > Lepisma > Lepisma saccharinum. The sequence goes on from NC_139229.1 coordinate 9,187,856, forward strand.
CATAGGCCAGTAGTTCTTACCTTTATGAGCTTGCAGCCCAGTAAATTTGTTTCTTAAAAGTCAATGCCCTGATCCCAGCGATTTTACTCATAAATAGCTTTCTATTTCTTTTTACTTTATTCGTTAATTAATACGTACCCTTGAAATTTAATAAAAAGAAAGTAAAGTGCTTCCCTGTGCATAGCACCATGCCATGAAGGTGTATAGGGGGTGTGGGGGTAACGCCCCACACTTTCTTGATCCGGTCGTGAGTGGGGGTGATGTGATCAGCATCATGCCCCTGACCGCCTTTACCCCCCAGGGTTTCCCCCAGGTACCCATGTTATTCGACGCTGGGTGGGCGCCGGGGCCGCTTCCATCGTTAGAAAAGTTCCCGGATTTGAACCGGCCGGGGATCGAACCCGGGACCTTTAGCATGGTAGTCAGACGCATTACCGGCTGAGCCACCGCGGCGGAATTTAATATTAATGAATAAATTATGGATGGCATAATCAGAGTATTAGTTCTGGGCTTGTTGACAAATACAAAATTTGGTTTAAATTAGTTGACAATGACTGGATCTAATAGAATCTTTTAGTTTCCTCTGGCCAGTAAAATTAAATTTATTTGGTAAATGCTGATTTTCATTGGCATGTTCCATTCCGGACACCGAAACTAAATTGACCGTGGTGTCCATTCGTCAACCTCTCAATTTGGAGCCAGGAAGCAATGTCCCCTCCCTCTACCTATGCTACCAAATTTAGTCCATGGCTTAAGGAATCCTATGTGATGCTGAGATGGAGGGGGGGGGGGGGGGTAAAATTACACAATACTAATAATCATGTTGGTTTCAATGTAGATTTTTATGAGGCATGGAAGGTTGTTTATACACTCCTCCAGGGGTGCCCACAGAGTGGATTCATGATGTCCATGCATCATGGAAATTTTTGGTGGGGACTTGGATTTTGTACCAATTCTATATATCTTCACACAAAAATTAGGGGATCGTTCTTTGATTGACTTGTTATTCATTTTTAGTTATGGTTATCATGTACAGTTTTTCTACCTACCTGTGGCTTCAAATGAAACACCACCTCTTATGTCTTCAGAATCGGTTTGAAAAGGGTGGGTGGGGGGGGGGACATGCTGTGCACATTAATACAATGTTAGTCAAACAGACAAACTGCTAAGAATAAGGTTCAGTACACTAACAATGGCAGTGAACCTCAGCAGTTTTGTACGTTTTATGTTAGCAAACATGAAAGCTTAAAGTACCTAAAGAAAACATACTGCTTAAATATATCTGTATTATATTGTTCCGCAAATTCTGTCTGACCGAAATAATTTGAGTAAATAATTTGGCATAAAGGGGGAGTGCGTCATAGGCCTGGGGGGAGGGGGGGCGTAGGCACCCCTGAACTCCTCGCAAAAAGTACGGAATATTGTTACATTAGACACAACAAGTTTGTAATATTATTATAGGTGATGGGCACGATCGAATATGTTGGAGAAAAAACGAGTACGTCCACCAGACAGATACCATGTGTTGTTGCATTCCAAGGCCATGTCTATCACCTATTGTCTAACGTAGCAATATTCCAAACTTTTTGTGAGGAGTGAATATTAACTTTTTTTCAAACTATAAGAGCTTCACGGACATTGTTTGCACAGGGACTCGTGTTTCCTAAGGGCGGCCCTGCCTACACCAAAGAATAAAGTAATCACGCAGGAGAAACATATATTTACCAGATTTCCGACTGCATCACAGTACAGTAACCCAACTGGTGCGAGATGTGGACTATATAACAACGAATTTTAATAGAAAAGAACAGACTGTAGCGGGGGCGGTTAGATATTGAGAAAGATTTCGACAAATTGTGGATAGAATGACTATTATACAAACTAAATCAATTTGAATTTCCAAAATACATAAGTTAACAGATGGACTCATTCCTGCATGAAAGAACACTCATCGCAACATTGACTGCACTTCTTTGGCCACAAATATAACTGCAGGAGTTCCTCACGGTTTCACCGATGCAATGTACACCTCAGACATGCCTACACTATCAGTGTTTGCAGATGACACTGCCATAGTCACAAATAGTGTCAACCTAAATATGGCTCGTATCAAAATGCAAAAATATCTCGGGGAGTTTAAAAATTGAACAAAAAAGTGGAGAATAAAAGAAAACCTGAATAAAAACGCATTTATTCTATTCACGAAGAGAATAAAACATGGTGTATTAAATGTAAGACTCTGAGGACACAACATCCCTCAACAATGAAAGGCAACATATTTACGATTAGTGCTGGATGAAGGTTTTACTTTTCGAGAACACAGACATGATATAGCACATAAAGGGAATACGAGACTATGCCAACTTTATCCATTTATCCAGAACTCTGAATTAACGATTAAAAACAGATTAACACTATTTAACGTACTAGTAAGATCAATGCTAACTTACACATGTGTTGTGTGGGAACACAGTGCATCATCGTACAAAAAAATGCTGGAAAGTATACAAAACAAAACCTTAAGAATAATAGGCAATGCCGAAGGATATGTTTCTAATATACAAATCATGGAAATGTTAGATTTCGTTTGATTTTCAATTGGCTATGTGCATTTCAGGCTACTTAAGATACCATGTTTTACACTTGAGGAATATGTGATATGATCGGAATCGTATCAACTATTAGGAACTTTTTAGTTTTTTTTTTATCAAATATTTCTTTCATAAGTCTGTAATGCGTATTTTAAAAGTTAGGACATTTTTATGGTGGACCTAATTACCTATTTGTAATTTAATTAGCTTTCGAATTTATGCTATTTGCGACTTTGATGAAAGTAAATTATTTTATTGTTGATATGCAATATGAGTTCTTCTTGGTTCAAAATTATAACTATTTTAATCCATGAGAGCTAAATTTCAGGGAAAACTATTAAAATCATTCTTTACAAATATGTCAAGTTAAAGAAAAATATTAAGCCAGCCTCACACGGCAGTTAGGTACGTCCTCACTTTGCCATCGACTTCTAGCTTAGTTACTTAGTAATCGTGTGAGAGCTTTCTCTTATTCAGTTCCCGACAGAATTAGAAACCGTCTAAATCCATCGTTAATACATACAACTACCAATCAGAATTGAGGAGCACACTGGCAGCTGAAGTAGGAAACATAACCAATCAGAAGCGACCTCTAAGTCACGAGTACAGTTGTAATGGTAGCCATGTGAGATGTAAACAATGTATCACTTCACATTTTTAAAAGCCGATAACTATTCAACAGAGAGGAATAACATTTCATGTAAAACGTTATTAGGTACAAAACAATGGTGCTGCTTAAATAATACTTAACAACGTTTACTGTACACATATGAAATAATACTTTAGTTAGGGTGACCAGATATTTGTTGACCAAAAAGGAGTATAGTCTATAGGTTGAAGGTGCGCATGCATTTTGTTTTTTCATGGGGTCAGCAAAAATCCCACGCGACTTCTTGACAGTCTAATTATCCTGGAAATTATGCAAAATTAAAACTTCCTTTTTATTTTACACTAATTTTGCACAAAAAAACTATATTTTGTGACTACATAACATCTATTTTAATATTCTGATGCAATTCTTGAATATTCTAAAGCAAATTTCTTGGTATGTTGATGCATATAATTGGAGGAGAATATTTACACACCAATATTGATCAATATTTTGAACACATTTTAATTATTGCAATTTTCAAGTATCAGTATCAGTATCGGCGGGAATCGGTAAGAGTATCGGCATCGGTATCAGTTCAAAGTGGTATCGGCTCAGCCCTAATCATTATTATTAAATTCCAATGAATTTGAAATATGTTTTGCTTGTTGATGGAATATGAAAATGACACTTGAAATTGTTCATAGGAAATTCTTGAGTCAAGCAGTAAATACTTCAGTTTGTTGACATCTTGATATTTTCCGTTCTGTGGATTTTAAGGCATTTTTACACGTAAAATAATGAATGAAATTAAATAGCAAGGAAAAAAGTATATTTGGGGATTTTTGCAAATTGAAAAGAGTATAGAGTATATGAACTTCTAAAAGAGTATACTACTCTTAAAAAGAGTATGTCTGGTCACCCTACTTTAGTTGTTTAACTTGTTTCAAATGTAAACACCGTGCACTCAACGTAGATGGTGTAACTCGATGTGCCTTTCATGCTGTATATGATATACATTGTACATTGTAATCCCAAAAGCTAGCCCAAAATTTACATGAAATGCTTGTGTTGCGTGTAAAGTACTATCTGCTATAAGATTTTTGGAAGCTTTTTCATAGCATTTATGCTAGCAAAAATGCTAAAGGAAATGCTTTCGTCTGAAGCCGGCCTTAACGATTGGGACGAATATTTTATTTGTTGAGTGAAGAGTCTACTAATTATTATTGTTTTAAATAAATAGTTCGTATGTTTAAATTTCCTACTGAGATACTGTTATTTTACATTCACAATAGACGCGAATACTATTTTATTTTGAAGTAAACTAAGCACTGAACAACCACATATGTATATATGTACTCTCTGGTTTGTTGGCTGGCTGTAACAAATAGACTGTGCTGTGTGTAGCATCGCAATAAATTAATCATATATAAGTTATGAATTGTAATTAGTTCTTCATGGACTTCAAAGTAAATTTCACAATAAGTATTTTAGGAGCAAAGAAGTATCAATGAAATATAAATATAATATGGTAACTTAATGTTAATGTGAACACCACAATTTTCGTACTTTGAATGTTGTGAAGTTTGTGTAATTTAATTGACTAGTTGGTATTGAAGGATATATTTCAAAACCGTATGAGAAAGGTTTCATTAGAATATACAACTTCTATCATAATATACAGGTAATGCAACTTTATGCTAGTGTGTCCGTAGAGTGGTATATCATCTTGAAGTAACATATGTTATAGACTCACATTCACTGCCACAGGTTACATGTGCTACATTTTTCAACAGTGCCAATGTTATTCTCTTATTCCTTTAAGAGAAACATTATTTTCCCAAATCTTCAGCAGTTATTAGCATCTGAACTTGAGAAGTGGTATACAGTGTTTGTGTAGTCGCCATTTTTAAAGATGAGATTTTAAGGATCGTGTGAGACCCCTTTTGCTGCCTTCGCGAACTAAAGAGGTAAAAAATCTTATGGTAGTTTCGAGTTGGAGATGGGCAGGGAAGTGGGGACCTACTTAATCACTGTGTGAGACTGGCTGAACAGAAAGGTACAAGGGCATATTTGTTGTCTTGATTCATTTGCTTTATTTTACTTTGCTTTTTGTGCCACTTTTGGCTAATTTGAGAAGATGGGGATGAGTGATGATATGATGAAATTGATGAATAAGCACTCTGAAACATCCATGCCCAAACTGGGATTCGAACCCAGAACTCCTGGCATTGTAGCACGATGTGCTAACCACTCCACCACGGGGGCCGGCAATTGTTGTCTTGAAGATATAGATTTAAATCTTATGTCTAAATTGCTTATTGAATCACAAACATCTAATGTTGCCATTGTATGCAATTTACAGTCTACGTAACACAACTTTGTATGAAGAGAGGCGTGTGAATCGCATTCTGCTTGGCATGCTGTGTGTGTGAGGTAGAATTGTGAAGCTGAAAAACCGCTCATATAAAAACATTTTTTTCTTTGATATTGGTCTACATATAGAGATAAGGAGGTTATTTTTAATCACAACCATTCAGAACTTATTCTTTACAATACTAACATAATAATATGAAGAAATATACTTTTCTAATGGTGTTCATTTGAGTCATAGACATTGGAAAACAAAAATTGTTACAACAAATAGCTCAGGTTATTGTTTATTGAATACAATTATTATTATTAAAGGCTTTCATTTTTGTATTACAAATTGTTATGCTTGCTATAAAATGTCTAATGTCAAAATATTATTGAACTGACATAATAAATCAGCTTGAATAAAGGGGTATCTGATCACTCATTTTGATAATATCGTTGCATGTAAAACACGGTAACTACAACAAATCCTTGAACAACCCTCAAACAAATTGCATGAAGCACCACAGAAAAAAATAATTCGGATGAAATATCGTATTTTTATGATAGTAAACATACAAGTGAATCACATTTGCTGTAAATAGTTTAGAAATTTATTTTAATTTGTAACAGAGATATTTTTTGAAACATCAACTTTCAATATCTCGAAACCTGCATTTTGTCACTTACCATGTTTTACACCCGAGCCCTTCAAATCATCAAATCAGTAAGTGTCTTTGTTACATTGCTAGAGCAATCTAGGATAAAATTGTAAAGATCAGTGAGAAATCATAGTAGGAATCTATTCGATATTTTTGACAGGAGGGGGGCAAAGCAGGTTCTCAGGGGAGACATTTGCTCCACCTGCCCCCCTCTAGCTATGGGCCTGCCTCCAGGCATGGGCGTCCGGAAGGGGGGGCAAGGGGGGCTGTGGGCCCCCCCCCCCTGGAAAATGAAAGTTAACCAAAAATTATGTATTTCACACATATAATTTCATTTTAGCCACAATAATATGTGTTAATTATTGCATGAACACCATAAATTCAAATTTAAGCAATGTTTTTTTGGGGAACAACACTATTTTTGGGGAAAATGTGCATTTTTTGCCCCCCCTGGAAAAAATACCTTCCTTGCCCCTCCCTGGAAAAAATCCTGCGGACGTCCATGCCTCCAGGCAAATATTTCTTTAGACTTGACGAGGATATCTGTGCTTCTGCAAGTGGTGAAGAAGAGAAGCCATCAGAATCTAATACAAAATACTTGCCAATCATAAACCTCTCTAATCATAAGATTACAGAAGGTAACCTAAATGACATCAGAGATCTTGAACTTCCAAAAAATAAGTCAGAACTTTGGCATTCGGGTTACATCAGTAGAATTTTTTTCACCACTCTGTAAAAGTGACAACATTTCACACTATAAATAGTGTGTATGAGAAATGGTTTAAAATCAAAGACAATTTCACTTATTGCAAATATACTGGCAAACTGATGGATTCAATAAGTATGAAACAAGAGTCCTGACCAATGGTGCCTATTCGTTGATGCTTCAAAGGCAAATCTTCTTACATTGTGTCTTACATTAATTTAGTGGAATCCTTAACTTGCTATCAAATTTATATATACACGATGAATACAAAACAAGGTTTTCCTGTGACGCAAGTCTAATAAGATGATGGTTGCACAAGCAGCTTTCCTTAGTGGTATTGTCTATGCTAGAAACACAGCTTGGTCTGACAGTCAACGAATCATACTCCCCACCCCATCATTCTAAAAACAATGTATATAGCTCTCCGACTTGATCACATTTTTGAAAGAAAGAAGAAAAAAAACTTCACCCTCACATAAACCAGGACATGCCATTCATATTTTCAATTAATATTTAGAACACAGATAAAGTAATTCACATTGAATGGCAACTCGTATTAAAATATTCTTTGACAATCTAAATGAGGTTCAAATTAATTTAAAAACAACATAGTGTGTTCGGATTTAATTTCTAAACTTATATGATTTGGCAATTATGCTTGGTGGCCACGGTGGCTCAGTCGGTAATGCGTCTGACTACCATGCTAAAGGTCCCTGGTTCGATCCCCGGCCGGTTCAAATCCGAGAACTTTTCTAACGTTGGAGCCCCAGCATCCACCCAGCGTCGAATAACATGGGTACCTGGGGGGTAAAGGTGGTCAGGGGCGTGATGCTGATCACATCACCCCCACTCACGACCGGATCAAGAAAGTGTGGGGCGTTACCCCCACACCCCCTATACGCCTTCATGGCGTTGTGCTAAGCACAGGGGAGCACTTTACTTTTTTTTTTTTTAATTATTCTTGCATGAATTAATCTTCACAAAACACAATATTTGATATTTAGAACTGTTATTACACATTGTTTCATTACTGATTCATTAATCCAGCATTATATTCTTCACTCAGTACAATGCATGCATATTACTATTACCCGACATTATAGTTTCTAAATAATTATTACAATTTTACCTCTCTCATATTTGTGTGCACAAAGTAATAGACCTTAAATTCCGCTCCACAGTTACATGCCTAAATTTGATATTAAAGACATGCAAAAAATGATGCAAAGTTAAGTTACATGCAAATAGAATGCATTATGAAGTAAAGTAGAAGGATCAACATTGCATTCTTGATGCCTGAAAATTATGCATGAAGGAAAGCATGCATTAGAGTAATGCAGGTCTTGTTACTCACTACTTTGAATCTATGTCATTAAAACTTAAAACTTACCTCTTTTCTGATGAACAGTGGGATTACTAGTCAAGAACCAATTATTCTAAAGGTATAAAGTTGAATGATTTCTTATTCTAAACTCTGTCCATTATGTGTGACATATTTTTGGTAAATGAAAAAAGCAAAATTTCGGTACAAAAACAGAGTCAATTTCGGGTTCAAAAGCGGTAATTAAAATAAAATTTCGGTGTTATAGCGGTGAAAAATCGGATCAAAAGCGGTATATAAAATTACATTTTTGGTTTTAAAATTGTGAATATAATCCTAAATTTGATTTAAAAACTGCAATTATTACACAAGATAAGCATATCCCTTCTAATAGTACATTTACGTAGTTAACAGAGTATTAAGTTTATTCCTGGATAAAGGTTCCATTTTTGCTTCTCAAATATTTACAGCAAAATTAATCAATTTTCCGTGAATTGCATAACTCTCAGGATAATTCAAACTTGGGAAAGTGTCTTGTCTGAATTTCGTTTTTAAGTCTATTTCGTATTTTGCAGTTCATTTCGTGACAAAATAGGGTAGGAAAATGCACCTCACACCTTTCTGAAACATGAAAAATTAACATTGCAGTGTTATTTCATATTTCGTGTTTTCGTCAAAAACAAAATATGAGTAGTTGTATTTACGATATTATAAACTCAAGAAAGGAAGAGCCCCCCTCAAGCAGAATTGCCTACACTTAAAACAAGCTCAACATGAGCATATGAGCTTTTTGCTCAAGTGTAGCACCCCCTCTAATCCAAGATTTTTGTAAAAATGCCCTCGGGAATTTCCTGAGAAAGGAAGAGCCCCCTCAGATTGATGTGCCTATACTTATAAAAGGCACTTCTGTGAGATTGTTGTCCATAAACTTGTTAAAAATATGCCCCTCTTGATGCCCACACATAAAAGTAGGCCACACACACACACATACATACACACACACACACACACACACACATACATATTTACTTCTGGTTTAAGTTCAATTGGAAACCAGCTTCAATTTGTTTATCTAATATTAAAACAATGTAATATGCAGAGCCCCTCTAGAATTGCTCCGTGACTCTCTCATTTCTTACATCATATGTTTACATGTTTCATATTGATTAATGTGTGAAATTTCTGAGTATTGAAGCTTTGCGTGCAAACAAAATTGCATCAGCCAGGAATTTCCCGTGAAAAATATGCCCCCCTCGGAATTTCCCGGCTGATGCAATTTCTGAGTATTGAAGCTTTGCGTGCAAACAAAATTGCATCAGCCAGGAAAATTCCCGTGAAAAATATGCCCCCTCGGAATTTCCCGTGAAAAAGCCCTCGGGAAATTCTTGTAAAAACAAAATTCATGGGAAATTCCTGTTTTTTTCTTCTCGGCTCGGCTTAGGGTATATAAAGAGATTTTGCATTGCATCAGCCAGTATTGTGAGAGTGGTTGAGGAGTACAGATGTGTTGTTACAATGCTTCTCATACTACAGGCCTGTTTGTTTTAATATAAAACATATATATATTTGTCCCAGCCTGTTATACAAAAATCAATACATAACAAGGTTAATGCCATTCTAGACATGCATGTTTGTGCAGGTATTTGCGCTGGGTCAGTGTGAATGAATATTTATTCTCTTTTTCCACTTGTGGGCTATTGGCTTTATAATTTGTCATAAGATAAGCATAGAGATTAGATTTAAAACCCAGGAAATTTTATATAAATACCAAAGCCAAAAATATTAACACACATACACACATACACACACACACAAAGCACAGTGCTGAACCTAACTGATATTTTTTATTTAGTATAAAATTTTGAATTGAAACCCAGGAAATTGTATATAATAAACAACAACAAAAATGCCAAATCAAAAATATTGCAATCAGTGCAATAAAAATATATTTAGCTCTAATTGGGCTAGACACCAAAAGATTTGTGACCCAGACAAATACAGAACTCCCACAAAAATTTGCCCCAAATGCAATAGAAAATATAACATGCAATACTTCAAATATACACATAAAGATACTTGCTCTGCACAGTCATCAATATTGCCCCCACAACCATCCACATCTGGTGTGAAAAGGAAGCATGAAGCACCTGTTAATGCTGGACCTGCAAAGCAGCCACGCTATGAACCCATCCATAGTAGTTTTAATGGCCAATTAAGAGATTATCGGTTTGTATCAGAGCCAAGATGTGGTATTCAGAATTTTTTGAACAGTAAAAAACCTGATGTGCAGGCAATTCTAAATGCACAAAATGGCTCTTATAAGCTGTCCCTCAAATTGTTTACACAATATAAGAAACCAAATGGCACAAAATTTACACAGCCCCACATAACAGAAACTGTACCGGTATATTCAAATACAAATTCAGACAGAATAATAAGCAGTTTAATAGATCAATTAAATATTAAACACTCTGAATTTGCAGCAAAAGAGTCTGGATGGAGCCTATGTGGCTCTCCACACAAGTTATATGTTAATATTTCTGAATTCTGCCCATTACAAGGATCTACATATCTGCCATTACCTGATAATATTAAAAACAGAAGAGCCGTGGTTAATATAGAAAATACCGACCAGAAATGCTTTTTGTGGTGTATATTAGCTGCTTTGTACCCAGTTTCAAGGAATCCTCAGAGAATAAATTATTACAAACAACATGAACATGATTTTGACGATGCAATGGAGGGTTTAGAATATCCAATGTCTGTTCAGAATATTGATAAATTTGAAAAAAAGGCCCGGGATATCAATGGCAAACAATTATCTATTAATGTATTTATTTGTTCCACTGGCAATTGCTCGATAGAACCTCTCAGAATCAGTACAATTGATGATGAATCTGCTATTCCAATTGATTTGCTCTTAATTGAAGGGGATGGCAAATATCATTACACTCTGATACATAATCTTGAAGCTTTAGTGAGAACACAACTAGACAAATCCAATAGAATATTCAAGTTGTGTAGAAGATGTTTAACTGTATTTGATGGTCAAAAAATGGTGAAGAGGGTTCCTGAAGAGAATGCAGAAATTGCCAAAAACAAGTTAATTGAGCATCTGAAATATTGTGGCAACCATAAACCTGTTCATATGGTGATGCCCAATCCAAGTGAAAATTGCAAATTCAAAAAGTTTGAAGCCTTGTTGGAACACCCAGCATATATTGTCTGTGATTTTGAATCAATTCTCAAATCTCTTGCATCCTGCAATCCAGATCCTGAAGAATCTTCAATTACACCATACCAGCTACACGAACCTTCCAGCTTTTGTTATGTGGTTGTACAGGATGGTGTTGTTAGTAAAGAATATTCATACATGGGGCCAGATGCCATCAAAATATTTGCACATAGAATAGAAAATGAGTGCCGTGACATAGCATCTAATATTTTATTAAAATCAAAACCCATGTTGCCTTTAACAGAGAAACAGATTGAAGATTTCAACAATGCAGAAAAATGCCCGGTATGTGATTCTGAATTTTCAGATACAAATATCAAGGTGAAACACCATTCTCATACAGATGGTAAATTCAAAATGGCCCTGTGTAATAGCTGTAATATTAAGATCAAGAGACCAAAATTTGTCCCCATATTTTGCCATGGAGCATCCAATTATGATTTTCATCATTTGATCAGGTACGAGGGGTTTGAGAAGCAGAATTTAAATATTTTAGCTGAAAATGATGAGAAATATATTGCTATTAGCAAAATAATTAAAGTTAATGGAGTTCCTATTCACATGAGATTTCTTGATTCTTACAGAATTTTATCTGCTAGCCTGGCTACACTGGCCACTCAATTATCTGATGATCAATTCAAAATCACACGTGCATTGTTTCCAAATCAGGACCTGAAATTAATTAGGCGGAAGGGTGTATATCCTTATGATTATGTTACAGATTTTTCTAAATTTGATGAATGTTCCCTGCCTCCACAACATGAGTTTTACAGCAAAATCAGAGGATCTGGAATCACTGATGATGATTATCACCATGCCCAATTGATGTTTAACAATTTAAAATGCCAGACATTTGGTGATTATCACATGGCATATTTGAAACTTGATGTGACCCTCTCAGCAGATATAATGCAGACATTCAGAAAATCTTCTATGCAAAATTATGGACTGGACCCAGTGTATTTTTTCAGTGCCCCGGGCCTAGCATGGGATGCAATGTTTTTAAACACCAAAAAGCAATTGGATCTGATCCAGGATCAGAACATGTATCTGTTTGTGGAGGAAAATATAAAAGGAGGCATGGTGCAATGTTCTCAGAGATATGCCAGAGCAAATAACAAATATATGCCTGATTATGATCCAGCACGGCCATCAAATTATATAGTGTATGTGGATGCAAATAGCCTCTATGGTCATGCCATGATGCAAAAACTGCCATATGCAGGGCTTGAATGGGTTGAAGATTTCAATATTGAGGATCTTCAGAACTATGATGACCGTGAATATGGCCTATTCTTAGAGGTTGATCTGATATTTCCAGATCATTTACATAACAAATTTTCTGATCTGCCCCCAATTCCCGAGGTTCAGTGCTCACCTGGCTCTAAACAGAAGAAGCTCATGATGACTCTGGAGTCAAAACAGGGCTATGTCATATATTATAAAAACCTCCAGTTCCTGATGAAACATGGTGTTCAAGTGACCAAACTTGGCAAAGTTTTGAGGTTCAGGCACTCAGAATGGTTGAAATCATATATTGATACAAACACGGAGCTTCGAACATCTGCAAAGAGCCAATTTGATAAATCTTTGTTTAAATTGATGGTTAATTCTGTATATGGCAAAACAATTGAAAATGTCAGAAAACATACCGATGTTAAAATAATTACTGACCCCAGCCTGAGCAAAAAATTGGTTGCAAAGCCTAATTTCAATTATAGAAGAATTTATGATGAAAATATGGCACTTTTCAACATGAAAAAAACAAAGATTAAGTTTGATAAACCTATTTATGTAGGGGCTGCGATATTGGAATTGGCCAAATCACATATGTTAACATTGTATTATGATGTGTTGAAACCTTTTTATGGTGATAATATAAAATTGATGTACATGGACACGGATAGTTTTATTCTTGATATTAAAACAGAAGATGTTTATAAAGATATGACCCAGCCTGAATTGTTTAAATATTTTGATACCAGTGAACATACAAGGATTCAACCCCACAACAAAAAGGTGCCCGGCAAGTTAAAAGATGAGACACTTGGTGATGTTATTGTGGAATTTGCTGGGTTAAGTGCCAAGATGTACAGTTTTAAAACATGTGATGCTGTTGTCAAAAAAGCCAAGGGCATTGGCAGAGTGACTGTTGAAAAAGAGCTCCAATTTGAAGATTATAAAAATTGCCTCAAATCCCAGAATTTAATCAAAATATCAGAAAATAGAATTCAGAGTGTGGATCACTTATTGACTTCAAATGTTGTAAGAAAAGTGGCTCTGGACACACATGATGATAAGAGATGCATTTTGTCATGTGGCATACATACTTTACCATGGGGTCATTGTGATTTGAAAAGTGGGAATCAATGCCCAAGCACAGAGCATGATTTGAAATAAATAAACATGCCTATGAACTTATTTGGGTTTAAAAAACAAGGTATTATGGACCTGCCAACCCCACAACCCTCCTCTGATATAATATCTAAACTGAGTGGCTTGTTAATTATTCATCTGAACAGCATATTTACAGATATTGATGATGAAACAGGCAAAACATTGTACATATTTAACAATAATTTAAATCATTACCAATTACCTGTAGGTGGGCAATTGCAATTTATTACAACTCCTGAGGGTGATGTTAAAATTTCAGTAGGGAGAAATATTTACAGAATTAAGCACTCAAACATGGTTTCTGGCACTGTTTATACTGTTTCTGCTGGTGACTGCTTATATATTGAGGTCCCTGGATCCTATGATAAGCTTATACCCTTTTTTATAGAATTAAGAATCAGATATTCAATAATAAATAACTACTAAACAAAATGCCTAATGATATTTTTGGCCATACAAGACATGAAGATCACAGTGATGAGATTCTGATGCTTGATGTCAGAGTCAAGAAATTAAGAAGTGATTTACAAGCTTTACAAACTACACTCAATGCCAGTCTTCAATTAGAAATTACAAATTTGCAATCACAATGCATGGACCCTCTTCTTAAAATTGATTCTGAACTCAAATTGTTGCTTCAGAAATATACTGACCTGGCTACATTGGATAATTTTCAAAGTTTGGAAGAAGCTGTTGCAGCTCTTCAAGCCAAATTTAAGACCCAGGCCACCAATTCTGAGCAATTGAAACAGCAATTAGAAGAGCAAATAAATAATGTCCAGACACAACTCCAAACAATTGTCAAAAGCATAAAATCACAAGAAGATTTTGATCTAGTGATTTCTACTCTAAAGGAACAGATTCAGTCACTCCAAATACCTAATCTGGACCCTCTGAACAATGCCATAGCCGAGGTTAAAGAAAAAATTGAGACACTTGAAAATTTTATGAACAACTTGCCATCTTCTGATGCTTTGAATGCAATAACTCGGAGTGTTGCAAATATTAAGCTGCAACTTGAAACATATGAAGATTTTGGAAAAATTCAAAGTTCCATAACCCATCTTGAAGGTACAATAGCAGCAGTGCAAAGTGATTTGGCAAATGTACTAGAATCCAGATTGCCCGGTATTGTAGATACACTCATCAGTGTCCAGCAACAAATCACAAAGCTTGAAAACCTCAACACTGAATCTGAACTGTCTCATTTTCATCACTTGATAGATGATATCCAAACAAAACTTGAAATTTTACAACAATCAACACCCTCTCAGGCAGATATAGCCCTGCTCCAAAATGCTATGCAAAATGTGGCCGATGCATCTGAATTAAACACTGTGAAATTGGCACTTGAATTTTTGCAAAATACAGTATCAAATCTTCCTACATCACAGGAACTTAAAAATATTAAGAGAGCAGTGAATAGGATATTGAAATCAGAAGATATCAAGAATATCCAGGCAGAGATCAAACATCTCACTCAGACAGTGGCCACTCTTCCAACCAATCAACATATTAATGAACTGCATGCCCTGTTTGAGGATATCAGAAGGCAGGTCCATGATCTTACAGCTCAAAATTCAAAATTGGCAGTTGTTGAAAATTTGCAACAAATTGTAGCTAATATCAAGCAACAGCTAGGGACCATGGAATCCAATCAAGCAAATGCTCTGTCTGTTTTTGCCACCCAGCTACAAGAAATTGTGCAACAATACAAGAGACTTGCTGTGGACATAAAAATCAAGCCGGGCCATGATGATGTTGTTAGGACTATCAATGAGCATCTTGAATCTGTAACAAGCAGATTGCTCACAGCAGAAAAGGAAATAACAGGCATAATTGAAAATCCAAAACATACAGTAATTCTTGAATTGTACAGTATCCCCAACAAAGAATATGATTCTCCATTTACACCAGGAGGCAAAATATATATGCTGTCCCCTGCACAATTTTATTACCAATTTTTTGTTGGGGGCACATTGAGACCAATCAAGATCAAATATTGGCTACAGCCACAGGCACACCACTTCCCTACCTTATCAATAACAAATGCTGATAACAAAGTGAAAATCACCAGTGTAGAGTTACAGGATTTTACAGATCCCAATACATTAGAAACAGCCTATGTTGAAGATGATGGCTCTTTGGAATTTAAAATACATATTGGAGACAAATTATATTTAGAAAATCCTGCAGTCTCAGCTGCTGAACACCCCATAGTTGCAATATTCTTGTTTACATATTATGTCTAGAAAAATTATTGTTGATGAATTACACAGACAAGCCCGACATAATTTTAAGAGACTCCCAGTAGTCACAAAGGGCATAGATGATTTATGGCAAAGCGACTTGATTGAAATGGCAAGTGGGCAGTTGAAAAACTTAGACAAAATCAACAAGGGCTACAAGTATCTACTCACTGCAATAGACACATTTTCAAAATTTGCCTGGGCTGTGCCACTCAAATCCAAGACTGGAACATGTGTTACAGAAGCTTTTAGGACAATCATCAATCAGAGTGGAAGATCCCCGCGCTATTTGCAAACAGATAATGGCAAAGAATTTTATAATTCAGTGTTTCAACAATTTATTAAAAGCCAGGCAATAAAACATTACTCGAGTTACAGTGACCTCAAGGCCTCAATTGTAGAGAGATTCAACAGAACCTTAAAAAATCTTATGTATAAACAATTTACACTGCAGGGTAATTATAAATGGATTAATATTCTTCCAGAACTTCTACATAAATATAACAATTCTGTCCATTCCACAATCAACATGAAACCCTCTGAAGTAACTTCATCTGATGAGCAAAAATTGATCAGCACTGTTTATTATCCTAAATATCAGCCAACAAGAAGAAAGGCCAAATACAAGATTGGTGATCAAGTAAGAATAAGCAAATATAAGCACTTATTCAAGAGAGGCTTTACAAGAAACTGGAGCACTGAATTATTTACAGTGGTTCAGGTTAAACCCGGGACCCTTAACACATATATAATAAAGGATCACCGAGGAGAAATTCTCAAAGGCAGGTTCTATGAACAAGAGCTCAGCAAAACTAAACAGCCTGACACATATCTCATAGAAAAAATTATCCGCAGAAAAGGCAACAAGTTATTTGTCAAATGGCTAGGACTCCTAGAACACAGCTGGATCGATGCAAACAAAATAATAATATGAGCACCTGGGATATTATAAAGAGGCTCCCAGAACCTGAACAACAGAATAAGAGAAATGGCAAATTGCTGCCTGAAAATATTAGGTGTCTTATTGTTGTGCCATCTGCTTGTGGTAAAACTACACTAATGGTTGATAATTTTTTATTGGCACCCAACTGGTTAGACTGGAAAAACAGGCACTTGTATGTTTTTTCTAAGAGCTTGGAACAATTAAAATATCAGCAGCTGATGAAGCTATATGATGGATTGGATATTGCGACTTTTGAACCAGATGTTAAGCCACTTCATGAATGTCTCGATAATTCTGTTGTTGTGTTTGATGATATTATATTGGATAATCAAAACAAGGTTAGAAACTTTTTTACACAGGGCCGGCACAAAAACATTGATTGTTTCTACCTGGCACAGACTTTTTCAAAAATACCCAAGCAGCTGATCCGAGACAATAGCAATTTTATATGTGTGTTTCATCAAGACCATACCAACCTCAAACACATACATGATGAATATGTAGGTGGGGACTTGAGCTACAATGATTTTTCCAAGTTTTGCAGCAGGTGCTGGAACCAGGACAGTTATGGGTTTGTCACAATTGATATGACAAGAACACCCAATAGTGGCAAATACAGAAATAAAATCAACAATTTTCTAGACATTGAAACATAAATAAATAACCATGAAAAGGCCAATCATTGATGATCATAAGTTAAGAGATTATCTTGTAAAAAGATTTAAGGGATGGAAATCAGAGAACCGTGGAATTTATGAAAAACACAAACAAACAGAACAGCCTGTAATTGATGCTATTAATAATTTAGGTAAGAATATCAAAACTGTTACAGAGCAGAATCAAAATTTGCTCACAGAGCTTGTACCTGTAGCTGCAAGGAACATATTAGATTATCCATTCACCCCACTTTCAAGTATTCATACACCTAGTCCTATTGCTCCTAGAAGAATTGAGGCTAGTCAGGATCCTATTGAATTGGGTCTTCTTGCTCAAAAATATTTAACAACACCTAAAGACAATAAAGATGAGGTGTTTGGCTTATATGCTGACACAGAGCTTGATGGCAGCATCATACATAGAATTGGCAATTTCAGAGTAACATTTATGGGAGATGATATAATTGTATATTCAGAATCTCGACTTGGAGAAAAAGGTGCTTTTGTTAAGTACACCGGAACACCTGGATTGTGGGAACTGATGACTAGGAAAAGGCCTGGCAGCTATACAGATCAAGATTATGAGGATTACAAAGAAATATTAATAAAATCAGATGCTCTATACCAGAACAATGATCCCACACAAAAAAGAGTCAAGTCTAGCAGTGGGGCAAAATACAATAATTTAATCAAGCCCATATGGTCACAAATCAAGACTGGCAGTGGAATCAAACAATACAACACCCTGCCTAAAGAATTTGTGTGGGTTGATGATGTCAGGAAACTTGTAGATAGGTTATTGGTGATAGCTGGGGAGGAAAATGCTGGGAACCACAATTTTTACAATGAAAAGGTTGGAATTATGGACATGATAAGCACCAAATTGTCTAATTTTATAGTGAATGACACTAAGGGGATAGGATATCTCATAAAAATTATTAATACTCTACCCCCCAAATTTTGGAATATTTCTGAGGGTCGGGGCCTTGTTAATGACATTATAAACAAGCTGCCATTTGAACTACATATTCCAGGCTATCAGTATTGTGGTCCAGGCACAAAACTGGACCATAGATTAAACAGAGGGGATCCTGGTGTTAATCCCTTAGATGCTGCTTGTAGAGACCATGACATAGCATACAACACACATTCTGATCTTGACAAGAGACATGTTGCAGACAAGAAATTAGAAGAGGCTGCATTTGGCAGATTTGTAAGCAAAGATGCTTCTTTGAGTGAAAAAATAGCAGCATTGGGAACCACCATAGCTATGAGCACCAAACAAAAATTGGGGTGGGGGTTGTGAATATGTATATAATAAACCTACAATGAAGGCCAAGGGTGTTATGTATCAAATACCTTATGCAGGTCTCAAATCTCTTAAAACTATTGACAGTCTTTTGACCAAAAAGCAGCGCAAGAAAAAAAATTCTTGTATTGCCAAGGGGCATGGTATGAAATTGTTGCTTAGCACCCCCCAATTAAAAAAATTGCAGCAATCAAGAAAAAAATCACATGTGGGGGGATTTATATTCACTATTCCTGCCATCTTAGCTGCTCTCGGGGCTGTTGGGAGCTTGGCTGGGGGATCAGCCGCCATAGCAAAAACAGTAATAGATGCCAAGAAAAATAGGGCAGAATTAGATGAATTGAAGCGCCATAACCTGGCAATGGAGAAACAGGGCAAAGGTGTTAAGAGAGCCATGAATAAGTTTAAAAAAAACAAGAGCCGCTTACAAACCAAGATATTGAAGCTTTAATCAAGCCACTGGGCATCAAACATTTTAGAGGTGTGTACATGTCTGATTCTCTACCAGAACAACCACTCAACAAAGAGTGTGGCATTGTTAATTTGGATGAGTACAAAAATCAGGGCACTCACTGGATATGTTATCTTAAATATTTAAAAGATGAGGCATTTGTGTTTGATTCATTTGGAGGTGTTCCACCTGAAAATTTAATAAAATATCTAAATTCATCTAATCTTTATTACAATAATGCCCGTGTTCAAAACTTCAAAGATGTTAATTGCGGACATTTGTGTTTATCTGTTCTTAGATATATGTCTCAAATAAATAAACCATCAATTGAAGATTTTCAAAAAGCCTTGTGGTATCTGAAACATCATGGGGGTATTTCATCTCACCAGCCAAAATTCAATATTGAAACTCAAATTGCATGATGACATAGTGTATCCCAAAACAATAGCTCTCAGAGCATTTTATGGCATGTACCTAATCCCTAATATTACACACCACAACAACAAAATTGCAGTTGGTGATGAAAAAATTGTCATCACTCCAGGGCAATATAATCTATCCACTCTAAATGCTCAATTACCCAGAGGTATAGTGTTAAGTCAAAATTCTGTCACTCACAGAGTAGAGATTGTATCTGCTACAGAAACAGTGGATCTGGGTACTATAGGCGAGCTGTTAGGATTTGAGAACAACACAAAACTTGAACCAGGCATCAAACACACTGCTATGAATATACCTAAATTCTTAGCCATAGAGACTCTGAATATTCACTGTAATGTGGCTGAGGGTATGATCACCAAATCAAATGGCATAGGCACTCACAAACAAACAGGCATCATTGCAACATTCAAGCCTAATTCTGAATTCATGGAGCCAATAATCTACAATCCATCCCCAACATTATATTTTCCTGTGTGTCATAATAGAATAGATTATATTGAATTGATGGTCACTAATGAAAAAGAAGAATTAGTTGATTTTGCTGGAGCCACAACAACTGCTATCATAGAAATTAACATTTAAATAAAAATACATACAAGAAGAAAATGGAAAATATTGAGAGTTATGAGCTACAATCATTCCCCCCAAACAGGAGGACATTTGCAAATTTAAATCAACCCAACACAGAAATTGAGGTTGATCTTGATGTAGGGGATGGATTTATACACCCCCACAGAGCAGATTTATACATCAAATTTGATGTTGTAAAGCTCGATGGTACCGATTATGCGGCAAATTCAAATATAAGATTGGTAGATAATTTTGTGCCACATCTATTCTCTGAAATTGAGATCAGAAAGCATGGCGTTGTTATAAACAGAGTGGATTATCCCGGCATTACCTCCACAGCTTTGGCCACATTAAAATTGTCCAAAACCGAGGCTTCTTACTACAAAATAGGTGGATTTGAGGCTGGTGATAAGATATTATCTAAAAACCACACAGTGCTGTTCCCTATGCGCCTATTGCCAGGATTCTTCTCAGATTACAAAGATATTATGTGGAAGGGTGGTTTAAGAATTACATTTAGAAGAGCTGCAAATGATAATAATGCTTTGATGAGGTACAGTGCAATAAACCCTACAGGAGAAGCTCTGCCCAATACCCTACCAGATGCAGGCAAATGCATTATTCAGACTATGGAGTTAAGAATCCCTGTTGTTGAATATGAGGCCAGTTATGCTCTTAAATACAAAGCTGATATAATAAAAAATCCACAGGTTCCTCTGCAATTTTATACTTATCAATGTGTACAGAAGCCCGCATCTGGTACATATTATGAGTTTGATGCTACAAATTCATTCTCCAGCATACAATATGACATGCCTGATTTTGTAGTGGTATTGTTTCAGACTGGAAGACACAACAATCAGGAAAAAAATTCAAGTAAATTTGATAACTGCAACATCAAGAACATATATCTTAAAAATGGCAGAAATGAGGTCTTTCCCAGAGAAAATTACAATTTAGACATGTCCAAGAATGATTTCCTTAAATTATATGAAGCATTTTCGGCTTTCAAGAGGGTCACAACTGGCAATACTGACATGTATTACACACCAGATGAATTCAAAGCACAGAGACCCATGTTTGTAATCAATGCTTCAAAAAGAAAACAAGTTGTGGTGAATGACAGAACAAATATTAAAATTATCTGTGAATTCCATGAGGCATTACCTGATGACACCATATGTAGTGTTATTCTCATAGGTGAAAAATCATATGTTTATGATGTAAGAAATGAGAGAGTCACGGAGCAATTCTAGAGGGGCTCTGCATATTACATTGTTTTAATATTAGATAAACAAATTGAAGCTGGTTTCCAATTGAACTTAAACCAGAAGTAAATATGTATGTGTGTGTGTGTGTGTGTGTGTGTGTGTGTATGTGTGTGTGTGTGGCCTACTTTTATGTGTGGGCATCAAGAGGGGCATATTTTTAACAAGTTTATGGACAACAATCTCACAGAAGTGCCTTTTATAAGTATAGGCACATCAATCTGAGGGGGCTCTTCCTTTCTCAGGAAATTCCCGAGGGCATTTTTACAAAAATCTTGGATTAGAGGGGGTTCCACACTTGAGCAAAAAGCTCATATGCTCATGTTGAGCTTGTTTTAAGTGTAAGCAAATCTGCTTGAGGTGGGCTCTTCCTTTCCTGAGTTTATAATATCGTAAATACCACTACTAATATGCATGCCTCTAGTGATTACTTATTAGAGTTTCATTTTAGTTCTTCTCGTTTAGTGTAGAAAAGTTATCTATTATTTATTACTGAAGCCATATATTTATGGTAAATAAAAGATCAATATTTCGGTACAAAAACCAGGCACATTTTGGGATCAAAAGTAGTACATAAAATACCATTCCAATGTTAAGATGGTGAATAAAGTCACAAATTTGAATTTAAAAACTACACTTATTAAACTAAATAAACATTTCCTTTCCAATAGTACATTTTATGTAATTATCAGAGTATTAAGTTTATTCCTGTGTAAAGGGGTTTATTTTTACTTCTCAAATATTTACCATAGAATTAATCCATTTTCCATGATTTGTGTAACTCCCAGGATAATTGAGAGTACAGGAAGTGTTGTCGGTAAATAAACTCTAAATTTCATGTTTAACAGTTTATTTCACATTATGCAGTGCATTTCGTGACAAAACAGGGTAGGGAAATGCACCTCACACCTTAATTAACATTCACATTTCGTGTGTCTGTCAAAAACAAAATATGTATCTCTCTAATTATTATCATTATTGAAAAATTTGATAATATCACAATTTCTACAATTAGACAGTTGCCTCACACACACAGTTTTGTTTTACAAATATAAATTTTCAATTCAAATGTGCACAATTAGGAATATGAACAAAATTCACTTTGAATGCTAGACAATTATATTTTGGACATTTCAGAACAATACCAAGACAGGCTGATTGATAGTCTTCAAGACACTAATTTCACTTCCACTTTCAGTCGTCCGACTTCAGCCATTAGAATGTGTCAATCTGGTGGCATGTAAAGTGAAAATTATTCTCTAAAGACTGTTTAATTCTCATTTCAATTAGAATTGGAATATAGTTGATATTTGAATGAAGAGTTTGTTTATTTAAGAGCACTGCAGTGAAATACCAGGATAATTTCATCGAAGACTCATGCCCATGTAACATTTCAATTCTCATTCTGCACCCTCATTAATTAATAACTGAACCATTTATAAGACTGTCTTGCATTACTATAAAAAGAAGCAGCATTATTCTGACTTCATTTCTTAAAACACGAGTCAATAAAAAATGTGATTAAGAGAGAAAGATAATTCATAATTGTAAAATATGAACTTAAAAAAGCATACGCGTTTACAAAAATTACAATAAAATCTCACAACTAACACAATGTATGTGCTGATCTTCAAATTTTTACAGTATATTGTCAATGGGAGAGAATATGATATGTCTAGTGCTGCCAGAACCTGATTGCAACGTTGTTGAATCTAACTTCTAGCATCAAATAATCAATAAATCTTTTCCTTATAAATCAATATAAGAACTTCAAAAAGAGTTCCATTTGTGCATAAGAGAAACTGCAGAATGTAACGGTCCTGCATAGACAAATAGTTTATAGGTGTGAGTGGTACTAGATTCAATTCCTCATAGTAACCCCAAAATGTTGGTGATGATCCAGCATACTGATGACAATTGGAAGAAATAGCAGTCATCAGTGTTTCAGAAAGATAGATAGCAATAAAGGGACCCTATGTACTGACCATGCATAACCTAATGAAAAGTTGCTTGGTAATAGTACTTTGCCATTAAAGGGTTGTTGCAACAGAGTTTACTGTCATATTTTCATCATTTTTTTTTTTAAAAAAAAATTGGGTTTTAACCTGAGAAAAAAATTTCAAAGATTTTAGTTCTTCTTGTGGTTTCAAGAACTCGAGAACAAAATACGTAGGTTGGAAATTTAATTAGTACAACTATTTTGTCTCAAATTATACAAAAGAAATACCTCTCTGAAACTTATACAGCCCTTCGATGTAGTCACCAGCATTGTGTACAACCGATGTCAGCGATGCGAAAGTTATAGCATTTCTGTAGAAGCGCCTGTTCTGTTGATGGTTTGAATGGAGTGAGCGATCTATTGCCTGAACAATCTCTGGAACAGTTTGGAAACTTCATCTTAGGGATCAAATCATAGTCACAGGGGCTGGTAGAACATCTGCCAGCCCCATCGAGCTAACAAATCAGCCACAGGTTGCAACGCAGGTCGCAGGATATGTTCCAAAAATGAACAGTAATACTGCACATTTACGGTCTGTCCTGGAGATATGGCGAGAATCACAAGAACTTTAACATTAGTGGGGTTCTGACTAACAACTTTTGACTGCCAACTCCAACGCTACTTTATTCCTCTTGTCACTCCGCATGGGCCTAGTTTTGGAAAGAAGAGTCCATTTACTGGGAGGTGGCTTGGGTATCAAACTAACATGCAATATAAGTGAGAAGCACCAGTTCCATTTCATGGCGTATATACAGCAGTGTTGCCACTATTAAATTTCCAGCCCACATATATTGTCGAGCAAGTGTTAATTACTTCTTTTTTGGTAGTATGAGAAGTCTCACTTGAATATAATTTGAATAAACATACAATTTTTATTCAGTATTTAATATTGTAACAGCACATTCCTTCTTGTTAAAAGAGATGACATTTTCACAAATTTTGTTAGTATTGCTTCGTTGTTTTTCTCATCTCTGCTCTATTGTGTCTGATGCGATGAAATGTCACCACTCGTAATAATAAAGAATGTGCTGATTGCAGTATTAAATGATGCATAAAGTGTATGTCCATACATACTGTGGAATATAAGACTTCTTCTGAGGGTTTACTATTTTGTGTCTTTTCATCTCTCTCAGTTAGTAACAACAACGAGGAAGAATGGTGTAACAGATGATCTGATAATTATAGGAATTATAATTCACTTCTGCTTCCAACTTCAAGTGTGGCAAGGATATTTTCACTAAAAGATGGATCATTAACTTGGATTCTCGCAGAAGATTCCATGCCGGAAGACTTACACAAAGGGTGTTGCGTGGTCCGTGGGACCCACAAGTGTATATTGCTCTGAAACAAAATGCAGTGAGCAAAGTGACACCGGAGGGTTACATGATATTCCAAAATATAAAGCTGCAGGTCCCAGGGACCAAGCCACGCCCATTATGGGTTTATTGATTGATTGATTTGCTTTATTTTACTTCGCCTTTTGTGCCACTTTTGGATAATTTGCGAAGATGGGGACGAGTGATGAAATATTGGAATTGATGAATTGACACTCACAAACACCCATACACAGGCCAGGATTCGATCCCGGGACCCCTGGCATTGCAGCACGATGCATTATGGGTTTATTGAAAGAAACTTTCCATTTTCTCACTGGCAATAAGAAGGATCTTATTCAAATACAAGATCATTACCAGATATTTTGTTCCTTCATCACTTGTTTCCCCCCAAAAATTCCTAGAATTCAAACAAAGTTACAATCAACTAAGTATACATATTTACAACATACAAGTATAGTTAAACTTAAGGTTATCTATTACCACACGGAAATAACACACATATGACCTAGGATTCAAGCGCTAGTTTTACTTACATCTGTAGAAGTGATGCTCTTCGTGCTAGGGCTCTTCTAAACATTCCATGTTTAAAAAAGAGTAAACAAGCACATGTTAAAAACAAAGTAACAACACAAAGGTAATTAAGACGAATAACTAAATGCACTATAATGCCATTCTTTGCCTGAGAAATACTTTGAACTAGTGGATTCGAAACTTAAGAAAACCCTGTCTTGGGCAACATACAAATATTTCATTATTATGTATATCAGTAGTGTATTAGGAATTAACATGCCCATCACAGTAATTAGTGTTTCCATGCAAGTTTATATTTACGAGCATGTTCACTTGCGGGGAAAAAGTTTGTGATTAACGTAAGTCATGTAAAAGATTCAGCAATGCATATCTGTTGTTATGCAATTTATGATTGTATTGAGAATGAAATCTCCATAATATAGGGAAGAGGCAATAGGAAAAGTATATTACAATCACAATCTTTCTTGTACACCCAGAAAAATGTAATGTGAGGATTTTTTTACATACAAATATTTTAAGATACTCAGTAAAATGAAACATTTAGGTGTGACTGCAAACAGTGATAAAGGTAAAGTTCCACTTACACTTAGCATCATGCCATGAAGGCACATGTAGGGCCACACACATTCTCTATCTTGACTATTTTTAGAGGTGATGTGATCAGCACCATGATCTGGCCACCTTTACCCCCCCCCCCACAAGGTTGTTCCCATGCACCCAATTATTTGAGGCTAGG
This sequence comes from Lepisma saccharinum, assembly GCF_977018435.1. Classification (NCBI taxonomy): domain Eukaryota; kingdom Metazoa; phylum Arthropoda; class Insecta; order Zygentoma; family Lepismatidae; genus Lepisma; species Lepisma saccharinum. The sequence goes on from NC_139229.1 coordinate 9,214,202, forward strand.
TGAACCCCAGAGCAGCTTTATGCAGGAATAAGGCAGTAAAAATCCCAACCTTAGATCATCCACCCTAGGAATCAAACCCAAGTCTCCCTCGTTGCAGTCAGATGCTCCGCAAGCAATGCTCCAGGTGCATTTTTAAAATATCATGGTTATTTCTTTGGGATGTTCCATAGATAGATAGATACAAAAAAATAGCAGTTTTAAGATGATTTCGTAAGGTACAAAAGTAACACTTTTATGTCACATTATGAATAATGACTTGTATGATGTATCAAGAAACTCTGATAAGTGTAGAACTGGTATTGAGTTTGTATTCTGTTAGTTTACATCATTGCTTCAGAAGTAGCTGTGGTGGAATTTTTGATTGATTGATTCGCTTTATTTTACTTTGCTTTTTGTGCTCCTTTTGGATAATTTGCGAAGATGAGGATGAGTGATGATATGATTAAATTGATGAATGGACACTCATCATTTTGAAATATATTTTGGGATGGCAACACTGCCATTTGAAGAAATATACATAACATTTCTGTACGATAACTTCTATCCTTTAGTATTTTGAATCAGTGTGCAAAATTTCATGTCTATATAGCAAATAGTAACAGAGCAATTAATTTTCACAAAAGGGTCAAAAATCATACGGCTGTGAACTTTCCAATTATATCCATACACGCCGAAAGGGTTAACCCCTTCCCTTCCCAGGGTTTCTCCCACAAAACCATTAATTAGAGGTTGAGTGAACCCCAGAGCCACTACATGCATGAACTGAATGAATAAATCAATAGCATTGCCACAATATAAACACTACAAAATCAGAAGCTAGAGTTTTGAATTCAGAGAAAATATTCAGTCTCACTCCTTGCAAAGAAAGAAGATAGTGACTATAGTGTGCCTAAGTTCCCTAGACAGTAGTGGTCCCAGAATCAAACATTGCTGCAACCCAAAATTTCTACACTAAGTATCAAACAGATATATATTGGAGTTATTTCACATACTTTCTCCCAACACATGTATAACATGACAATACACAGCAGGTAAATAAGACAAATGTACCCATTGGTGCACAGTTCATACCAACATGCTTTGAAGAACATGCTCAGGGCATATAAATATATTGCCACATGCAAATGAACATTATGATGTATATGCACACCTATAAATTTAACAATAGCATACACATAAGAACCAATCGATGGTCTGCATGAAGTGTTTTCTTTGAATAATAGTTTCAACCCACTACCATATGGGTGTTTAAGTTTTATGAATTCTAATACATATCAGTTATATATCAACATGAATTCAAACACACTCACAGACACACACGTACATATATACATTCCAAAATCAATAGATGTACACGTATACATGTAAACAAGATCTGTGCATTATTACTTACACTAATGAGAATGGAAAATACCAAAGCTCAATATTGTGAGAGTTGCATGCCGTCTCTTCACATTATTATAATTATTAATTCTAGTATGATAGTAACTTCACAAACAATCTTTGAATATGGCTTACGCTACTGTTTCATGGCAATGCTTGCTTGCACCCTATTAATACCAATATCGTGAAGAAGGGGATATGAATGAATTAGATAATCCCTAAATGTTACACGGAGTAACAGATTATAAATTACTATATCCTGCATGGAATGTAATGAATTAGAAATGTCTAAATGTTGCATTGGATGTAATGAATTAGAAATCCCTAAATGTTGCATGGAATGTAATGAATTAGAAATCCCTAAATGTCACATTGAATGTATTCAATTAGAAATCCCTAAATGTATGGAATGCAATGAATTAGAAATCCGTAGATGTTGCATTGAATGTAAGAAATTTAATCCCTAAATTGCGCATGGAATGAAATGAATTAGAAATCCCTAGATGTCACATCGAATGTAATAAATTAGAAATCTCTAGATGTCACATTGAATGTAATAAATTAGAAATCCCTAAATGTCACAGTGGATGTAATGAATCTAATCTCTAAATGTCACATGAAATGTAATGAATTGGAAATCCCTAAATATCACATGGAATGTAAGACTTCTTTCTGAGAGCAAACTAAGAAACAATATGGATTTTCTTTAAGCTATTAGTACTATGGCAATGTCCGAAAGGTGCAAGACCGTACTTGAAGCGAGCATCTTCTGGGAATAGTCTTGCAGTGCAGTTTTGAAGTCGTGGACTGGAAGTGAAAGACTTTCGAATTGCACTTTGACTGCAGTGCCAAATACGATCAATAGATGAAACTGAGGACACGTTTTCCCAGTTTTTTAAACAATTGTTTTTCACATAGCATTTTCACATGTTGTTACACATACATTTCCACACATTGGAAGAACTTAAACCAACAACTTGCTGACCCATAACGTATATTTAACCTGTGTTGCTGGCTTTCTACCTCCATGATTTTAAACAAATGAAGGAGTGCGGAAATCATGTGACCTAGTCAGCAACAATTTGTGCTGCAAGCTGTGCACTTGTGCACTTCTGTACTTGGTGCTTTAGAACTGTACTAGGTGACGTCACTTCCGTCAAGACGATACTCCAAGTTTGTACTTTGTACCTTTCGGACAGAGCCTAGGTTTATCTGTTTTTATATGTGCTATTTCCTGTCGTTTTTCTCCCTCCCTAAGTTAATGGCAACAATGGGAAGGAATGGCAAAACAGATGATGGGACAAGGACATCATCATATCATGCCTTAGCCAGGATTCAAACCTAAGCTCCTGGATTCAGAGCACGTTACAGTAACCACTCTGTGTCACAGAGATTCGCCCTACGACTCTATTTATATCTCCATTTCCTACATAATTTCTCTCTTTTCCTTGAATAATAAAAAAGCCACAGTAACAAGCTAAGCTACCACCATTTTGTGAGATAACGTACTCAATCTTGGAAGTAAGATAATAGTTTAGTTTATTTGCATCCAAGGACTACCGTGTGTACAAATAATAGTACATAGTATGATGCAGAGTAAACCATAGTTCATGCAAGATCAATACAGCCACAACATTTTTAACCTACCACATCACACAAAGACAAAAGTGAAATTAATACCTTAAAGTACAATAATTAATTGTAATCAACACAACCAGAAAGTGCAGTTTCATTATGAACCAGCTGCTAGACCTCATGTCTTCCCTTCCTTCATCATATGATAAAATCTCGCTAACCATGATGAATGAGGAATATTTCACCAAATTGCCACAACACTCACACAAAACCAACTAGAACACACCAAACACACACCTTTATCCTTAAGTGACTAGTTAGCCAATGAGCATGAATTATTTTTATGCTTTAGATTAATTATTCTTCATTTACCTTAACCGTGCCTCCCCCAGGTGTGTGTTTCATGTTATCCTTTGATCCAATTTTGGACTTCGCTTTTTCCTTGAAATCTATTTTTTGGGTTTCTATCTTCTTGTCACCTCCGCCTGGCTTGTAAGTAGCATTGTCCAAAGATCCGATTTTTGACTTTGCACTCCATTGTAACTTTACCACTTCAATCTGAGAAAAAAAGGAGCAGACAGTTAATAAAAATTAAAACGTGTAGGTACAGACTGATTACTTACAGTTCTCAATTTTGGAGGGAAATTAACACCTAAAAAATTTGTAAAAAACGGCCACTATTGCCAACACTAAAAGTTACCAGATATATGTTGAGGAGTAGAAAAAACTTCAGATAATTCATTTGCCAACCCCTTTTTCTTGGGAATAAGCTTGTTTGAGTGGGAGGGGGGGGGGGCTTGAATGCAACTAAGATAAAGTTACATAATACAATATTATATGTAATACATAATCAATTCTTGGCACATTGCTGCAGATTTTAAAATTTGGCTAACATCGCAAAAATGTATAATGGCATGTTTACAGAAAACATACGTACACACATTAAAAAAACACATACTGCACTCGTTATTTAAAAGAAAAATGGTAATGGAAATTTCCATAAGCGAACTCGAAATTTAAAAATACATATATATTTTATTTATTTTGTTTAGATCTGAATTTGAAAATTCAGGCAGCATGGCGACTGGTCACCTAGTATTTTTCTACCCCTGTATATACGTGCAAATAATATTTGAAAAAGATGATGGTAGGTAAACCTGACAAAAATTGTAATCTACTCTCTTATAGCATTGGGCAAATTCACCAACTACTTTCAGACTACAAGTCTTGAGGAAGTAATTCCAATTAGTTGAAATGATAATTATCATGGATAATTTGATCAAAATAAATTGCAATATCAAAAATAACTAACATCATGTACAAAGAAAGAGGAACATAAATGGAGAGTATTTGAAAATAAAATCCTTATAAAAATATTTGGACCTAAATGGGATGAGGTGATAGTTGAGTGGAGAAAGTTACATACTTTAGAACTACATAATTGGTATTCATGTCCAGATATTATTAGAATAATTAAATCAAGACGACTTAGGTGGTCAGGCTATGTGCCACAAATGGGAGAGGAAAGAAGAGTTTACAGGATTGTTGTTGGGAAACCTGATGGTAAGAGACCCATAGGAAGACCAAAATGAAGATGAAGGGATTACGTTGAGATGGACCTAAAGGAAATCGGTAAGGATGGAAAAGATTCGATTGAACTTACCCAGGATAGGGACAGATGGAAGGCTTGCATTGCTGCAGCCATAAACCGGAGTTATGTACAATGATTAAGCTACAAAAATATAAGACACCTCCAAAATATCTGCTTCTTGTAGTAATGTTTATACAGTGTTGAAATGAACAGCAGAACAACAACACAGATCACTGTTTAAAGTGTAACATTATAATAATAATACAATTAAATAAAATCCCACAGTGCAAACAGCCCACTGAGGGCCCGGGCCTTCCTACCGACTGCCAGCCTCACTCCCAGCTGATCCTACTCACTCACTCACCCAAGGTGGGAGATTATCCGACCAGTTACTTGTGGTCAGCACAACGAACCCCAGTCTTTGTTGTAGGTTTTCATGATGGGTTGCGCTACTCATTCGTAGATCCCCAATTTTCTCATGATAATAGGTGGCCACCTGTCCATACACAGGCCAAAATCTCAGGAGAAAAGTTGTTATGCTTTCCCCAGGAGAGACAAACCTGCACGCATGCCGTAGCCAGAGCCCAAAGCATGACGCTTTAGACTGCACGGCTACATGTAACAGATTTTGAGGAACTCCTACTAAAGTTGACTCTCCCTCGCTTGGGGGAAAAAAGGCGGTAAAAGCGATCAACGTTTTTTTCTCAGGGACGGTTGCTGTGAGTTGCGGATAAGACAGTGTAAGCTGCACGTTGATACGAGTAAGATCCACGTTGATACATGAACTCAGTTTTGCACTCGGGTGTGCAATTTAGTAAACCGCTTGGAACAAGTCCAGATATCATCCATGCCACAAACAATTGCCAAAAGAATTCATCCTAGTAAAATCTGCCACTTTATAAAGATATTTGAAAGCAACAAGAACAAATCAACGCTGACTTGAAATAAAGGATGTGCACACGTAAACAAATTTCATGTTTAGACAAATATACGTGTGACCATATGCATCATAGGAGAGTGGGGTTGGAAACCGCACACTCTTTTTAGCAGTTGCCTGTAGGGGAGGTATGGCCGGTGTCAAAGCATTGTGGGAAGGTGTGTCTTCAAAGCTCGAAGATTAAGAATTAACATTGTGAGAACTTGTGTTTGCGCAGAAGTTATGCTTAGGGAGGGTTGGAGATGGATTAAAGATACATAAAGATATGCAAAATATACGTAATATAAAATACGGCCAAAGTATGTTAGAAAATGGCAAAGGAGCACTGCAAGAATGCCACAAGTTTAAATTCAAACATTCTACAGAACATGGTATTCCTAATGATGCCATCCTGGTATTTTGGTGAACAGTGATCATGAGGAATTATTTGGTGACGACATCCCATTTCAAATTTGAACTATCACTCTTTCGGCAGTGTAAATTCCTGGCCAGCTTTGTAACCGATGGCCCACCTGTGATTGTAGAAAGTTGGTGTTGCTTTGTTCATACGAGGTGTAGCTAGAAAGAAATTGGACTGTTGCTATAAAATCTTGTATTGGCTATTTTGTACAATACGAACATTATCCCCTTCAAAGTACTCCCCTGTAATATTGATACACTGCTCCATACGAATCTTCCATTGCTGGAAGCAGTGCTGGAAATCATTTTCTGAAACCATGTTCATGACCTCCGTCACTTTTGTTTCCACACATTCTACGGTCGTAAATCTGGTTCCTTTCAGTGATGATTTGACTTTTGGGAATAAAAAAAGTAGCACGGAGTGATATCCAGCGAATAGGGTGGAGGCTCTAACACTGGGATCCCATGCTTGGCCAAAAAAGCCTTGACTGATGAAGAATCCATTACTTGATTTTCCACAAATCAGGTCGTCCATCTTAGTCGCTCAAAAAGGGTCGTCAGCACCGTAATTTAATAATGTTGGTTGTTTTGCAATAGCTTGAATACTCAAGCGACGATCTTTTCGAATCAATTCACTGACATTTGCAATGTTTGATTCCATTTTTGACGTGCAACGCTGTCCAGGACGCGAGTCGTCCGCGATCACTTCTCGTTCCTCTTTAAACCTTTGAAACCACTGAAACACTTGTGTACATGATAAACACTCACCTCCGTATACTTCCTTCAACAAACCATAAGTTTCTGTGGCGGATTTTCAGTGTGTCATGAGAGACTTCAAATTAATATGCTATTCCACTTTTACACTTAACATTTTTCCGAGGGAGCACAGATGTACGGTTCACTTCGTCCACAAGCTACAGCAGAACTGATCGCCGCGCACCCTGGGAAATCACACAGTCGATAGGCAGGATATCACGTTATACACTCATTCACCGCTTGACCTTGACGTGCTTGCCGTTTGTCGACAGCAACATCAATCCAGTTTTTTTTTATCCACACCTCGTATGTACGATTGATTCATTACTTTAGTTTTGCCAATAGCGCCCTCCATGTGCTAGAAAACAAGGGTTCCTAGCTGGTAAGATAGCCCTGGCTGGCTTAAATCCCCCTGGTGGCAGGGAGGAGAACTGTGTTTTAGGCATGTACATTCCATGGCCAGGGGAATCTCTTCCATCTGAGTAGCCCCTGTTTGTAATTTGAAAAACAATATCGACACCTCCCCATGGTTCATTGCCTTTCTCCTAGAAAACAACATTCCTTCCCTTTGTAAAAATTGTGTTACAGAATCAATACAAGTGGAACTTATGGTGTATATAGAAGGTATTCAATGAGGTATTGCCACTATTAATGAAATTAGGAGGGGTTCTAGAATCTAAAATCAATGACCAGGATTTTCAAAAAAGGGGTGTGCTATGTATACTTTTTAGTAGTCAGCCCTCATTTTGCCATATCTTCCTGCCTTTGACATTTCTTTTCTTTAAGTAATACTGGGCCGAAGGGAAAGGCTATGTCCTCCAAATGCACCCCCCCCCCCCCTGGGCATTCCAATGATGAAAAAAGATACTGAAAAACAGAAAGGAACATTCTCTTTTTTGATTTGAATGTTTGTTAGATTGTGATTCATATGACTATGCAGTTCAATTAAAAAATGGTACAGTTCTCTTATGTCCAGAATCTTACAGAAGTAGCTCGACACACGCAGATGTGCAGATCCATGTGCTGGAGCTAGTTTGTTGCAACTGACAAATGGTAACGGTGGGTGAGAGTGACTAGTGAAATACCACACTTACAACTTGCTCTGAACTATCCATCAGATTGAACCTTAAATTCTTTTGGAAGACATCTGCTCTACAGTCAGGGTGCGAAATCATTGAACACTGGTGGGGGTGGGAGGAAGATCTTAATTTAGATACTCACCCCCCATAGTGTGTGTGTGTGTGTGTGTGTGTCTATATATATATATATATATATAAAAAAATTATGCTATACATGTTTATAATGTTATTAAATGTAAAAATTACTAAATAATTAAAACTTCATTATTATTATTGAATTATTGTTTTAAGTCCATAATATGCACAGAAAGACTAATCGGGACTGGTGGACCTACAGTTTAAAGTGGGATCCGAACCACTATGTGCCTCCACCAGGTATCGAACCCGGGACCCCTTGATTACAAAAAGTGCTCCCCTGTGCTTATCACCATGCCATGAAGGCGTATAGGGGGTGTGTGATTACAAGGCTCATTATTATTATTATTGTAATTATTATTAAATACATATGTGTATAAATAATTTATTACTTTTATATATATCAGGTATCTAAAAGCAGCAAACGAATTCCTTTACTAACTGATTAAAGATTTCAATATATTACAAGCTTTTATTTACTTTTTGCTTTATGTTAATATAAATTAATTAGATTTCATAGTTATTATTGTCTTGCATTCTTGTTTTAATTTAATTGTGCATATTGATGTAGCTCTGCTAATGATCTCTCCCTCAAGAAAAAGCATTCAACACTCGCAAGCACACTACGTTAGTGTGGTTTACTTAGTAAAGTATATTTGAAATCAAAAGTAATTGCTTATATTTTGTTTCATAACAAAAACTCTCCCCTCAGAATTTTTTGGTGGGGAAAAATCTCCTTGTCTCCCCAATAGGATTTCGCACCCTGTCTACAGTGCATTTTCCTTTGCTTTCTTAGCTATATCATACCTTTTTGTCTCCTCCCCCTGGTTGGTACTTGTCATTCTTTGCAGTTATTTTGGAAGCAGCTTTGCTACCGAAATCCAGTTTCCTGTTTTCTATCTTCACCTTCCCACCTCCTGGCCTGTACTTGGCATTATCCAAAGATCCAATTTTTGAACGGACAGTCTTCAAATTTGGTGATGCTGCTGTCCCTACTTGGATTTTGTTCATTGGAACTTCTGTAAAGCAAACAAGAAAATAACAATAAAAAAAATATCCAGGAATAGAAACAAATACAGTGTGTTTTAAAAATCCTGCAGGATTTTAATAACGTATAACTTTTTTTTTATATATAATGCAAGGTAAATACTCCAATGATGGTTGTCCATTGCCATCGTATCAAAATAAAAATAAATAGATAAAAAAATAACTGAATTTGAAATACATGCATGTGTATCTTGGTTCTCAGTTGTGCAGATCTCCTGTACTATAACTTCCAACTTGTCTGTAAATACTGATGTAAAAATATCACCATAAACATGTTTTTGTAAATAGAAAATAATAAATTTATAGCAAATGGATGCATATTTGTGTGTGTACGCCCATGCGTAACTAGCATAAGGGTCTGGGGGTTGAAGGCTAATATCCACTCTTATGAAATAAAATCTACACGATCAAACAAAATTGAATCATCGTGATTACAGAATGTAGGAATTTGAAAGAAGTTGTGTGTTTATGTTATACAACATGATAAGCATTGTCTTTTTCTTCATTCTAATTTTTATTGACATTGAAGAAATTATCCTGATTATGAATTAGAACAATGTGAATGAAGTTCCAAACTCATCATGTGATGAATAATTCATTTGCATGAAAAAAAAATTAAGAGTGTCAATGTTCAACGATTTATTTAGTGATGTGCTGGTGCACAGAAGATGTTAATTGACAGTCTAACATCACCAGTTAATTCTAATCGGATATAATTTGGCCAAGTCATGTTACAATCATCCTCTAAAAATATCTTGATTGATTTCTGCAATTGATTTAGATAATTCAGAAAAGGAAAGTAAATAAATAAATAAAATGCAGTTAGGTATGGCCATTTTGGACATTTCCAACAGCTAAGTGTGAATGTTCAGCACATAGACTCAACACGATATTTTTAGCTCTTGAGACCAGTGTCCAATATTATTTTTCAAGTACCACATCTCCAACAAAAGTATAGAACTGGCATCTGGGATCGAACCTGAGACCTCTAGCTTGGTGCTAGATCAGTTGATGTTGGAGCAGGCCCGTATCCAGGCAGGGCCAGGGGGGGGGGGCTGACATTAAGTAAAACTATTTTGTGTAATTTGCAGTGAAGAGTGAAAATGTAGACAGCCGATATTATTTTGCTCACAACTTTGATGAAGGATAAAGTCAGGGAGCATGAACAGCAGCTATTACATTCGTTCATCTTATTTATAAGAAGTCTAGTAGCGGCAAGTATTTAGGAGATTCTCTTCTCTAGACTTCAGAAAGTTTCTTCACAGGGGAGCTTCTTTATCTGTACCTTCGTTGCCCCTGTTCCGACCTCCCATTTATACAGAAATCTGTGACTTTGTCATTATGCAAATTCCCTTCACATCTGCATCAAAGGTTAACAGCTCCCAAGTTTTGGGAATGAAGGGGAGTTTTATTGTTTGGGCCGGGTAGTGGAATGTATGCTAGGCACTATGATTGAATATTGTCCATCTTTTCTTGGGTGATATAAATATCTGCATCATCAAATGTAGTATGGAGTGTGTAGTAAAGGAAGATTTCAGTATCAGCCAATTAACACTTCAAGCGATATTTTAGAAGATATTGAGAAAATGTAGTATTTGTGTAATATTTCTAAACTTTATGCAACTTAATGACCCCCCCCACACACACATAATTTACCTTAATTTAATACTGTTCAACTTTTGAAAAATTGACGATGTACAAAGCCTGTAACCGTACATATTACCACTAATATATATTATTACTAATTTTGTTAAGTATATGTATATGCATATTTATATAATTTAAAATACATAGAGCTCATATCCCCGTTTGAGGAAACTTTACTTCTCGTGGAAACGAAGCAGATTCTTGTCTCCCAGCTCTGACCTAAATTCCACATCTTCCTTCCAAAAAGGTTTAATCTTCTGCCCGTCATCTCCCACCTTTTCAGAACAATAGTAGTGGCTATTTCGGCCCAAACTTTCATCACCACCTAGCGTGCTTGGCGACAGCCGCTTGCTGTTTTTCAGCCAAAATAGATTTCTATTGTCAGATAATGTTCATCAGGTTGGATATGACGGTAGCTGACAGTTTCTTGAACCTTGACCTGCATGACCCCGCGGTTCAAATGTAAAGGGCCAATCAGAGCTTGCCCCTTTCTGTGGTATTTTTTGGGAAGAAAGGGAGCTCGCGAGAGGGGAGAGGACAACAGTTTTCGTTAAGGAAAGAACAAGACATTTCTAGCCAAGTGTTCGTAGAGAAGTGCTTCACGATACAGTTTTTTTTGACAAGTGGCCTTAGAGAGTAGTTCGCAGATTTCGGGCACGAGAGTTCATTGCAAGAGCTCGGACACGACGGTGCATTGCAAGAGTTCACTCAGTGATGTTGAGTTGTTCCATTAGTTCGCAATAGACAGGCAATGGAGTGCATTGGTTGGTCTTTCTGCCCTGTCCGAGTAAGTGTCGGTGACTGTTCCTGGCGTCGAACCAAGAGAACATCTGCCTCGCTTGTCCAGCCAGAGCTGACGAGCCGCGGCCAGGTTCGAGTCCCGAAAGTAGACACCGCAGATGAGCGGAAGCAACAAACAGTGCATCAAAGGTTTTCGGACAGTAGTTGTGCCGTAAGTTGGCCGCAGGTAAGCAGAGCAGAACTAAATAAATGTGAATAAATGTATATAGTTTACCCGACGTCTCTCCATAAGAGCCCCTTGATTCTTACCTGGTAGCTGTGGGATTTTGTTGTTTCCAGGTTTCAAAAAACTGAGTCGGCTGCATTGGTGAGAATTATTGTATGTAAGCAATCTTCTCACTCGGCGTGGTCTGGCTACATTGTGGCTTGCAAAGGCGAGACGGCAACTATTTGCGTGGCGTCTCGGCTTGGTCGCTTACAAGCCCCCCGTGATACCCCGTGAGCCACCCCCCCCCCCCTTCGGGATCAATTCTGCCTATGGGCCTGTGCTGGAGATGATAGTACTAACCATTCCGCCACGTACGTGTACAGTGAAGAAATATTTTTAAAAATGGTTCAGTAGCTCATTATTGCAAGATGAAAAATGAATATAAGTTAATAAACAAATCTGATAATGTTGAAAGTTTATATATTTTTTCTTCTAATTCAAACCTAAGGGCCTCCCCCACATATATATACAACCAGTTGTCGTTAGTCTATATAAAATAAAAATATTTTCAAAATCAAACAATGAAGGGAAACCAGAAATATGTATTTGCTTATGCTACTGTAAACGAAGTCTCAAGAGGTTAAACTTTTCGTACCATCTCTGGATATTTGCCTCCGCTGGCGGTGTTTTTCCAATCGTCGTTGTTTGGAACCTTCTCCGCACCAAAACACAAGATTTTGATTCAGCTAGTCATAACACGCACTGAGCTTCTTCCATCTTGGAATCACATGATCGCGTGATCACCTGCACACCCGTCATTCAGCAGTATGTGCAGAACAAAATTTTAAATTTTCCTCTGTGTAAAAAAACAATATTTCGTTGTAATAAACCTATTGCTTTAAAGTTATAGCTTTCTAGAATCCTGCAGGACTTTTAAAACACACTGTATAAACCTCAAAGTTCTGAAAAGTCAGATGAGGGTTTATGAATGATGTTTACAAGATCATGTCAGTAATTTGTTTAGGGGTGTGCGGGACAGGATTTTCTTGGTCGGACCGGGAAATTTTTTAAACATTCGGGAAGGGAAAAATTCGCAATTTCTCGACATTTCCCGAAAGCTCTTGAAACAGGGACGTCGTTAGGGGGGGCATGCGGGGGCACTGGCCCCGGCAAACGTCCACGTGGCCCCGGGAAAGTGTTCTGTATTTGCTGGAAATTTTACATTCATGACAAATATTGCAAAATAATTCTTCAGTAAATTTTGTTTGCAGTTTGAAACCCTTCTTCAATTTTCAGTAGCATGAACCCAAGCAAGGCATTTCTTTCTTATTTCCCTGTTTCTTGCTTGTTGAACACAAACAGATGTATTGAGGGGGGATGAAGTTAATGGTTTTGTGGTCCACCCCGGTCAGGGAAGTCTGAGACCTATTGAAAATGCACTTTTCCTCACTGATGCACACCAGATCCAGGATCTTCCCAAAACCCGCACTTTCTCTTCATCTAGCTCTGCACTGGCTCCATGGGCGCCAAAAGAACGACACAAACAGGAAGATTTAGCTACGGGTGGCTAGAACTTTCTGCGTTAATTATTTTATGGTTCAGAAAAGATATCCCCATGCGTTTCAAATTCCAAGAACAGAATTCTATTGCTTGTCCCTTTTTCTCGGTGCGGGAATGAATGACATAGCGGTTCTTCTCACATGCACTCAACATTCCTGCTAATGACCTGCCCTGCAAGGAGGGAAAGGCCACTTTCTGAAAATTCAGAGAAACATCGAAGCGGTCCTTTCATCTGTTGATTTGGTGGACAGTTGATATCTGTCAGTTTGAAGTAGGATTTGTTGTCCGAGCGGTGGTAAACTTCTGTAAACGCGAGAAGATAGCATCACGAAGTGTTTGTGATCTCGTTTTCCTACATTGAGAGTAAAATGTCGAATGAGAAGCCGCCAGATTGTCTTCCTCTGGAAACAATGGATCAGGATCGACTGATCGACCAAATAGCCAACATATTGGCATTCTAAAAGAGAGTCTGACTACCACACAAGATCCTGGGTTCGACTCCCAGGGTGGTTGATCTCATGTATAATGAAGAATAAACCACGTTTCAATTAAGGAAGGAAACTAGGTATGTAGCAATTGTTTTTACAGCCGTCTGCATGCTCTATAAGTATTATGTTACAAAATTTGTATATCTTCCTGACTTTCTGTGTTTTTTCTTCATTTATCCTCCACCTGCAAAAGAGGAAGCTGCTCCTGCTTAGGTGGCTAGGTTGACTAGACATACAAATATAATTAATCCCTAGTCATACAGCGAATAATACTTATAATATAATCATGAGTTATGGAAAAGCAAATAACTCATCAAGCATTTTCTGTTTCTATTTGTTGTGCAGTTGTTAACAAGGTACATTACGATGCCAGGGGTCTTGGGTTCGAATCCTGGACTGGGCGTGTGTGTTCTTTATGATGGTCATCTCATCAATTTCACATCACTCATTGTCATCTTCATCTTCACGATTAGCCAAAAAGTGTCAGAAAAGCGAAGTAAAATAAACCAAATCAATCATTTATATATTTCTATATTACACCGCTTTTCTACCTCTTGGGTTAAATGCGACGATGAAGATGAATGATGAGCCGAAGGAATGGCAATGGGACAAACATGATACAACCATATCTGTCCAATGTCCGAACCTGGTTTCGTAGCGTGTTATACTCAGTGGAATTCTTAGGAAGAAAAACTGTAAAAGTAGGGTGAAAAGAAGCAAAGTTGTACGATGTATAAAAAGCCACGTTTAGTTCTTCTAAAACCTTCCAATTATCGAGTTCGTGTTTTAAGTCCACTGTATGCACAGTAAGGCTAATCGGGGATCCGAACCACTGTGCCTCCACCTGGCATCGAACCCGGGACCCCTTCATTACAAGGCGACGACGCTACCACTGCGTCATCGAGGAGGCCGAGAAAAACTTACAATTAGTCAGTAAAATTAATATTGAGGGACAAGGCCTGCGAAGAGTTCTTTCATTCGGTTGCGCGTGGTCATCACATTGAGTCCCATAGTTTCGAGAGCAGAATTTGCTTCCATATCGCTTTCAAGTACTTCCCTAATTATCCTCACGATGTTGGAACAGCACAGAAATTTTGGAACTAATACAAGCAGCCACGTACCCAGGGAAGGGGCTCGGGTTCTGCAGTCCTTTCCCGAAATCCTACAAATATCCGATTTTAATAATGTGTAGTAGTAATTAAATTTACTTCATTAAAAGGATTAAACATCTTGTATATGGTAAGTTACAATATACCAAGAAATTCATCTTCAGCGCATTTACTCCTCCCCAACCTTTTCGTCTTTAGATGGCGGCTGCCGATAAGGGATAAGCCCCTTCCGAAATCAAATTCTGGCTACCGGCCTGACCACCAGCGATCGAACCTTGAACCTTTCGATTGATTGATTAATTGAACTGGTGTTTTAAGTCCACTTTATGCACAGTAAGGCTAATCGGGACTGGACCTACAGTTTAAAGTGAGATCCGAACAACTATGTGCCTCCATCGGGAATCGAACCCGGGCAGGTTGTTGAACCTGCCGAACCAAAGATGAGAGCGTAATTATTTGAGCGTGTGGGAACTTTGATTTATCCAGTGCCATCATATATTCAGTTTTCCACACACAAATAAGATTAATTTTAAGAAATTAGATGTGTGCATATAATTTCTTATCGTCATCATTTCCCAAGTGCAGAATCAGATGCCATAGAACACTCGGGCCCGCCCTTGAACTAAGAGATAGCGGATTTGATTCCGGTATGAACTGGATACATGAGATGCCTTGCTTGAACTCATTACGCACACATTTCATATTTGCACTGTTTCCAATACTTGTAAACCTGGTTCCAGCACTTTATATCTAAAACTACAGAAAAGGGTTTTATCTACTTCTCAATTTTTCCCCAGCAAATTTACAAATCTAAAGACTAATAACATTGTTCTTGGTGTATAAGCCATTAAGCTAATAAGTTCTTTCGGCATTTAGTTTCCCGAATAAGGCTGTGTATTTTGCGAGAGTATATCGGTAGACTGTTGGGGGCTACAGAAGAAAATTATGTTCCTTTCCAATTTATTGATTGATTGAGTTGGTGTTTTAAGTCCACTTTATACACAGTAAGGCTAATCGGGACTGGTTCTACAGTGTAAAGTGGGATCCGAACCACTATGAGCATCCACCGGGTATCGAACCTGGAACTCCTTGACTACAAGGCGACGATGCTACCATGCGCCTCCGAGGAGGCCCTTGATCCTTTTCTTTCCTAGACTATATATATATATACACACACACACATACATATATAATGTATGTATACAGCATAGGCCTATATGGTGTATAAATAGTTTGTTAATTTATATTAGTTTGATAGAAAAAAAATCTTACGTTTGGGCCCCTCCAAACTGATCAACCTAGCTACGTCCCTGTCTTGAAATCTCGAATTCTACACGTCATTTCCATCTTAAGCGATTGTTTTTGCATTTTTTTTACAAAAACTTCCGATTTCCGATAATTTCAGACATTTACAATGCAGAAAACGTCGAGAATTAACGACTTTTTAAAATGACTATTCGGTATTTCCAGACTGCTGGGGATCCCGCACACCCCTAGTTAGAAGTGGAGAGATGGAAAATTAGAACTTGTACAGATTCTGCTCTGCATTACTCTTCAATATATATACACCCTGAAAACATCATTGCACCCCACAGGCCCACATATTTTTTGTCACTAAGATTCAAGAAACCATTTTGTTATTGAATTACTGCTTCCTTTTTTGTTCATACAGGCGGAGCTATATATTAATTACAATAATTACAGAGATTACCATGAATAGTAAAAACAATAATATTTCATGAATGTCACACACATATTATCGTTCACTAAACCTAAAAATAAACAATAATTTTGTATCAATTCTCTTTTTGTTTACATAGGCGCAGTTATATATTCATTATAATAATTACAAAATTAATCATCATTTCCAATTGTCACTGGCATGAGTGATTTCAAGAACACGCATCAAAAGCGGGTGCTTGATATGCCCACCTCAAGCGAAGCAGCTCTCTATTCCGTACGCTATCTAGGCGTGGTCCGCACGAACTATTTGGCGCTCGAGCGAAATCCTCTCGCCCGCAGCACTCTAGTAGATTACCTTTACGCTTTCATGAACAAAAGTAATACAGAAACATTAGGAACATCTTCGGGAACAATGTAATTTATTTTCAATTTTCTATAAAAAAAAAGTGCAACTTACTTTTTGGTCGTTCCTGGCTGGTGTCCGGTGTTCGAGGCGCTGGCTTGGCCTTGGTGGGGGATCTGAGAGTCGGTTTCTGTGGCACGGATTTCTTCGGACTCGGAATTTTGGTAGAGGACTTGCTCGGGGACTCCACCTCGCCATTGGTTTGCGGTTCCTGAGAGAAAGAAGGAAAATTCCAAATCAGCCAACGTCAAGATGATATATGAGAGTTCGGATCACGATTCAATCCCCAGAAGTCGACACAAAAGCGAACGACATTTTCAACTTCTACTTTGTCTGATGCGTTTTCTATTTCATGGTAGAAACATCTCGAGTTTCAGAATACCTACAAAATGCATTTGGCGAAACAAACCATTTTAAACTTTATCATGTGATCTGGTCGTTTCAACCTCGCAGGAACGTAATGTACGGTATCTTGCCTGTGCACAATGTTTTGGCTTGTTTACCTATTATTTCCGTGTACCAGGTTTTGATGTCACAACTTAATTTTTAGGTTGATTTTTACATTTTGTTTGCTGCTCTCAGCAGGCACGTCCCTAGAACTATATTTCGGAGGGGTGTGAACTAAGTGTATCACATATAATAATAATAATAACAACAACAACAACAAGAACAATAAAATAATACTATACATGTTTGTAATTAATACATGAACATACTAGGTCTATTCATAACAATAATTATTAAAATGCGTAAATTAATTAATATTGTCGTTATTAGTATATGAATAGATGAAAAGACGGCATTAGAATAGATATATAACAGCAGGTATTCATTATCTAGCTTACGTGTAGTTAAGATCGCTAAAACTTGTATAAAAACAACTATCCTGACAAGGAAATTAATATACATAAAGAATATCAAAAAAGGATGTTATGTCCATTTGGTGAAAAGTTCCTGATTACTACTTATTATCACATACATAAAATATTAGTGTGCATAAATCTTCTTAGGTACTGTCAGTTCAAAGCTCTATGCTCCCAATGTAATCCTTGCCTTTGTGAAAGCTAGATATAATAAATAACAGTTGACTACATAACAAATGGTAAACAAGTATATTATGATTATTTAATTTTGGTATTTCCATCTAAATACGTTCTTAATAGGCTTAGGTCAAATACATTTTTTTTTGTGTAATTCAATAGCATTTCATTCTGGAAGCAAATTCATGACACCCAATGAGAATTCTCGCTTTCAGAATAATGTATTATCTTTCTTGTTTCATATTTTCTGCCTCTATTGACAAACCACGTTCTCTTTCTTTCTTTCATTCGACTGTTTGTTTCTTCTCTTTTCAACACTCCTCTTATTTACGACTAATTATTCTGCTAAAAAGTCGTACATCTAATTATTATTTTCCTTTATTTAGTTTCGAGTTTCGTCTCTTAGTAAAATTACTCTCATTATTAACCGGGAGCAATTTTCTTTACTTGTAGAGTACAAAGAATTGAATTAATTTCGAATATCTTTAAGAAACCCCATACCCCGACTCATTGGTCTCGTCAACAAAAAAAGGGGGGGAATTAATTATACACGCCCAAACAAAAAAAGGATGCAATTCTTAAAGAAATGCACTATTTGATATTGTCGGTGGCATGATGAAAATTTTCTTCTGCCTGAACAGCGTTATTACTGCTTTCTGGACCGCCGTCGCTGCCCTGTTCAGCCTCATAAGAGAGATATTCGCCATGGGGACTTGATTGCGTCTGCTCAGGATGCGTTCTCAAGGTCAAGGAATGTAATTATGGCAAATTTTGTTGGGTGTCCCAAGGAAGAAAGCGCCTGCGGCCCCTAGAGACGGTTTCTCGATTCCTTTCCCATAATCCTCCCCGAGAATAGATTCAGTCTCAGCTTCAAGTTATTATGATGTTGAAAATCTTCCCAGACTATTGTAAAAATATTAGCAATTGCAACGAAGGGAAGTTTCAGACAGAAGCGACAGGGCACACGTTTCGCTTGGAAACCAACAATCAGAAATAACCGCAAGGTTCCGAACCGAAGCGACACGACAAGCTGCACGTGTCGCTCGGACTGGGCTGTTTTCTCAATACACATGCGACCATGTTAATGTTTTCCTTTAGACTAAAGAGGCCTGTGTCGCTTAAAACTCGCCGCTTCGGTCTGACAGCTCCGTGTACTGTCGCATCGGCCTCAGACCGAAGTGACATGCGACACATGTCGTTTTGGAACGAGCCAATCAACACCAACGTTTCACACTTTAGTATTACGAGCCGTATGTAAAAAAAAAAAAAAAAAAAAAAAAAAAAAGGCCGATAATTTTTTATGCGGGGTTGGCAACACTGATGAAGTTGAGCATGCCAGGAGCATGCACTAGTATTCTGTGCTTGCAACAGAGATAGAATCGTCAGAGTGGGGTTGCGTAAGTGCGAGTAGCAGTAAGGTGAAATGACTGCAGTAATACAAAATACCGCCAAATGGGAAGTGAGATCTGTCATACGATTTCTGAACGCCAAAGGACAGAATGCAGCTAACATCCATCGGGGATTGTGTGCCATTTATGGACCGACAGTGATGAGTGAAGGGAAGGTCAGGCAATGGTGCAGAGAGTTTCGGGAAGGGCGTTCAAATGTCCATGACGGTGAGCGTAGCGGAAGGCCTAGTGTTCAGACGGACGATCTGGTGGAACGAGTTAACGAGAAAGTGCGTTCCAATCGCCGGTTCACAATATCTGAACTCGCCAAAGAGTTTCCAGAAGTATCTGCGAAAACAGTGCATCGAATTGTGACTGACAACCTGGGGTATCACAAACTGTGTGCGAGGTGGGTACCAAAAATGCTCACAGACGCTCACAAAAGCAAAGGAGGACAGCTGCACGTGATTTTTTGGCCCGCTGGTGGAGGATGGCGATGACCTCTTTTCGCACATAGTGACGGGGGATGAAACGTGGATATCGTACGCCACTAAGGAGTCGAAGCAGAAGCAGCAGTCAATGCAATGGCGGCACTCTGGTTCTCCTAAAGCAAAGAAATTCAAACAAACACCATCAGTTCACAAAATCATGGCAACCGTGTTTTGGGACCAAAAGGGTGTGATTTTTGTGGAATTCTTGGAACCAGGACGAACAATTACAGCAGAGGTGTATTGCGAAACACTGAATAATCTGCGACGTGCCATTAAAAATCGGCGGAGAGGAATGCTACGCTCTGGAATTTTTCTGATCCATGACAATGCCCGTCCACACACAGCTGCTCGTACTGTTGAGACAATTGAAAGATTTCGATGGGAACTATTCAATCATCCCCCTTACAGCCCCGACCTTGCCCCCAGCGATTTCTTTCTTTTTATTCACCTGAAAAATTGGCTTGCATCGAAGCTTTTCAACGATAGTGACGTGCTCAAGACATCAGTTCTGGACCAGCTGCACTCTAAGGCGGCAGTTTTTTACGCAGAGGGTATACGGAAGCTTGTGAGACGCTATCAGAAATGTCTGGAGGTTAATAGTGACTACGTCGAAATATAGCCAAGGTACGTACTTGTTTATCAATCACAATAAATTTCTTCTATCATTTTCTTGTCTTTTTTTTTTTTTTTTTTTTTAAATATCGGCCTTTTTTTAATTGCGCCTCGTATTAAATCCTCTGTGGGATTTGTGTCCTGCCAATGTGTGTTTGTGTGTGTCTTTTCACTAATTTCATCTTCTCTTCTTAGCCAGAAGCTGTAGAAGAGCGAAGTAAAATAAAACAAACCAATCATAAGAAAATTGGATTTCGTAGGGCGTCCGACTGCCAAGCGGGAGACCCGGGTTCAATTCCCAGGGTATTTGATCTAAGGTCGAAACTATTCAGACTTTGCCACTATATAAAGCGCCTCTGGGGTTCATCGAGCCTCAAATAAATGGGTATCTGCGGAGTAAAGTCATTCGGAGCGTGGTGCTGATCACATCACCTCCAAAACGGGCCCTACTTTCACATCCCTACTATATTTGCCTTCATGGCACTGTACAATGTGCATGGGGAACTTAACATAAGTTTTTAACAAGACATATTACTGAAGAGAAAAAAAGGAATTGACATTGAAAATAATGAGACATCCTTATCTGATGATTACATGATTAACAATGTTAACATAATTAATCTGCGTTAGCGGGTAGGGAGGGAGCTTTACTGACTCGCATTCGATTCTCCGTTGTAGGTTATCTCAAGAAGGGATTTTCCCGCCTATATTGTACATAAAAATAAAGTCAGTCAGTACAGAGTCGCTTAAGTTCACTTTATGCACATCCTCTTTAACCTGGACACGCCCTCTTTTTTGGTTTGATTGAGTTGTTGTTTTAAGTCCATTCTATGCAGAGTAAGGCTAATCGAGACTGGACCTACAGTTTAAGGTGGGATGCGAACAACTATGAGCCTTCACTGGGTATCGAACCTAGAACCCCTTGATTACAAGGCGACAACGTTACCACTACTCCATCAGGGAGGCCCGTAAGCCACTCTGGAATTCACCCAGCCTCTCATCAATCTTGAGGATGAGAGGAAGCTTGTTGGAGCGTGGTGCTGATCACATAAGATTGAGAGAACGTATTCTTCGACACACCCTATACAACTTTTAATTTTCCTTTTTTTTTTACCAAGGATAAAAATTTAGGAGCGCCTTTCGGAGTCATATTTTATCATTTTTTTCACGCCCAGTGCAGAATTTGTAGGCGACCAGGGGACCTGGCTAATTGGGGAAGAATACAAAGGCTGCCTTAGCCGGGGACTGCGGCCATTATCTTGTTAATGAGATAATGCCGAGCCCTGGATTCAATTTTCTCTTTCCATTTGTAGACCCAGCCTTTATCTTCTTCCGCCCGAATGGCTCAGTATGGTAGATTGAACAGGGACGCCTGATCAATAAGGACATCCGGGAAAGAATACGAGAGCAAGGATTTACCTTGCACGCAGATATCTTGAAGGATAACCCATGTAGCTCTCTGGATGCAAAATTTCTCAATGTTTTACACCAAATCGAACTTCGTACTGCAGGGTGTTAATTAAAAACAGTCTGCAATTGTTGTACGATGTTCGGGAAAGAGCACATAACTCAAAAAATGCAATTTTGCAGCAGACAGTAATATTACAGACGTGATATATTTGTTACGTTCAATAGATAACGGGATTAATGCCGTGAAAAGAGAAATAAAGTAACAGAGTGATGGAAATTACGGGATATGTAGACCAGGCTAGGGTACGCCACATGTCTGCGACACGAGTTTCAGACCACGTCACTAGGTGGCAGCACTGGCAGGGAAGGAATGTTGTGTATGTGCAATGTGCCTCCAAGGCGCCAGTCAGTCATTCAGTGAGGTGAGTCATGACGTTTACAGTGTCAGGTGCCTCAACAACGCAGGGGAGTATGCCATCACGGATGAGTCCATTTCTGCCGTTGATGACCTCACACGGGGGATTAGTCTGAACCAGATTGCAACCGAACTCGCCATTAGTCATGGTACAGCATACACTATTGTTCATGAACACCTTCTCTATGGTGTTGGCTTCTGTCGTGAAAAACTGGATCACGGATCGCTGAACCTCCTTTGTGGCACCTGCTACTTAACGCCATGATTCACCTCACTGAATGACTGACTGACACCTTGGAGGCAAATTGCCCATACACAACCTGTCACCTAGCGACGCGGTCTGCAACTCGTCTAGCAGACATGTGGCGTACCCCAGCCTGGCCTACATATCCCGTAAGTTTCATCGCTCTGTCACTTTATTTCGCTTTTACGCGGCATCAATCCGATTATTTATTGACCGTACCAAATACATGTTGCATCATCTTGCATCATCACTGTTTACACATGCCCAATATAAAAATTATTTATATATATATTTTAATTGAATAAGTGTGACTTAGCAACAGAAGATCTCAGTTTGTGACTTAACGTGTCTTTTCCAAACACCCTGTATTTAACAGTAAATGCAGAAACTATGGACATTACTAAGTTTACAGTTCAAAAATATAGTTTAAAACTACTGAACGTAGGAAGATAAGAATTGCGGTATATCCAGTGCTCTAAGTGGGCGAGGAGAAATTGTATCCCACAACTAGCAAAATTCTCGCATAGAACCTCCTCCCTCTCCTTTCAGTCGTCTCATTGTCACCATGTTACACCATAATAGCATCCCAGCAGTTAACCAACACCGTACGTCCTACAAGTAAAGCTATGTCCGTTGAACCATGGAACCTACGGGCTGTCATTGTGAGCGGTGTCGGAACGTTCAACACACGTCTTTACTCCGCTGAATAAAAATCTATATAAATTGGTTTAGCAATGTGAATTGAGAATAATAATGGCTTTTAGAAACATCTGCAAAGAGCTTCAAAACAAGACCAACATCGTTTTTGTACGACTATCTAATACTAAGAAAAAGTTTCACAAAATTCATAAGAACCTGTTTTGGGTCGATTTGAATAGTAAGTTTTGCATTTAAAACCTTTCTAGCTGCAAGTTTTTTTATTTATAAAATTTTAAAATTTTTGGACAACGCAAAAAAAAACTACTTTTTTGTTCTCACAACGATAAAAAATCGAAGGCATATAGTCTGACCCAGGAATCTCTGCCGCGATCGGCGCAGCAAAACGCAAGAGCCAGTGTTGCTAATCTGTTCGATAGAAAAATCGCTACAGTGCGCAGAGGCAGAGCTGTTCGTACAACAAGAAAATCTTAATGTTTCAAGATATTTCTGCGGCGCCCAAGTCAGAACACTTTCAACGCTTAGTTAATGTGGTTAGGTTTAAGAAAAATCAAATTCAGGAAAGAAGAAAAAGTACTAAATAAGCACATATTTGGAAGTAAGTGTCATTTCAGTGAAAATATTGGAACATTTCGCGTCGCAGCGCGCACTTTCGGAACCACTGCATAGATTAACGCAGAACTAGATAATCTAAATTCTGATGTAACTCGTTTTTATGTAGGGCTCATGGTTAATTTTCAATTGGAGTCCAGACTCGAGTACTCCTAACATTTAATTCTATGCTAGTCAAGGAGTTTCTTAGAAAGGCGTTAGAAGTTGTTGAACAGTGAATTTGATGGTCGTGCAATATTCTAATTTATTTCTGTCGACCAGATTGTCTACATTCAGTACAAAGACGATAAGTTGAATAGATTACTTGAAGTGCATTTCATGCTCAGAGCATAACCAGAAATGAAGCAAATGCGCGCGTCGCGTTCCTGTAAGTATTTTTGGAGGTCAGGGCCTGGCAAGGGAGTTTTGTTTGGGTGTGGCCAGCGCATCAAGTCCCTTCGCTGCTGTTATTGGATATCTTATCTATCGACGGCACTGGAAAGGGACGGGAAAGAATGTAACGGTGCCCTTGTCGATTCGAACACGGCTCCCCCATGGCCTGGTAACAACGTCGTCACCTTGTAATCAAGGGTTCGCTCTACTCGGTGGTGTCACAAGTGGTTCGGATCCCACTTTAAAGTGTACGCCCAGTCCCGGTTAGCCTTTTGGACATAAAGTGGACTTAAAACTCAAATTGAAACCAAAACCAAGATTCGGACACGGCCCAAGTAAACCAGTCGAGACATGCACTGAAGTAATGCTTCAATGCAGGAGAGTCAGTCATGTTTTACTTTTTCAGAAACCTCCCTGAAAATTCACTAACTTATCTCAGAGTTATCCTCGCGAAAAAGACCTCTGCACTTTCATTCTAATTTGCTAAAGGATCTTACATTTTATGTAATCGAAAGTTTACTAAGACTTGATTCAAGCCCCTCTCTTGAAATAAGTTTTCCCCACCGTGCTAGGACATGCTATCCTTCTGAATATGCAACCCAAACATCATCACTGTTTATTGGGTTCCAAACAATTCAGGGGAACAAATACAGATACTGCCAAAACACATTGCCCAACTTGTCAGTTTTCCAGGGGATCCGCCGAGATCCGTTCATTTGCGGAGTTCTGCACACAAAACTTCATCTCGCTTGCTTTCCGTGACTTCTGCACACATAGGATCATTATCCTGACTTTCCACGACTTATGCATACACAGAGGTTCATTTTCCAGATTTTCAATGACTGCACACATTGATTCATATCACTGACTTTCCTGACATCTGCACACATAATTTCATTTACCTGACTGCTGTACACACACACAGACACAGTTTATTTCCCTGACTTTCAATGACTTCTGCACGCACATTGATTCATTTCCCAGACTTCCCATGACATCTGCACACGAAAGTTCATTTCCCTAAGTTCCCAATACCTCTGCACACACACGGCCTCCCCGATGGCGCAGTGGTAGCGTCATCGCCTTGTAATCAAGGGGTCCCGGGTTCGATACCCGGTGGAGGCACATAGTGGTTCGGATCCCACTTTAAACTGTAGGTCCAGTCCCGATTAGCCTTACTGTGCATAAAATGGACTTAAAACATCAAATCAAACGTCTGCACACATGGAATCATTTCCCAGACTTTACATGACTTCTTAACACGTAAGGTGATTTTCCTAACTTCCTATGACGTCTGCTCACATAGGTTCATTTTCCCGATTTTTCAATTACTTTTGCACACAATGATTAATTTCCCTGACTTTCCATGACTTCTGCACACATAGGTTCATTTCCCAGAGTTTTCACTTCTGCACACATGACTTCATTTCCCTGAAAGTCCCGGGTTTTCTAGGTCAGTGGAAATCGCATTAAGTCATGCCTACATGTGCATTGCCCTGTCATCCCCTTCAGTATCCCTTTGTCCATGAACGAAGGCAGAAAAAGAACTAATAGTGCGCTTGTTGCATTCCGCAACATACGATTCTCGTTATGGGGGAAGGGGGGGGGGGTTCCAGAAGCTGGAACGTTGCCAACCGAACCGTGAGATGGGAATCTAGTCGCCTGGAGATAACAAAATGGAACAATTGCTCCCCCCCCTTTCATCTTCTATCGCTCTCTGCAGCCACTTACTGCCGGCTTCAATTTGAAATGTACATAAATACGGAGAGAAAGATATATTCGCCTGGGGGATGCGGTTTCTACATTCCTTTCAGATAAAAAATTGACTTCAATTTGAAATTCCCGTGCATGGGATTTCGACATGATGGTTTGCAAAGGTTGCCGGGAAAAGCCTCTTCCTCTCTTCCCTGGTGACTTCCGATCAGTCAGATTATGATAGATTGAAATCCTGGGTGTCTTTTTTAATTTACATGCTATCTTGTCGATTTTCATGGCAATATTAGCATACGATTTCAGCCCTTCCGCAATCCTTTCTCTACATTCATTCTCGTCAGTGTTGCAAACTATTTTCTTCAGTGTTGCAAACTAAAGGAGTTTTAAACCATACTTTTCTAGTGGCTTGCGGGAATATCTATCTCTCCTGCACATTTACTGCATAAACTTTGGGCATGGCAGAGTGAATTGAAACGCATCCATTTTGTTTAAATGGAAGTCTGAATCAGTATGTCAGTGTCATGGCATTTGGTTTTCTAAACTATACATAAATTAAGGATAATGGTACAGTAGACAGATACGGCTATTTAACGTGCACCAATTTGATTTACATATGTGAGATACAATTGACAACAATAAGAAAACAAGAAAACAACAATCGTTGTGGAAAGCAATTGTAAAAATGGAAGTCAATCTAGAGCCACACGGTGATTGGTACGTCTGCACACAAATTCAAATTTGAATGCTCCACAGAAATGTTAATGTCTAATGTGGTGTCCCTTGCAGCAATGCATGGCATACAACGTGGCATACTGCGGGTAAGAGTATTGAAATTGCACCCCCACTCCTGCAACAATGCTGTACGCAGCTCTGTAGGAGCTCGAGGAGGAAATTCCATACTGTAATCCGTCGTCTGACCATATCCCACGCATGTTCGTTCTATTGGGCTTCACATCCGGGGAACTCGCCGGCCAATCTATGCGCCGAATATCCTCAGATTCCAGGAACTCATTGAGAAGGTCTGCTCTACGTGTACGTGCATTTATCGTCCATCAACAGGAAGCAAGTTCCGTTGCACCCCTGGATAGACGGACATGTTGTTGGATAATGGCATCCATGTATATCTGGCCAGCGACGGACCCCCTAGCAGAAACGTACGAGAGCTCATCATAATGCCAGCCCACACAAGGATCCCAGCACCCCGGAAATTATCACGTTCAATGACGTTCTTTTGGTTATATCGACACCATGAGGTGTGTGTATATATGCTGGTCAAGTGGAAGCTTTTATTAATGCTACAATATGTATTAAAGACAGGGTGTTTACAATTTCGCAAAAAACAAAATTCCCTGACTTTTCCAGGATTTCCACACTGGTAGACACCTTGAAAGAGTATTAACAATTTAGTTCACACTGAAAAGGAAAATGTAGTAGAATATGTAAAAGTATAAATTAAACGAACCGGAATATCGTTCCGGTCCATTTAGAGACCTGCTATACACTCCGTGAGGCAAGAGACAATGCACAAACGCTTGACTGATAAGTTTGGATTTGGAAGTTTTAAAAAGATCCCCACACACCTGTTCCAAAACAAAGTGCAGCTGGAGATATTAATTTTCGTTGTGTTTACAGAAAGGCCTTTCTTTTGTATTTGTCACTGGCAACCCCGTTGCGAATGGACCAGGTGCATGTGGGAATGTGAGCGTGTGTACACAGCTGCCGGTGACGACTGATGCAGATATCCGGGTAGTATACCAGAGGCGATTTGATTCGCGGAAGCTGATTCAAAGAGCATCAGCACATTCAGATGAATTTTTACCCTCATCAAAGGGGTTCCATGGAGTGAAGGGGCGGCACTTGCTGGCCGAGTAATTTGACCGAACACTGCTTTGGGCGTGTGATGCTTTAGCAGGTATACTAAGGGTACGTATATAACTTATGCATACCCTATAGTTTGTTCTACCACTTTCAAGGTTAATATTGTGAATGTTAGTGGCAATGGTTCTACATTAGCATGCAATGATACTTGGACATTGTCCAATAACTAATTAACTCTCTAGCCTTCTTAAACCTGAAGGTTTATGGCTGCAACAACGCAAGCCTCCCATCGGTCCCTATCCTTGGAAGATCAATCCAATCTTTTCCCTCCTTACAGATTTCCTTTAGGCCCATCTCAACGGTATTCCTTCATCTTCGTCTTGGCCTTCCTACTGGTCTCCTACCATCAGGTTTCCCAACAAGAATCCTGTAAACTCTTCTTTTCTCTCCCATTCGTACCACATGGCCTGCCCACCAAAGTCTTCTTGATTTAATCATTCTAATAATATCTGGACATGAATACAAATTATGTAGTTCTAAATTATGTAACCTTCTCCACTCACCTGTCTCCTCATCCCTTTTAGGTCCAAATATTTTTCTAAGGATTTTATTTTCAAATACTCTCAATTTATGTTCCTCTTTTAATGTAATGGACCAAGTTTCACATCCATATAATACGACAGGCAAAATTACTGTTCTGTACATTTTAACTTTTAATTTCTTAGATATTACACGAGAAGATAAAAGTACATGAAGAGAAAAGTAACACGCATTTCCTGAATTAAGGCTCCTTTTTATTTCCTCCTTAATATCATTTTCATTTGTTAGTATTACTCCTAAGTACTTGAATTTGGAAACTGATTCAAACGAGATGTTATCAATAATTAAATTTTGATTATTAGCTAACACTTGGTTTCGTCCTGTAAGCATATATTTAGTTTTCTCTTTGTTAACTTACAAACATCTCTCTTTAACTGCCTTTAAAAATATTTTAGCATTATTCTTAACTATATTTATATCATCTCCTAGTAAGTTTACATCATCTGCATATGGTAATAACTGAGTCTGACCATTCAATTTTAGTCCTTCAATAGTTTATTTTAAATTGCTTTTCTAATGTAAAATTAAAGATTAGTGGAGGTAATGCATCTTCCTGTTATAACTCATCAGGCATTGTAAATTTGTCAGACATATTAATACCAACACGAATCTTACTTTCTGTTCATTATTTCATACTTCTCCTTTATCGTATTAACAAGCTTCTTAGGTATTCCAAACTCGACTAATATATTATATAATTTCTCTCTTTTAATGGAATCGTATGCTTTTTTTAAAATCAATAAATACCTGATGGATATTTTGATTAATTTCCCACTTTTATGAAGTATCTGTCGGATGTTAAAAATTGATCTATAGTTGATATGTTACATTTAAATCCACAGTGTGCCGGCTAGCACATCGCGCTACAACGCCAGGGGTCCTGAGACGAATCCCGGCCTGGGCATGGATGTTTGTGTGTGTCCATTCATAAATTTCATCATGTCATCACTCATCCCCATCTTCGCAAATTAGCCAAAAGTGGCACAAAAAGGGAAGTAAAATAAAGCAAAGCAAATCCACGGTGATAATCACCTATATGTGTGCTTATTTCAACACTACGTTTTGAGTGTCAGTTCTCTAACAGACTACTCCACGACGTTTGGAACACCAGACTTGTAGTAAAATCACGGGTCTGTCGTGGGTTCGATTCCCACCACCAAGCAAAAGAAATTTCACCTGAAGACGAGAGACGTAGTGTTGTTCTCAAACTGTGGTACGCGTATCTCCAGGGGTACATGAACGACATGAAGGGGGTACGCGATCAGCTCGGAAGAGAAACGTCGAGAATACCCACACGACAACATTTTTGCTGCTGGTGTGTAGAGCAGACTTCATTGTTTCAGAGCTTCATAGCTTTAACTAATAAGGCTTATTTCGTTACTGACACTCTCATCTTTCTTTCATGTGTTTTGAAACAAGAGACTCGTTCGAAATCTATAATAGACTAAATTTGGAGCCGAATCTCCGCTTGAAAGTTCCAAGTGCACAACCAGACATCAGGAAACTGTGTCAGGCTATGCTAGACTAGAAACACTGAGGATTTACAATAAAAATTCCAAAATTATGCTTGACAATTTGTTTACAAACTTATTTTTGTTCATTACTTTTTCAACAACTCTGGAAAAAATATATGAAAATTAAAAGTTTTGTATACACTTCTTAGCATACATGTGTTTCTAATTTTTATTCTTGTAACTAATCATAAAGGTTGTAAACGTAGGAACACCCAATAAAATAATAAACGTAGGATTCTAATGCTTGTTTGTTTACTATCTTTTCAGATACAGCCCGAATGCCATTTTGATCTATTGCAGATGCACGCCTCCAACATATCAAAAACGCCCCACCGATCGGACAGGCAAGAAAATTCTCCAAAACCCACTATTCGGAGAAAACCTATGGTGGGTTACACGTTTAGTTACGACTAAAGGGTACAATGAGAAAAAACGTTTAATAACAAATTGTAAAATGAATTAGGTGAAGGAAGACACATTGGAGTTGCAGGGCTGGGACCCAGAACCTTTCGAAGGTGAGATCACTCCGCACTGTTACTTCAGGTTACGTACCCATATAAAAGGCAAAGGTTAAGTTCACCATACCACGAAGGCACATTTATGGGGGACTCGATCTCGGCAATTTTTGGAGGTGATGTAATCAGCGTCATGCTCCGGCCGGCTTTACCACCCAGGTACCCATTTATTTGAATCTGTGTGTGTGAACCCCAGAGCCACTTTATGCAGGGACAAGGCCGGAAGAATTCCGACTTTAGATCATCCAGCCTGGGCCTCTCACGTGACAGTCAGACCACCAACTCCTTGCATGCATACACATACGTGTAAAATGTGTACATGTGTATTTGGAAGTCTCTATGGGTAATTCTGTGACTCAAATTGGTTTAGCCATGATAGAAGACAGCTTAGACATGGGATTAGAAGTTCATATACGAAGATTGGCTTAATAATTGATTGTCATTGCTGATTTGATATCGCCGGATGTTGTTGCCAAGAAGCTGGACGAGTGGAGTTGGTAACACTACACTCTCAGCAACTGCAGACGGTTGACCAGCTGTTCGAGATTAATTTTCAATTTTTCCATTAACAACTTAAAAGCTGATATCAATAAGCACCACGACGAAAATATGAAAGCTTTAAGAGCGGAAATGGGGGAGATGGCCTGTGAAATTCAACAACTGAAGTCTGAAAACGAGGAAACTAGGGCCAAATTCTCTGAAGAAATCTGGCAGGCTAGAGAAATAGATTTCAATGAGTTCCGCGTAGTTTGGCACAAAGAGGAACGTGGTAATCCAACAAATCCAAGATTTGTTAAGGAGGCCCAAACTTATATCGGTACTTTCACTTCTTTAAACTTCGTATCTAATTACATATGAGCACATGTTTCATTTCACAAGTATTTTTATTAATTTATTATCTCTATATACGAGGGTGGATCATAAAGTATCGCACAACAATTTTTTCCCGCGATGTTATTGTGGCTGGGACGTTGACATTTTATAGATGTATAGTTTGAAGTTCGCGCTACAGACGGCATTTGTTCGATCAGGTATAACTCTTGCCGCAGAAGCGTGAACTACTTAACAAAGATGGCGCGCATGTTATTGTCGTCAACGTGTGAAAAGCAATGAGCTGTTGTTCGTCTTTTGTGGGCGAAAGGACAAAACCCTAGTGAAATTCTCAGGGAAATGTTGGGCGTGTATGGGGAAGACTGTTTGGACAGTAGCAACATCTCCAGGTGGTGCACATTCTTTCAAGGAGGCCGTGTGAACCTTGTTGACTCGACACTTTCCGGGCTACCAGTAACAGCTGCAACGGAACGGAATGTTACAGCCATTGAGCAGGCAATTCTCAACGACTGGTGAATCCATCTGAAAACCTTGTCAGAGCGGTTACACATTTCTTACGGTACGGTATGCGATATTCATAGGTGACCAACGCTTAAATTCCGATGAAGATGATCAATCGGTTGTGAGCAGATGGCTGTATTCCCAAATGACGGAGTTCTATGAACAGGGTATATTGAAACTAGTGCCATGATGGGTAAGATGTGTTGACAGACTTGGCTCCTATGTCGAAATGTAGCTAGAAGATGTGGTTTCAATGTGTATAATTTATGTTGTCTTACCTATGAAACCTATTTTTTTTAAAATTGTTGTGCGATACTTAATGATCCACCCTCGTATTTTCCTTATTATCTTGTACCGTATTCTATTATTGTTCATCTTCCTAATTTACTTTGGCGCTAATTTACACTCTCATTCATGTATATTACAGCAATGTTCTATCTTGCATGCCTTTTGCTGCCATCTCTGGTTAACATTTGTAATCACTCACGCGCATCAGACCCATTGGGTGAGTAACAGTACATACGTAACACTGAATAACTTTATTTTGAATTTTTCATTTAACGTCGCTCTTTAGCAATTTCGGCTAATCGCGACGATGAGTTATTATATGATGAAGGAACATTCACAAAGAACACCCAAGGCTTGTGGACCCCTAGCGTCGTACACATGGGATATTAAAATTATTTGGTGCAGCAAAAACGCATCCATTTATGCACTAAAATGTGGTTTTTGGTCTTGGCTAAGAATCAGGTTTACAGAGATGCATTTTTGTACATGGAAGTTATTATTACTTTCTGCGTCGAGTTGAACTTTACTGTATCAATTGCTGTGTTTATCATGCATCTTTCTCGATTATGCATTTAAACATTTGGTCTGAGCCACAGACTTTTCTGTGCGTAGCGGGCTGTGCTAACCACTCCGCCACAGAGATCGGTAAACATTGAATAATGAAGATAAGTGGATAAGACAAAGGAAAAATGGTTAAAATACTTCCGTGATACTGATAAACTAGCAAGAATGACATTCCAACAGAAATGTACAAATTGAACTTGATATAGACAATGGCTATAAACATTAGAATTTGAAGTTACTAGTAAAGATGAGGAAATAATAATTAATTAGAGACAAGGAAAGAGAAGAATGCTCTCGGCGAACTAAAGTGAACAGTCATTTGGTTTTTCCTCACGCTTCCCCTTCTCTCGTGTCTGTGAACCCTGCGACTACAGCGCCACAGGGACATTGTGTAACTAACTCTAAGTAAAAACATAAAGCAAGGATATGGAGTGGATACATAAAAATGAAATACAAGCATTAATCAACGACCAGCGCTGGATGCAATGGTGATTGATAAGACAGTGGGAGCTGACAGAATGCTTTGTAAAATGCTGAAATGCATAAACGAACAAGAAAGATTATACGACGCACGGTTCTAGAAGCGATATCGGGCGGAGTTACGGAGAGCGTGTCATCTTCGACCAGCCAATATCAGGAGTGCAACGTTGTACAGTTAGGAAACTGCGGCGAGCAAGTTAAGTGCCGTGTTCTGTATTTTTTTTTTTGCGCGCAAGAAGTTCTTTATAAAACTCGCCACTTTAAGGTTCATCATTGCATGGGACACGACATTATGAACCTGACTGTCCAAGTCCCATGTATTTCCGTCGCCTACAGCCGGAGTTATCGTTTCTCGAAGAAACAAGGGAAACATCGCGTCTCTACACACACACAATGACCTTTCGTTTTCCTTCAGTGTTCCGTCTGTTTTTTTTTTTATTTGCCACCTTGTTAACCCCGCTGAGTTGTATCTTGGTAAAGATATGGGTGTCAAATTCGGCTGAATATGAACAATGGCCCTTCATTGTCGTGGGCGTTTACGAACATTGCGAGTCTGAGTCACTTTCAGTTCAGCGTTTTCGTAACAAGGGGGTGTAAGATAATTCTACTCGTACGCCACGAAGAACAGTTGTGAGACGATTCAATATGGCCCTTATTGATTGATTAAATGTTGGTTTATTTTACTTCGCTATTCTGCTACTTTGGCTAATCGCAAAGATGAGGATG
The DNA here is from genome assembly GCF_977018435.1 of Lepisma saccharinum. Classification (NCBI taxonomy): domain Eukaryota; kingdom Metazoa; phylum Arthropoda; class Insecta; order Zygentoma; family Lepismatidae; genus Lepisma; species Lepisma saccharinum. The sequence goes on from NC_139229.1 coordinate 9,247,734, forward strand.
GATGATGATATGATGAAACTGATGAAGGGACACTTACAAACACCTATGCCCGGCCTGGGATTCGAACCCGGGACCCCTGGCGTCGTAGTGCGCTGTGAAGTCCAGCCCTTATGTTCGATAGTTATGCAATAGTGTGTGTTCCGCGAGTGTTACTTAATAATTTCTCGCCGGCCCCCATGGTGGAGTGGTTAGCATATCGCGCTACGACGCCAGGGATCCCGGGTTTAAATCCCGGCCTAGACATGGATTTTGTGAATGTCCATCCATCAATTTCATCATATCATCATCACTCATTCCCATCTTCGCAATTAGCCAAAAGTGACAGAAAAGTTAAATAAAATAAATTAAATCAAGTCAAATGAATAATGTCGAATCCTATTACAAGTAGTACAGGCACCAAGTGTAAAATATTACGTTCACAAGACAGACATCTAGTGTATTCTTGCTTCAAGGAATTGGCGTCGGAAGAAGTGCGTGCTGAAACAGTGTTTTCTCCGAGTGCGAGAACTTACGGCTAAAGCGTGTGGTGTCTCTGTGCATACTGTGTTGCGTATTATAAAACAGGGTAACGTATCTACCACAGAAATCGGTGAACCCCTATTCAAATCTTCTGGGAAACATGCCAGAAAACAGAAACGAGAGCAATGATGATGGTCTTGCAGTTCCTCTATAATAAACACCTTCAAACTTCTTTCGGGTACGAGTTTATCTTATATGCTGCAGTGATATGATATAATCCTGTGTAGAATTATTTACTATATATTTCATTGTACTCAAATATCACGTGCATGCATTATATATAAAAAGCTGAATATTAGACACGGCGAAATCTCTGCGTTTCCTTTCCGCTAGCAATTGGTTTGGCAGCAGCGCGACAGCACTGGCTGCGTATTGGCTGAACTCATGTTCCTTCTAAGAGCGTACTCCGTATAGGAAATATGAAGCACTGAAATGAATTATGTAATAGCACGTAGTGACCTGAATATTTTATAAAGACTGGCGATACTAATACTGAAAAAGAAGGTAAAGAAAAAAAGAAGTATGACGAACATAGACCTTTACTTTAATTTTTCATGTTTCATTTCCGCGGATGTATGCTGCTAGGTTAAATGAAATAAATTTAAAAAAAAATAGGCACCCCCTATATGCCTTCATGGCGTGGTGCTAAGCACAGGGGAGCGCTGTACCTTTTTTTAAACTGAAGAAGAATGTACGAAGAAAATAGTAGTCTGGGAACCAATTACATCAAGAATATTGAGAGTAGATATGAAAATGGAGGAGAATATATCACTTATTCAGATCTATGCACCTACTGAGAATGCAAATGAATGTGAAAAAGATCTTTTCTATGTCAACATAGAGGATACTATGAATAAGGCTAAGGACTTTGCGAGACATGTGATTATCATGGGAGACTGGAATGTCTGAATTGGAAATGAACCAGAGAAAGGAATCGAGTGCATGGGAAAGCATACAGCAGGAACAGTGAAAGCAATGGAGAAAGAATGATTGAGTATTGTATAGACAATAATCTACTTATAGGAAATACATTCTTCCACATACAACAATACATAAAGTAACATTTGTAGCAGAAAGAAGAAGAGCAAGAAGTGCAATAGATTATTTCACTTACATAAAAAATACAAGGTATGCAATACAAGATGTCAGAGTGTACAGAAGTGCAGTAATAAGCACCGAACATAAATTAATAATAATGAAAACAAGAATACAGGAACCTAAAGAAATACAAAAAGTAAAGTACACAAGAAATAAAATAAGAGAACTAAAGATAGAATGTAAGCAAAAGGAATTTAAAAGGTAAGTGAACGAAGAGAGAGAGAGGGAGAGCTAAATATCCAGAACCAAGATAAAGAAGAATTAGAAGAAAGATGGAATATTCTAAGAGTATTGATTAAGACAGCTACAGAAGTTTGTGGCTTAACATCCGTAGGAGATCAAAAGAAAAGATCAAGATGGTGGAATAACTTAGTTAAAGAAATACAGAAAGGAAGAAACAAGCATGGAAGAGGTACATGGAAATAAGACAGAGGAGAAATGGAAAGAGTATGTTCAGAGAAGAAATGAAGCAAAGGAAGCAGTTCGACAAGCAAAGAAAGAATCATGGGAAGAGTATGGGTTAGAAGAGTCGTAGGAAAAACCAGACGAGATAGAATCAGGAGCACTGAAATCAGGGAACAGCTACAAGTAGAATCAATTGAAGAGATAATAGAGAGAAGAACACTGGGCTGGTATGGCCATGTCATGAGAATGGGAGAAGAAAGAAAACCGAAACGAATAATGGAAGCGACACCAGAAGGAAAGAGAGGAAGAGGAAGACCTCGGATAGAATGGGAACAATACCTGTCAGAGATGGTTACTAAAAGAGGGAAGACACTAATGGAAGTCAAGAGAATGGAACAAGATATGAAGAGTTTTAGCAGATGGCTGAAGGACCCCGACAGCACGAAGGGGAAGAAGAAGTAAGTAAGTAAGTAAGTAAACTGAACACACAATTTGCTAATAAATCTATATCCATGGATGTCGGGAGAGAGGGTCGAACAGGTCATCCCCCTCAGAAATTGGCAAAAATCTTATTGTTAATAACAGAAAAAAATAATTTAGTTTGCATTCGAACAGAATAGCCAAAGTAAAACCTGCATTGCATCGAAAAAAATAGAATAAAATACAGAAACCACGTTGTTTTCATATTCTACATGTACCACTTAAATCAAAGAATAAACGGTTCCATATTTTCAAAAATTCAAAAAAATATATAGTTTTATTTGGAAGGTCACACAACAAAGTTTATGAGTAAAATTTCTCCACAATTTTTGCAATTCTTTCTTGAACGAGGCGTATAAAAGTTAATAACAAACTACAATAACTATAAATTCCAATACACTAACTGTATTAATGTAAAAAATAATGAAAATCTGTTGGGCTGGGTTTTCCCATCTGGTGAATAGCAAATTTATGTAATAATAATAATTATAAAATAAATTGTGAATAAAATTTGTTTATTTGATTTAGTTTATAATAATTATTATTGACAATAATTATAACCGTGGTAATAATAATTATTGTTGTTATTTCTACTAATCGAGTTTTATCAATGGTCTGAACCCCCTACGAAAATTTCTAGCGACGTCCATGTCTACAACGTATTGTTCCGAATATAAGTTATTCTATACAGAAGCTTAGGTCCTTCTGTCCAAAATGAAACTCAAACTTGTTGTTTAGCATCATACAATTCTCATGGTGTTACCAGTTGTTCTGGCAATGAAAGAAATAAACATAAGATTAGAAGCGGCAAGAGGTACTCACCTGTTGTTGCGCCGAATCATCCGGTTCACTGCCAGCGTCTGCAAGAGGAAAGAAGCAAAAATTATCTAGTGTTCCAATAACAAACAAGCATTAATATTAACTAGCGAAAATAAGCATAAAATAAAAAAAACGGATGAAAAATTCAACAGACTTTAGCATCAACGTTTCTCAATCCTTGCGAAGGATGGTGCCTGTTGAGCAATATGACTTATGAGTATTTTATGTCTTCATGCTTGCTTCATGGATAATCTTATCTTTACCTTAAACTTTAAAACGTTTACTAGACTGCAAAGCAAGTCCAACAATGATGAAACAGTTCAAATAATGAGAAATTCTAAAACGGCAAATGTGCTTCATCCCTTTCTCATACATTATACAACTATTATACAAAAGGAGCAAGTAGGTATGCACGAGCTCGTTCGACTGCATTTAAAAAGTTAAATATTTATATTCTTATCATGTGTTTATACACACAGGCTACTCCTCTACTCACACTTGAATATACAGAGCATTCCCTGACATTCGCTACGAGACTAGGCGGCAAGCGGCCCGGCGTCAGCGCTTGTCTTTCCCGGTGAATGGGGTCCGTGACAGTCGCACGCTACAGTCTGTTTTTTTCGCTCTCCCTGCCTTCGCTCTCTTTTGCTTTCTGTTGACGTTGCAGACTGACGCCAGTATAATCCTCCCTCGGAAGTTGTGTTGTGTCGTGCCCGTGTGTTGAAATTTACATTATAACAAAGGATTTATCTTGTGCAGTGTTACTTTGGGTTCGGAACGAGGAATTGTGGAGAAGTGCGACGACGTTTTGCAACGAAATTTCCTGGTGTTCCAGTTACACATAGGACCACTATATTAAATCTCGTAAGAAAGTTTAAAGTAACAGGGTCAGTTCTCAATAAAAGTGGAAAGAAAAATGGGGAAATCTAAAAAATAAAGTATACAAAGACAATCCGCACACCATCCATGAGTTAAAAGAGAGTATTGTACGAGAAATCTGGAGAATTACAGTAGACGAACTTGCACGTGTAAATGCCAATTTCCTTAGGAAATGCCAGTAATGTTTTGCAGCAGAGGGACATCATTTTCAACACCTTTTGTAGTCAAGGTTAGTACACAATATGAAAACTGTCATTTTAATAGCCGACTCTAGCCTTCTGTCACGGACCCCGTTCACCGGGAAAGACAAGCCCTGATGCCGGACCGCTTGCCACAGAGTCTCGTAGGGAATGTCAGGGAATGATCTGTATATACCATGCACATTGAAAATGTCCAAAAGGTCCTCAAAATAATGTTAAAAAATGTAAATTACTACCGTTTGAAAATCGAAGAAAATGCTTAATTTTATTTTCATAAAGAACTTAAAACGTTAAGCTGGAAGCCCCAGAGTTTCTTTAAATATTTTTACATTCTGTGTACCAAAGTATAACTGCAGAAAGTACACCTCTGTATCAGTCTCATCTAAACGTAACCGAAATATGTTTTAGGATTTCCAAAACTACAAGTATATTGAACGTATGGAAGACGTTCTTAGTAATTAATTACTCAATTACCATTTTTCTTACTTTTATTACCGTATGTTTTGTTTTGTCTTATCATCTGGTTTCTAAGGACAAATAAGGTACATGTTTCTTCTTTCTTTCTTTCTTTCAAAAATATCACACCAATAAGGAGTTCCAATAGAACAGTCGTCAGCCAAGCAAACTAAGCTGATGGGCAAGCCACAGGAATTGCTATGAACAAACAACTTCAAACAGAATAACCAACCGTGACCAAAGCAATCCCTTGTTCCTTACCACTAATGTTCCTTTCAGCTATCTCTTTACACGACGTTATGCATCCCTCCTCTATCTTAGAACACGAATGTGTAAATGTCTTCTTCCTACTTTATTCATAACACAAGCACAAAGCAGGACCCAAGCTCTTTCCGAAAATAAGTTGGATTTGAAAACTTAAATTTTCAAAACTGCCAATTAAAGAACTGTTACACTACAACACTTAATAATCAAAGAAATTTCAGCTTGGGGAGGCTCTAATGAAAGAAATGGAATTTGTACTAATGGGAAAGAAATTACATAAAATATAAAATTACTTTTTCATTACAACACAATTGTGTCCGTAAATCCACAGTAATACATACATGTGAAACTTAGGTTTGACACAAGTAATGGTTGACAAGTTTACCTCAAGTTAGTTCCAAAAGTCCAATATTGTAATCTTAAAAATCTTCGAGCATAGGGAAATTAGAAGAACTGTTCAATGAAACTTCCATCAAGTTCAAGACACGTCTGCAGTCAAAATTGAATATTCATGACTCAGGGCCCGGATTTTGATAACCTACAAATCTTTGAAAAATGACCTTTAAAATGACAACAAAAATCCTGTAAAATGACCTAAAATCTTTGAAAAATGACCCAAAAATTCGTACAAAACTCAATCTGCTTATTGAAAATAGTATATATATTCCAAGACAAACAATTTAACAATTGCTTCTTCACCTTGGTGTGTTGTACGGACTGTGAATAAGAAACTCGACAATGTTGCATTTCGCGATTTTCAAACAGGCTTTGTTGCGCTGGCAGTTAAACACAGAGTAAGTGCCGCAAGATAACATTCAGACAAAACAGAAATTGTTGAACGTCTTATGTTTCAGAATGCAAAGACACAAATTTTTTTTTTAAAAAAATGACCTAAAAATGACACAAAATTTTAAAAAATGACCTAAGAATGATGCAAATTTTTTAAAAAATGACCTAAAAATGACCAAAAACAATTACATTTCTTCAACCTGAGGAGGGTGTTCAGGATTTCTGTACTAGTTAGCAATGTCTACGTTGCACCAGTTAAAAGATGAAATGTTATCAAAATCCGAGCCCTTGAATATACGAAACATCAAACCCGACGACATGGCTATGTATTGAACTGGTATAAGTTCTTGTATCTATCGAGTTTTGCCGAAGTAAAGTGTTTTAAATTTTTAATAAACACGGTTTTATAATGTATTACAAGAATCAAATGAAAACCTTAAAAGTCCAATAAAAATTGTACAGCAGACTGCATACATCTTAAATTTGCTTGAGGTATCAACTGTTATTTACAAAACGACCTTAAGGCTGCAACACTAATCAAAGTGAGCTTCAAAACTCCATCTTTGTTATTTTAAAGATGGCGCCTCCTATGCACACTTGTACCAGTGAAAAGAAGTGGTTTCTTACCTTCTGTCAGTCTAAAACTTACAGAAATTTCTCGGCAAATGAATGGAGGAGAAAGTTCGACAATGGCTTCAGTTCGCAGGCAGATGGGTGGAAAGGCCTTCACAGTGGCGCATAAGTGACTGCACGTGAACCCCAAAGACTTATTCCTACATGCAAAAATCTACTAGATAAGAATCAAAAACAAATTAAGGTTTCATTTGACTCTCCCCTGAGTAAAACGCGATGTGAATGCGGCTTGTAGTGTCCATGTTATCATCGATAACATATGATACTTTTGAATCACCCTGTAAAAAGGTCATTGACGTTTTAGTACACTAGTCCTCTCAAGGCCATTAAGTATAGAGAGGGAAAAAGAACGAAACGACAAGCAACAATCAAGGGCACGCCGAGTTCATCATCTTGGAAATGAATCCAGTTCCGAATTGGTGTTTTCTGCTTTATTATTTATGACTCGCTACGTGAACTAGAGTGCCCTTTGTGTTTTAATAATGAGTCAACAACAACTGGTCCCTTCCTAACTGGAAAGATCGATAACGGAAGGCGGTAAGATATAAAACGCAATGGTTGTAAATCGTCTTTACTTTTTTTTTTCCACAAGGCAAAATTGCTACTTTCTGGAAGATCGGTAAGGACTGTCGATACACGTTTGTTTCCATTGCACAGGGAACGTGTTAAAGATCCCCACTCTACTAAACGTTCGTGTTCGTCAGTAAATCGATTCCTTTGAACGTAACGTGTGAATCGATTATTTTATTACGGGATTTCGGGTTCGATACCCGCTGGAGCTACATAGTGCTTCGGATCCCATTTTAAACTGTAGGCCCAGCCCCGATTAGCCTATCTGTACACAAAATTGACTCGAAATTTTCCTTTGAGGAAATCGTGAGTATTGAGCCGGATGAACCGATTGCACGAATCGATTCATTTGAACGGATCGCACGAATCTGGTCTTTATGGCAATTAGGATTCATGAACTATTTCTGTAATCACTTTTAGTGAATTGCAATTCGTGCAGAAGTGTTGCTGGCTCAATTTGTTCAAACACACAAGGTTATTTATTGACTTTAAAACTAAGCAATATACAGTGGTCAAGGTTGTTGTGCACAAAATAGAACTGGTCAGTTGCCTCCCTGAAAATTAACACCATTCATTTCACTTAAAAAAAGGAAAACTTTTTCTCTAACGGAAATAAAGTTCTATTAATTCTTTTCCAGCACAAAACTTGAGTATAAAATGCACAAACCCGGGAAGAATTTTTACAAGGAATAAATGGTCAAAACAATGTATACGTCATGGCTAAAAATTGCCTCTAATTTTCAAAATAAATGTATACGTCATAGCTAAAAATTGCCTCTAATTTTCAAAGCTTTTTCTTTAACCAATAGTGTATAATGTAATAACAAATCATAATACCTGTGCATTTCACTGTACCATTCCACACCATTTCAACGAGGTCATGTCACCCACAAACTCCGATTTCGATTAAATTTGGTATACAGCCTTCCTTTATGGTTGAAAGAAACCCCCTTATTTTTTTTCACTCTATCCTAAACGGTTTGCATTTTACAGCACTTTGAAACGTCATTAAATCAGTGTTGTCACTCTTGAGACCCTCGACACAAGATACCCTTGCTTACATTTTATTTATTTTCTCCTTAACCAATGATCAAATCTCTCTGAAATTTTACACAAAGTTCAATGAAGTAATTAGGATTTCAGAAAAAAATACATCAGCACCCAAAAAAATTTCATCGAAATCGGAGATGGTGGGTGAAAAAAATCTTTTTTTTTTTTGCGTTGAATTGATGTGGAATGACCCTGTACTAACGTTTGAAATGGGAAAAATAAAGAAAAACAATTGTGTATCTAGTATATTGAGTAGAAATGAAAAGTTTACCCAACAATAGTCCATTGTTATCAGATTTTAATAATTAATATTTGAATATTATTTCTACTATTCAATTCTATATCAACGGCCTAATCACTTCTACAAAATATCAAAACAAAGCAAACCAAGACAGGGGGGAAAAATGTTACAAATAACAAAACTAGAAGGCAGGTTGCCGAAACTTCTACGAAAATTCAAAACCTCCATGATTACCCCTCTCCTGTCCTGTCTACAAATATTCTAGTGATGCCTATGAAAATGTGATTCTGTTCTGGCAAACATGTAACCACGTAAAGGACACCAAATACAATATAATAGCATGGTCATGCTACGACAAGTGTTCCCACCTCAGAATAACATATTTAAAATAATAATAATACCATGTATATAACTTTACCACACACTTCAACTCAACGTTGAAATTTTAGAAAATTTGTATCAGCAACCTGCAACAGAATTGCATACTTTAGAATTTGCAGAGCTGTGAAATTTGATAAAAGATACCATTTATTATTCAATAAGAATATGTGAAAAACTGTAAGTTTTATGTAGGAACACATGCTAATACAAAATATCGTACAATGCGATATGATAACAACATGGATGTGTCTATGGGACAAGCAGAACTATCCAGTCATAATAATTTCTGTGTTTTGAGGATTTATTTAGTGATACACAAATGAAACACAAGTTGTTGGTTCCTACGTAAACCTTTATCTAACTTGTTCTTAATGAATACTAACGGTAATTTCTTAAGTGTGCAACAGGGTTGCAAGTTGCTCGTATCAATAAGCTCTGCTTCGAAAGCAGAGTTGAAATGAACAATAAACATATACAAATTCCAGTTAAAGAACACAACTTTGTTCTGAGGTGGAAACACTGTTTGTGTATGATTTTGTGGCAGTTCCTCATGTACATAGTTACATTCCTACTGAAACGGAATCCAAAATCGTCCAATGGAGGAATTGCCAGTTATATTCAATCTACGAAACCATAATTCAATCATACACTCCATAACATGGAACAAATCTCATAGATTTTTAATCAATAAAACCAATTCCAGTTCGACTTAAGAGGTTAATATATAGATTCACTCGATTGAACGAGTCAAAGAGTGCGAATGGGTCGAAAAATCCATGCGGGAATAATATTGGGGGCGTAATTATTGGCAGTAAGTATTGCAGTACACTCAGCGCAAGGTTTTCAAAAGTTCCGATCTGTGCATCTGTACATCTGGATTGATGTAGCTCACTGATCATTCATCCTTCACGACAGAGGAACTCGCTGTTCATGATGAGCTTGGTGGTAAGGTGCAAGAGATTCTAATTACACACTTGATGGCAAAACACAATACCTGAGTTTAAACCCATACAGATTGGATCAGCATGTAGAAAGGAAATACCTGTCTCTCGCTGTGGAAGTGTTCCTTCGTAGCGTCGAAACACAGACTACTTATAACGAAGAGTCCGTTTGTAATCCAAGTCTGGCAAGCCCAAACTCCTCTCTCCTTCTTTGACTAATAATCTCGAACTGACTGCTGGCTTAGAACTGACCACTGACCTCTCTCTCCACAGACATTTATTCAGATTCAATTTACTTAATAATGCCGAATCAGACCTCTGGCCTCTGTCTTCATTGCTGCCTGTTTACAGCCGTGGCTATCAAGAAACCCTGCTAATGTCTGACAACACATTCCTTAGATGGTTTTAGCAATTTCCTGATTGGAGAGGTGATTGCTAGATGTCTGGATCATTACGATATAGTGGCGCGGGATTCAATACGTATCAATCCCTAATAATCTTAGGGATTGATACGAATATTGGCCACTATGCTCCACGTAAACTCTATAGCTTTTCAAGTTCCTAAAATAACTGTAATATGATATTAGATTTATACTTAGAAGCACATAGGCTGCGCAGAATCTTCGCTATATTGATCTAAATTATGAATATTAAAATGATGCAGTCAAGGACAAACAAGAATATAGAAATTCTGGATAAATCACAAGACACAACTGCAATCAATCCAGCTGAAGAAGCTGTAAAATCAGCTTCAATATATAAAGGAAAAGTAGTCCCCACCTTTTTTCCTGCTGGCCGATGTTTTCCTTTTGGTAGGTTTCCTCTTCGATATTATAGTTGGCAGTGGAGGTTTCTTCTCTTCAACAGCTTCTTCAGTTGTTTTTTCTTCCGCTGGTTCCTCAGCTGGTTTCTCTTCCCTTGCTTCCTCAGCTGCTTTCTCTTCCGCTGGTTCATCAGCTGTTTTATCTTCCCCTGCTTCCTCAGTTGCCGTTTCTTCCGTTGCTTCCTCGGCTGCTTTCTCTTCAGCTGCTTCTTCACTTACTTTCCCTTCATCTTCTGCGGGAGCTGATTCTTCGTTTGCTTCAGTTGCCTCTGCTTCCTCTTTCTCGCCTGGGTCTGCTTCTACTTCTGCTTTTTCTTCTTCCGTTGCCTTTGGCTCCTCTACAGGTTCGGCGGCATCGGCAACGCCATCTCCTGCTTCTTCACCCTCCATTTTCTCAGTTTCTTCTGCCTCTGTTTCGTTTTGTTCCTCTGATTCTTTGCTCTCTTCAGGTTGAACCTCATCACTCACTTCCTCTTTTTCGCCCTTGTCTTCGTCATCTTTTACTTTGTCCTCCACTCCATCTTCTTGAGCTTCATCTTTTGCTTCTGGTTCTTCTGGGGCTTCTTCATCTTCTACTTTTGCTTCTGACTCTTCCTCACCCTTTCCTTCCTCAACTTCTGCCTTAGGATCTTCTTCATCAACTTTAACTTCAGATTCTGCTTCTCCTTTTTCAGCCTCATCAGCTGTCGTTGGTTTATGCTCTTCAGCAACTTCTTCCTTCTCTTGCTCTGACTCCGCTTTATTTTCAGTCTTTTCTTCTGGGACATCAGTCTCTTCTTCTTTCTCATCAGTCTTTTGTTCTGGAGCCTCATTTTCCTTTTCATCGGTTTTCTCTTCTGTTTCTTCGGAAGCTTCTTCCTTGCCTTTCTCTTCTGATTGTGCTTCTTCTACCACGCCTATATCTGTTTTGGTCTCTTCTTCGCAGATTTCTTTCTCATCTGTTGTTTTCTCCGATTCTTCAGCTGTTTTTTCAGTCGTTTCTTCTTTAGATTCGGAGTCTTTCTCCTCGACCACTTTTTCATCAGATTCTTGTTGCTCCTTATCTTCCCTTTCTACCACTGCTTGCCCTTCCGACACCTTTTCGCTTTCCCCACCTTCAGCTGATGTTCCTTCTGCTTCCTTGTCACTTACTGTGTCAATCTTTCCATGTGCTTTTTCCTTCTCCTCTGCTTTTTCCACAGAGTCCTCCTCGTTTTCTTTTTCTTCTGCTTCTTTAAGAGGTGGTTCAGAAGTTGATTCTTGCTTTTCGTCTGCATTTTCTACTTGTACCAGCTCTGGAGTTTCGGTTTCCTCTGCCTCCGCCTCTACCTTTTCTTCTTCATCTTTTTCTGCTTTTTGATCATCTTTTTGTTCTTCTGTAGGTGCTTCCTCAGTAGCAGGTGATTTGCTGGCGCTATCTCCTTTATCTTCGGAGGGAGTTGCGCCTTTCTCCTCTTTCACTTCAGCCTGATCAGTGGACTCTTCTGATTGCGCTGGTTTCTCACTACCACTCTCCTCATGAGAAATATCTTGTGCACTTTCAGTGTCCTTTGTTTCTTTGCCTACCTGAGATTCCGTGCAAACCACACTGTCATCGTCAGTTTCTGCGTCTTTAGGTTCCGGAGATTTTTCTCTTGGGGAAGGAGTCTTAGGTCCTTTCTCGGGGCTTGCGATCGTTACTGTGGAATTCGCATCATCTTCATGTTCTGATTTCCGGTCTTCTTCATCATGTTTGTTTGTAGAAACACCATCCTCTTCTGGACACTCAGTTCCATTCTGACCAGTGTCGCCTTCTTCTGTTGCGAGTTGTTCCTTGGATTCTGGTGGTTCACTTTTACTTTCTTCTTTTACTTCAGATTCATCAGATTTTGATTCAACAGGAGAAGCATTCTTTTTTACTTCTGCACTTGTGGTACCTGTGTCGCGTACTGTTGACTTTGTCGATATGGTTGTCATTACAACATCGTCATCGTCATCACCACCTGCTGCCTCAGGAGATTCTTCATTGTCAGCTTCCTCTCCAGTTTCTTCTTCATTGCCCGTCTCTTGCTGATCTTGGACTTCAACCTCGACAGTTCTATGGTCTCCATTAACTTTATCAAGCGACATTCCACACAGAAGTTCACGACCTTGAGGCTCGGCTTCTTCGTCTCCAACCCCTACTTCTGCCGTTTTTTCGGATAGTGACGATTTGCTCTCCTGAGCAGAGAACTCATCACTTTTTGGTAATATCTCGCAAGGTTTATCTTCAGAAACATCAGTATTTGAGGCAGATATTTCCTGAGATTCGCCATCAGTCTTAGCAGGTGTTTCATCTTCATTGGTTGCGGATTGCACACCAGGCTTTGATTCATCAGGTGTATCCTTAGGCTCTTCTTTTTCGGCACACTTTTCTGATGTTGGACTAGGTGCTTTTAAGTCTGAAATCTCTGTTGCTTTTATACTATCCGACGGCTTTTCATCATCTTTCTTATCGGTAACTTTTGTTTGATTGTCATCGTCACTTTCCTCGAGCTCCTTTGAGGTATCTGCTTGTTTAGTTGCTTCTTCTTGATCCTCTTTGCTCTCATCTTTGGATGCATCTGCATCTCCTTTCGTTACTTCTTCTTCTTGCTTTTCCATGTCTGTTTTGGCTTCTGTTTCTTCTCGAGCCGCTTTGCCCTCATCTTTGGATGCATCTGCATCTTCGGCTCCCTTCATTACCTCATTTTCTTGCTTTTCCATTTCATTTTTTGCTTCTCTTTCTTCTAGATCGTCCTTGCTATCATCTTTGAATTCATCTGCATCTTCGGCTCCTTTCGTTACCTCTTCTTCTTGCTTTTCCATTTCATTTTTTGCTTCTGTTTCTTCTGTCTTTATCTGCTTACATTGCTTTGTGTCCTCTGAATCTTCTTTTGCTGCCGGAACCGGATCATCATCAGTACTTGCCACTTCCTTCTTCGTCTCTTCCTTGTGAAAATCAGAAACATCAGTCGTTTTGTCAGGTTGTGATTGCTCCTTTTTATCTGATTCTGACATTTCGGGGGTAGTTTTTTCGGGTTCACTCACTGCAGGCGCCTCGGTTGTTGCATCGTCACCACTTTCCTTAACGCCTGGTATATCATCTTCTTTTGTAGGTGCTGTCTCTTTCTGTTCATCGGGGGTTTTCTGAAGTTCTACACTTTGTTCTGGTTTTATTGCCGTTGTGTCCGTTTCTTGACAAACGTTTGCTTCTTCTTTGTGCACTTCCTTTGTCTTTTCTTTTTCTTCTTCCCTCACTGATCCTGACTCGTCAGTATGCTCTGGCCCATCAGATACTTCTGCAACCGTTACAGCATCTTTTGTTTCATCGCTTGTCGCTTTCTCTTCGTGTTTTTCAGTTTCAGTTTCTTCATGAGTTTCGGCAGTTTTCTCCACCTCGTCTCTTTGTTCTGTTTTTATTGCCGTTAAGTCTGTTTCTTGATTATCCTTCGTTTCTTCTTTAGGCACTTCCATAATAGATTCTTCTTTTTTTGCTGATTCTGAGGCATCATCGCTTTTTTCTTCCTCACCAGCTTCTTCAATTGCGACAGCGCCATTCTTTTCTATTTCACTGGACGTTTTCTCTTCGTGTTTCTCTGTCTCAGCCTCTTCCCCCGTTTCGAGACTTTCCTGAGCTGTGTCACCTGACTTTATTGCTGCTGTCACAGTTTCTTTGAGAACACCGCTTTCTTCTTTAGGCACTTCTTTTGACGGTTCCTCTGCTTTCTTTGCTGATGCATCTGCAGTTTCCTCTATTTTAGTTGCTACTTCAGATGCCTGAGCTACATTATCTTCGCCCTCAGCTTTCTCGCTTACTGGTGATACGTCATCTTTCGTTGCTTCAGGTTTTAGATGTTCATCACTTTCCTCGGGTTCTTCACTCTCTGATTTTATTGCTACGGTATCATCCTCCTGTGAAACTTTCGTTTCTTCTTTAGGCACTTCCTTCGTCGACTCTTCCTCCTTCGAACATGTTTTCTCTTCTGCGGAGTCCACACCGTTCGATTTAACGTCTTCTGAAGGCGATTTTTCTTTGTCTGTTGCGCTTCCCGACTGTACCGTTAACGGTAACTTTTCACTAACTTCTCCGTCCACTGGTTTTGAAGAACTTTGTGCGGTTTCATTAATACCCTGTTTGTCTGACACTTCAATTTTAGGTTCAGAACACACTAGAGAACCTACGACTATGCTTCCTGATTCACTAGGTGCTTTGTCACTCTTGTCACTAGCGGGAGACAACGCTTCACCGTTTTTGATAGGACTCCCTCCGCTAACCTTCACCTCCTTCGATTCTGCGTCCTTAACGTCACTATCACCCTGAGTAACTTTCACAATAGCACTATCCTTCTGTTCTGGTTCACTTGCACTAGCACCGTTTTCTACAGAAGACTTCGTGACGTCATTTGCTTTTAGACTCTCCGCCTTCTCACTACGGGGTTCCGCTACCACTGCGCCAGTCTGTTTAGCATCTTTTGTTTCCGGGACGTTTTTTTCAGATGGTGAGGCGTCTTTTTCGTGCATTACCTGGAAAGATAAAATAATTCATTATGCTCTATGATGGGATAGGCAAATACATATATTAACAGCAAAATAAGTATGATTTTTAGGTTTTTTCAAATACACAGATTTAGGAAAATTACATACATAGAGAGAAAATACGAACTTATGGAGGAAATAGAAAACTTAAGATAACAGGAAATAAATATACAGTATAGAAGAACAACTTAAATTCTTCTAGGAAAGAAATATAAACTAGAGATCAGTGTAAGTGATATAAAGAGGGAAAGTATAAAAACGCGTAGAAACACCAGGAGAAAGAATAGACACGAAGAAAAGTTACATTTGGTCATTTTGTAAAATTATAAATTAAGAAAAGGACAAAATAGATACTTATGAAAAGTACACAGAACCTTGAAGGAATGAAATATACTTAGAGAAAGATTTTACGTGTGTAAGGAGATGAAATGAAGATTTTACGTGTGTAAGTAGGTACCAAAAGAAGAAGTAGCTGTTAGAAGGGTTGGAAAAAGTGAGGTGGAAAAGTAATAAGTAAAGATGGGAAACGTATTACGAAGGCCATATAAAGCAGAAAATAGGAATTTTGTCATGAACAATAAAAAGTGCCAAGGAAGCCTAAATGACTGGTCTTTTATGCGACGTCTACGGTTACTACTTCTGAATTCAAAGCGCATTCTCCCCCTTGTCAGGAGTAATTCTGAAATTTGTATTGATTGAATTTGTTTTTAATTCCTCGTAATGCACAGGAAGGCTATTCAGGACGGGACCTACAGTTTGAAGTGTGATCCGAACCACCATGTGGCTCCACCGGGTTCGAACTTGTATTGCTGAGTTGCATTCCGTACAGGTACGTTAGGAACAAGGAGGCAGTGACAGTTGACAACCTGGCACGTCATGTGGAGCATGGGCGTTTGCTCTGTATCCTCTGTACACCTACGCTCGTATTATTTCGAATGCAAAACTTGGATAGGCAACATCACGCCATCGAGATTAACCATGTCTTCCAATAATGTGCTGTCCATGTCTGCGCAGATGGGTTCATGTATGATTAATCTCCCTTACTGGTAACTCGAATGACTGGAGGCTATATTTGTACCTCTCTCTCTCCCAGCGCAGTACAGCGAGCTACACTGGAAACAAATCTTGGTTCGAAACTAATAATCGATGCCTTTGGATCCCTTATTATTTGTATGTGGCAAGATGCAACCAGTCGAAAGCTTTCTCAAAATCCTTTTGATGCTCACGGGATAATAGGAACCAGGGTTACAATCTTAGATCATGCAGGACCACAGAGAATCAATCCCGGCATCCCTTCATTACAAGTAGCTAAGGGTACAAGCTGGATTTTGATTGATTGATTTAGTTTATTTTACTTCGCGCTTTGTGCCTCTTGGCTAATTTGCGAAGATTGGGATGAGTGATGAAATGATGAAATTGATGAATGGACATTCACAAACAACCAAGCCCGAGCGGGATTCGAACCCGGAACCCTTGGAGTCGCAGCGCGATGTGCTAACCACTCGGCGGATACAAGCTGGAGCTAAGTTTACGGCACATTACATGTTACTTCGAAATAATAGCTGGAGGTCTGGGAAACTTTCTCAAGCTGCTTTCTTCATAACATATTTTTCGTAGTGTCTCGCACCCGGACAGCAATATCGTTGGAAAACATTCCTTAAACTGCAGAGGGGAGGGGAAGCGGTTGTTTGCAGTCGGACAAGGCATTCAAACCGGAGACTGGTAACCATGCCAATAAGATACCCATGGACGATAAGAATTTTTAGGCAAAGTACGTAGGTAACTACGTTATTATTAATATTCCCTATCTTATACAAAGAGAGGGTTCGCTTCTATCTAAGAAAATTCTTATTAGCGTGTGACTATTCATTTCTACAATGAAATTTGTAGTTGGAAACCTTCCCAAGTTTTATATCTGAGATAATCATGAGTCAGTTCGTTCATAAGTCCTGTGAACTTGGCAATGAATCACAAGTCCTGGAGCCTGACCTTTGAATCTGTGATACAGAACTAGATTACGATGTACAGAAACTCACCATATATCAATATTATTGTCATCAAATTGAAGCTCTAAAATATCTAAGAGTTTAGTTGCCTATTCACAGAAAATTGTAATCTAGATGGAGACTTGAACATGTGACAAATGGACAAAACCGTGCAAAGTAAAGATGGGAAAGTATTATGAAGGTTATATAGAGCACAAAAAAGGAATTTTGTCATGAACTGGTAAAAAGTGCCATGGATGACTAAATGACTGCTCCTTATGCGACCTCTACGGTTATCTCATACTACTGTATTCAATGCGTATTCTTCTTTTGTCAGAAGTAATTCTGGCATGTGTATTGATTGATTGATTGAATTTGTTTTTATGTTCACTTAATGCACAGAAAGGCCAGTCGGAACTGCACCTACTGTTATATACTGTAAAAGTCGTGGTGCAAAGAAAATACTCGGAATTGGTGTAACAGACTGCTTTTGGTGTTATTCATAAATATCTTTGGTACTTATAAGGGCACTTTATTGGCAGCCAAACAGCATATTTGTTTTTCTATTTAGTGTCGGTTTTCTGTCACTTTTGGCTAATCGTGGCGATGAGAAGGAGTGATGATATGATGAAGGCCCGAGATTCCTGACGTCGTAGGGAGCAGTGCTAACCATAACAACACGGAGGTCGGCGAGGAACGTAAGGGTATTTGTGCTTATGCACCTCTGCCTATAGTGTAAATCGATCCCTGTCCAGTCATGCTTAGACCACTTTACAAATTTCAATTTCCGTTGTACTTGGCGGAAAAACATGACTTTGTAGCTAATAATACAGGTTAGAAATTCAGAAAGAGCATGGTCGAAAGTTTTGTGGGCTGTAAGCACGGAATGCCTTTGATCCTTGCGTGCAACTTTCTCGTGTCGTCAAACTCCGTGTTTATGGCTGAATCAGTCGATAAGTGAGCCCTCCACCGGTCGAAGCACACAAATAGTCCTGTAATATATCCCAGCGGGTCGATTAGGTGCGGATTGCTTTGATCCACCCTCCTTGCCGAAGTGGTTAGCGTGGAATGCTGTGAGGCTCGTGGGCATCCACGTGGACAATGCCAAGGAAATGTCAACCTTCAGACCAAAAACGTAAAAGCTTTGTACATAAAAATGAAGATGATATCACTCGAGATATATACTTGTAGTTAATGGAATATGCCGTTGTTTCAGCAATACGGTAGGTGGTTAGAAACACTATTTTGCAAGATGGCCGCAAGGTACATGGCATGATAAGTTGATTGTGCATTTTAACGATCCACGAACTCGCTGTATATGGCAAGAAGGAACTGATATGATAGTATGGTAAGATTAACATGCCCTAGAAGAACTAACTGGTGCATTTCACTATGATATTCCGTCACAATTTTTCAAGGTTTTTGCCATACAAACGTAGTTTGTTGATAAACAGAAGTAAAACTTTTCCTGCAAAGGTATGTTTTGGTACTACTCACATGTGTAATACTTACGTGTCCAGCAATGTTCATGGAATGTCTGTGACGGAATTACCGTCTATGTGTGATGGAATTATGAGTGATATCGGCAAATTACTCAAATGGTGTTTGCGATGCATCCTAATGTTTAATTATTATAGGTATATTACTTGCTCATTTTCAGGCGAATATGCAACGTTACTGGAGTATAATGGCTAAGACAGCAGCTGAACTTCAATGCGAAAGTAGGTAGAGTAGGTAGAAAACAGATTTTTATGATAAAATGAAAGAGAAGGACCATGAACTGAAGCGATTGTAGAGGCAGCACATGAATTCACGACAACTGATAAGATTAAGGGAACAGAACTAAATGGCATCAAGGTGCTTCAGGCACTCAAAGCATCAATGGTAACCATCAAGGAGGCTCTTCAAGGGTTATATCACCACAGAAGATTCATCGAAATCTTAGCAAACATCCGCCGTGTCCAACAAAGCCTTCCCAAAAGTTACACAAAATTATACAGTGCCTTCAAGATCAGTTCAGTTCATCATCACCATGATCATCAAGTAGTTTTTCATCAAAATGTAAAGATTTGATTAGCATCGTGACAGCTTCCTTCAATGAAGATGGCATACGTTGGATGCCACCAGGGCGAGAAGATTGTGTAGTGATGCGCAAATCAAATTATGAAAAGATCCAGAATAGAAGACTGATTCCACGTCAAATCACCCAGGCCATGCAGCCCACTGATATAGATTTTAATGAAACTTGGTGTATTTGTTAATACTAACAAGGTATGAAGACATGCAAGAATTTCTTCTGTAGGCCTCATAGTTACTGAGAAACAGGAGGCTGAAGTTTCAGAATTTTGCATCGATCGGTCATTGCCAAGGTGGTGGTGGCTTGCAGTGCTTAACAGATAAATTTATATCTCAGAGTCGAATCGACATATCATTTTGATTTTTTTTCTAAAGTTCCTAGATATATGTATATTCCATTTGAAAAGTTGTCACCAAGATTCGCTTGAACTGAGAGTCAGAAACAATTCTTGTATCGTAAATAATGTTGATTTTTTTTTGTGTCAACGGATGTTCTGCCACGTAACTAAATGCAATTTGCAAATAGAAAACGGATTACGCCACCCATCAGGGTAATGTGTGAAACAAGTGGCGCCCTATGGTAGCCAAACTTGGAAACAATTTGAATTTATTGTCTTTGCCCTGATGGAATATTTGATTGATTTACATACTTTTAGCTACTGCTCTTATTATCTTATTAGCTGCATTGATGCAGGTAATGATGCATGAAGGAACAAAAATAATAAAATGTGTGAATTGAAAATTGTATTACGAAGCAAGATATATCAACTACTAAGCTAGTAACTTAGTGGGGCAACAGATGGCAAAGGCCTACCGAGTGATTTTAAATCAGACGAGGCATGGTCGAGTTTAGCTTATTTCTGACATGTTCAATTCTGTCTACAATACATGTTTGAAGTCTAATCCATGGTAACATCAACGCATCACTTTCTAGGAAATAAAATCTTCGAAATGTAGCGTGTGGTGTAGGATTTTAGCAGATCACAAATTTCGTGGCCACGATGAAATGTCAAAAGACGAACTTTAAATTTACTTGACCATAAATTTAGAAAATATATTTGGCGCGGAAGACAGGTTTTAAGTAATAGGTTTTAGAGTTCCATTATGTGTAGAGTGAATACACTCTTCAATGTTAACGCCCTCTTTGCAATTTCTAATAAACAAACAACTAGACAGGGCTAGAACAACATGGTAGTCATATTTAAGATATTCTTTAAGGTCAACGTGTTTCTTGACAAGGTCGCGTGCCAGAGGAGACTTGCGTGATGGTCAATAAGAACTGTAAGAACAACCTCTTCGTGACTATGGTAGGGAGGAAATATAATTAGACCCTTCCACGGCTGGGGGAGAGGTGGGAGGGGTAAGATGGGGAGGAGGCTGCACGAAAGCATCTACGGATAATTAAAACTTCCACGCGCCTTGGGAGTGCACCTAAGACAAGAGCAATTCCATTGAGCAGGTATCACATTCGATTAACGGCGAGCAAGTTCGAACTTGACAAATGTGATTTTTTGGAATTCACACATCTACATGAACGAAGGAATTTGGCTCAAAAATTTAATTAGAAATCAAGGTTACCAGTTGGATTGATCGAAAATTGGAAAGGTTTAAACAAAGGGAAAGTGAGAAGTAAACGATCGGGAATACAGTTTAAGGGGAAAATTGGATATTAGAAGAGGACGAAATGAAAAATTACTATCAGAACTATACAAACAAGAGAGATAGGTTATCAGAATGGTAAGATAAGGTATTTAAAAGATAAGCGAACAGCATATTAAAAAAAAGATAATGTAATCACGAAATGAAGCAAAATTAATGATCGAGAATGACGGTAAAGCGTTAAGAGAAGTGCGAAAATAATAAAATAGCTGATCATAAAGACAATAAAAAAGAAAGCAGGTAAACAAGCCACAGTCTTCAAAAGAGGTAATGAAAAGGTACAGTGCCGAGCATATAGTCACTACAGAAAAAAAAGCAATGAGCAAGGAAGAAATTCAAAGGTACTGAAAGGCGATAGTAAACCATAAAAAAACTAGACAAAAGGCACAAAAAGCAGGAGCTAAGCAAGTAAAATATACAGCCAACGATTAATAGTCACATAGGCAGAAGAAGCACTTTACTGTTTTGATATTTCTGACATGCTCGAAAATAAACTCAAACCCAGGATATCAAGTGGGATAGTGACAAAACAAAGATAAAAAGAATAGTTAATTAAAATCCAAATGCACAACGTCAACAAAAGGAAGAATACATATTGAGCATATAGAAGGGAATTTGAGTAAAGAAAAGTGCAACTAAATTCAGTACATTAGCTCCTGGAAAGAATTTATGATGCACGTAAACAGATCGGTTCACACGACAACATAAGACTTGAAATATTTCTTTGATACAATGGCATAAACAGTTGACATATAATTTGTTGAACGATATGAAAAACCTGTTAGCACTCTTATTACAAGGCATTAAGACCTGCATTGAAAGTATGCCAGTAGATATTTGAAAATACAAGTTTAATTCAATAATGCACGATTATTCTTTTTCAAATATATGAAATTTTTGTAGGTTAAGAGATTACAATCTTTGGAACGTGCATTTCAAAAACACATCGAAATATTTTAGAAATATTTTCTTTTAGAACACTATATATTTTTAAAATTTGTATAATATAAATATTGAAACTTGATGATACGTGGTTTTTCTCAAACTTATATCTCATATACTACCGGCATAAACTAAGGCAAAACTTGGTGGAATTTTACGAAAAATAGAAATTTTGAAAGCTTTAATTTTTTACGTAATTACGTTGTTTTTTGAATTAAAAATATGGCCCAAATAAATAATAAAAAATATATCAACGCAACGAAAGATTTGTAAATAGAAAATTCATATTCATATAGTATAAAAATTAAAGCAAAACAAAACTTTTACAACTTTTACAGAAATGACAATATGTACAGTGGGATCCATAAGTATTACCGTGCAAATTGTCCATGACCATTTTCATGAATTTTTCTCTTACATGCAGAAGGTGCAGAAGTTGTCAACAGCTTGATTTGAGTTTTCTATTAATTCTTGAAGCTCTTATTGGGTCAAATTAAGTGCACGAACATGGTGATGGACAATTTGCACGGTAATACTTATGTATTCCACTGAACATTACTTACGATCTCTATATTCCACGTTCAAACCAGACACTACCTAGTAGTTATGATTTTAGAATAAATTACAATTAGACGTTTAGGAAGCAGTTGTACGAAGAGAAACTACCAATTTTGCTTATAAGTACGTGCGCGCGCGCGTGTGTGTGTATATATATATATATATATATATATATATATATATATATATATATATATATATATATATATACACACACACACACAGGGTGTCCATAAAGTCTCACCCCACCCTGGGTATTGTGACAACGGCTGTAAATAGAAAGAAATTGCGAAACACCTATTCCATTATGTTCAGGGGGAAATGTCTGGAGGCCAACCATTCCCTACCCGGGCCCCCGCAAGGGGGTAGGCTGGGGTCGACTCAATTGTTTCAACTAGCAAGGGGGGTCGAAGAATATGTCGTTTGAAATGTCTTATCATAACAACAATAATACAGCAAATCTGGGGTCTCTACGTAGCTCCAATTAACAATGGCGTGAAATCAAATGTGGAACATGACCAGCATAGGAGAGGACTCCAACTCTTACAGTAGTAAAAAGTCAACCTCACTTCCACGTAGTACACCATGGACTAGACTAACGAGGCTCTGGCGACTGGCACTATGGCCAGTATAATTTTGTGTGTGTTGTCCTGTTTTTTGTCCTTGTGTGTTCTGAGTGCCCGTTTAGAGCCTCAGCTTTTAACAGAAGTCAGAAGATTTTAAGATTTTTAGTTATGCAACGTTAGAGTTGTCATTTGTAATGATAAGGGGCTGGCCCCTGTATAATGTGACGGGTGCAAAATAGCCCAAGTGCTGACGCACCCAAAATTGTAAATTCTAATTCAAAATTCAAAATTCCTACAGTAGTAATCCTAGACATCAGTGGGAGCTGGAAATATGTTCCTACACTGTAGCATGATTCGGAGATATCCTAGCAGTGTCTACAAATACGTAAACCCCCCAAGAGATGGCAAGCGTCCGTACACAAAACCGCATATCATCGCGTCCCCTGAGATTGTTACTATCGTTCTCACAATACCCAGGGTGGGGTGAGACTTTATGAACACCCTATGTGTGTGTGTGTGTGTGTGTGTGTGTGTTATATATATATATATATATATATATATATATATATATATATATATATATATATATATATGTAATAAAACACTATAATGCTGACCAAGGCAAAATTTATTGTAAAATATGACACTGTAAACGTAACATTTACAGAGTCTTATTTCACAAAAGAAATCTTTAGTGATATTTAGTAAAATGAATACTTACCCCGTTTTGCGCTACGCTGTCCTTGTGAGGAACTTCTGCCTTGCCTTCTGATTGGCTGAGAAGGGGCTGCTGCTTCTCCAAAGGCGCGCCGTTCGAAGCCATCTTGCGACTAGCACCACTGATCACAGTTCACTAAGAAGAACGAAAGCTTTTTCTTCTTTTCGAAAATGGGATATATAAAAGTAGGAAAACAATAAGGAAACTATCACACGGAAGTCGTCATCTCATTTGTGGCTCCCTGCGTTCATCCTGGGCAAGAGAGTCGAACCCGCGAACTGCGAAGACAGGACGGTTCCCTCCGCACCTCTTTGCCTGCGAGAGTCGGAAGGGATGCTGGAAAGACGAGACTACAATGGACCAAAACACCGAAAGGAGCGAGTGACGTCACCACAATGCATCATTGAAATGAAATAAACAGTGTAGGTTTCTTTTGGTAAGTTCACTTACTAACAGGAATCTTTTTTTACATATGTTTCTTAGTTTGTAGCTGATACATATCCGAAGAGTAGTAGAGAATTCATGCAAGATGATGAGTTAATTCTCAAATTATTTAAGTGTGTAAGACTTGAATTTCCAATTGTTAGCTTGGCTAATCAAGATTTAATAGAGGATAGGTATAAAATTTATTATTGCCTGCAAGATCAAATCTTGACTTCTACAATTTAACCCAAAAAACTTACGGATTTTGCTTAAAGTAATATTTCTGCAATATCCAGAGAGTATCCGTAAGATAATTTACACTTTACTTTTTAGTTTGTTTTTTAATGTATTTAATATACATAATTCTAAATCTATTTTTTGTGCTGAATTAGAAAGCGTACTTCATCTAATAAGACCTGCGCTTGAAGTTTTTTTACTCTGATTATATACAGCACAGTTTTTGTAGATACTGTAATTAGCCAAACAAAAGGGTATAGTATTTGCGTCAACAAATTTCTTCTTCAAAACTTTCTCCCCCTACATTCAAATCCCTAAGTTACTCCAAGTTCTTATAAATTATACAACAGTTTGAATTCCGTCCACAATATTCAAGGGCATCACCACGAGATTTGTTTTAGCTGTTGTATAGATACCTGCTTTTGGAAATTTACAGACCAATGGAGTATTACAGATACCTACATAATAGCGAAAGCCATCGCGAAAGATGGCTTGAATGCTCTAGAAGGAATTATCAATAACATATAAGTTTTCAATATTTGATGTAGGTATCGTAGTGGAGAGAAATTTCACAAATATTGGGAAATTTCACAAATATTTTACACATTATCTTTCATCAACGTGGAGTTTATACAGGTGAATCCGTCTAGTCTAGGATATTTTATGATGGTATCAAAGGAGGGCCTTTGATTTTATGGAGAATAATAGTGTTATCATTATTACAGTTAAACGCAATTTATGTACCATGTGTTCGTTAACGTTCGTTGAATTATTCTTGGAAAGTTTTAACTGGAAAGAAGGCACCCAAGAACCGTCTTTTCTGTGGAGAATCTACGTCACATGTAAACAACAAACAGAAGAAAAGTGTTTTTTAATACATCTTTAATGTGCTGTGTACGTTCTGTTCCTGCACTCTTAACCTTTCTCAAGGAGCTCCTTACACCCTTTTTTTAACTCTCAGGTTAAGATTTTAGATAAAGTAGTTCTCAACATTGAAGGGTGCAAAATGGACATATGTGCCGAAGTAACGAACATTTTAAAATTCATTCATTAATTATTTTTTTATGTTCCAAGCTGTACATTTATGTCCAGAAATGACCTCTCGAAGAACCAAAATGGCCGAAGTTGAATCTATGAGAAGGATGCATTGTTTCTAAAAACAATCCAAGCATATACGTACCTGCTTAGATGTATCTGTGACTCTAGTTCTATTCATTGAATTCTTGTATGTTAATTCTATTCATTGAATTTTTGTATGTTCAGTTGTATTCATTGAATTTTGTATGTTCAGTTGTATTCATTGAATTTTTGTATGTTCAGTTGTATTCATTGAATTTTTGTATGTTCAGTTGTATTCATTGAATTTTTGTATGTTTAGTTCGATGCATTGAATTTTTGTATGTTTAGTTCTATGCATTGAATTTTGTACACAATTAGTTTGTAAGGTTACGTCTTGCACTTCAATTTCATTTGACAGTGTTATCTTTATGTTTGTTATGTCCCTATAATCTTCTTCTTGAATTCCCTTTTCCACCACTGTTATCAAACATAAATTGTAGATTAAAATTTCATACTTCTAGTTTATATTACCCCAATCATAATTTCTTGAATATTATCTTCTTGTTTATGGAATAGTGTACAGGGTCAACGAAGTTAGTAATAAGTTGTGTTTTATATAGCGTATATGGATATTACTTGTAAGTTGAATTGTATCATCAGCAAATATGATGTGTAAAGAAACGCAATGCCGGAGTACTAATTGAGGCGAGTGTACATCAATTCTATATTGAGCAATGTAATTTGACATTAAGCCTGTTGTGTTCCAAATAAATAAACAAATAAGACAAATATATTTCAAAAAGAGTTTATGAACATTTCAGTGCCAACAAAGGGATTTCTCAAGCGTGCCTTTGGGGAATTTTAAGCGTAACACTGCTCAAAGCACCACACAGACTCAACTCCACTTGTGAACGAAAGCCTTTTGATTCTGTGCTCTCTGCTGCTTTTTTCCCCAGCGCGGTCGATAAGGAAATGGAGAAAACAGAATCTCTTTAACGAGTTTTACATCTTTTCTAAAGAAAAAAAAAAGAAGAGAAAGTTCAAGAAAAGAACACAGTTCAAGCTTTTCATGTAAATCCTAGTTCTAGAGCAGCTAAGTTTATTATCCTAAGGAGCAGAGGATAAAAAGTTTTAATTTATTCAAGGCGAGGCCATATCATAAAGAATTCATGGGACGAGAAAATGGCTTCTATGCTTCGATATTCGACCACAGCATACTGTTAAGTTGGTGCTTCTTCTATATACGCAGACGATACTGCACATAAATCGTTGGTTACCTCCCCCACGCTCTAGCCATTCAGAAAAATAAAGAAACAGATCTGACTTCTTTCTTGACAATGGGACAATTTATACCCCAAAGAGTTATGGGGCTTACTACATGACTCAAAGTGGTCTGTTAAATACTAGAGAACATTCAAAGTGGCTATGATTGTGAACAAAATTTTTGTGAATTATGTACATAAATAAGTTTGGAATTGTTAAATGTTGAAGTTAAATATATTGAAAAGGTAGAAGTTCAAAACTTCCCAAAACATAATATTCACTGTGTCAAGAACGTCATTCCAAATATTGAATAAATATAAGTGCATTTGATACACACGCTTGCATGATCCATTAGCTATTCGAGCATAAAGTCAGTGATTTATAGTTCTTTAATCTAAATCAAACTGTAATAAAATTTAAATATATTATAAATATAAATTTAGATGTTTATATTTTTGCATCAACTAAAAAATAGAATGTAAATTTGTTTAATCTTGAATGGCAACGATTACGTAAAATACTGGTACATGGCACGATACTATGTATCATACAGAATCAATATTTTGTTCCACTTAATATTTATCACAGTATTCCATGGAGTATTTTATAAAACTTACGCCGACCTCCATGATGGAGTGGAGAGAAGAGGGTGATACGTAAGCCTCGTAAGACGCCAGGGGTCCCAGGGTCGAATCCCGACATGTTATATGCGAGAGTCCCTTTACCAATTCATCTCATCATCACTGATCGTCGCGATTAGACAAAACTGATACAAAAGCGACGCTAAATAACAAAAATAAAAACTCTGAATCTTATGTAAATTTTAATGACCATCATGTCAGAGTGCTAAAAAGTTGTAAGAATCATCTGCGACTATTTGCAATTTTAACAATACCTGATAGGTATAGTTTGGAATATACGAAGAATATAATGGAAAACATTGTACACGTTAGTTTTGCACTTCAACCATACAATTATTTTATTTTTAGTATAAATACTACATCCATTGATCATCATTCATTCAGACATTTTTCATTTTGCTATTGTCACATAACAATCATAAAAATCTAGTTTAGTGTACGAGTGTTGTGAAAAGTTTTCTGATAAAAGACGGGCTTTGCTCATTTCGTTCAAATCATAAGGAATATCTAAGATGCCTTGTAACAGGTGGTTATAATTAAAGTGACGGTGTTCAGAGTGGTACAGCACGGGCTGTAATGAGAGTAGCAGTCTGAAACTTCGTAGATATGCTAATGAAGCAATGCGCTCGCGAATTATGCAAAAAAAAAAAAAAAAAAAAAATAGTTCCAATTCTCGCCACCAGGGTAAAAAATGGCGCTGTAAGCAGTCAAAACGTGGAATTTTCCGTAACTCTGACGTCAAAGTCGGTGACATTGACTAACCATTGTGTGAGCTCCCTGATTGTGGTTGGTGACGCTTGTTGCTTTTTCCTTTAGTAATGTTCATGTAATTCGAATAGTGAAATTGTAGCGATATTTTATTACAAAGAGTATTGTTTTCTGCGATTTATAGTGTTTTTCCTGTAACTATACCACGTTTTGACTGCTTACAGCGCCATTTTTTACCCTGGTGGCGAGAATTGGAACTTTTTTTTTTTTTTTTTTTTTTTTTGCATAATTCGCGAGCGCATTGCTTCATTAGCATATCTACGAAGTTTCAGACTGCTACTCTCATTACAGCCCGTGCTGTACCACTCTGAACACCGTCACTTTAATTATAACCACCTTGTATATGTGTTGGGGAAGGGGCTGTTAAGAAAGGGAACTGATATAAGGTTACTGCACTAAGGTTAAAGGTCAGAATACGATATATATTCCGCAGCCTGCGATAACAAAGCGATAACTCTCGATTGCGTTCAAGATATCTCCTGCGATAGATCGAATCGTTGCCATGTTTCACCTTATACGACGTTGGGGATCGGAAACCAAAAAGGGAATTGGCTTCCCCTTGTACGATTTGTGTGTGTTCGTCGGATAAATTTTAACGAATAAGTTTGTAGGGGTTTTTGAAAAGCTCCTGGGCACAATAATTTCATTTGATTCGTAGTTGAAATTTTCGCCAACCGAATTGTCTAGCGCTGATGTCACAATTTAATGGTAAAGGCAGGGTGAAGGTTGCTAATTATGCTTTCGCATTGTTTGTTGGTGTAGCTGTAAGTTAAAAAGTGTTTCACGGTTTGTTCATGGCTTGGATCAGTGCAGTGACACGAAACTGCTCTTGGTTAATTTTTAATCCGTTTAGTTTAGTGTGTCAACTGTACATTTGTTTGTCTTCCTCTCCCCCCTCACTCCTCCCAAATGACAATGCTTAGTCAATTAACAACCCGTTCCCCTGCAATTTTCACGTAGCGCCGAGTTAAGCTGAGCTCTTTTACATTTAGTGACTCCACCATACTTCCCTGTTAAGCCTAAGAACCTTAATTCCATTTCAGAAAATGTCCAGAAAATGGATGAAAATAGGTTTCGCCTCAGGCTGCAACTTTAATTAAAATATAGGAAGCTTATTATCGGTTTATGTCTTCCTAAATTTTATTTAAAGGCGCAGCCAAAGGCGAAACCGATTTTGCTCATATTCTCGACATTTTCCGAAATAGAGTTAAGGTTTCTTGGCAGCATAGGCGAGTGCGTTTACGAACCACGTTTCCTACTTGATTTCAGCCTCCGAATCAGTGTTGCCATCTGAGAGCACAATTTCCCTTTTCGATCAATTTTTTCCCTCCACGCAAAATAAATCATAAAATAATAAGTAAAATAGAAGTAGTAGTAGTATAGTATTTTCGTCGGCCCACGTTTGTGTGTATGACATCAATGGAACACACGCATTATCGCTGCAGTGTCAGATATTCCAAATCTGGAACCTGGTCAGACATGAATGCACATACCCGTAGCGCATTTTTTTTCCAGTCAACTTGTTAATGCGGGTTCATTTCTTGCTCTCTGATTGGCTGTTGGAAAGTTACGGTGCTCTGATTGTGAGAATATCTTACTTGCACTGTACGTTAGGTTAAAATAGGCTAGGTTAGGTTAGGTTAGATTAGAACACAGAAATTTTCGCTGATAAATAGGAAATAAGATATTCTCACAATCAGAACACCGTAACTTTCCAACAGCCAATCAGAGAGCAAGAAATGAACACGCATTCACAAGTTGACTGTAAAAAAAAATCGCCACCCGGTATGTGTTTGTTCCATTCATCCTCATTGTCGCTATACACTGAATATGTAAACAAAACATAAATATAAATAGATACAGGCTTCTACTCAAAAGAGTGGAAGAAGTAGCATAAGAGCATAAAAACTGGTCTCTTGTTTTTTTTCAACGATTTTACCTAATCAGTATTTTTTCAGGAATTCTGAACCATTTTAAGTTTCTTGGAACCTACTTCAGGATTTTTCGAGCCTAATTAAAAATTTTTAGAACTTATTTTAAAAGACGAAAAGCACACTTCTTAGAACCTAAAAAATCCGAGGTCCTGTCATTACGAAAAAGCAAAGCGTTGAGAATTTACTGGGTAATACTTATGCATCCCACTCTACTAATATTGAGTATGATGTCTTCAAATATCCCTGAAATTTTGGCTCTTTTAATCGAATTTACCTGTTCGCAACTCTGAATTTCCATGCAAAAAGGGAAATTTCCCTCATGTGGGAACACTGCTGCGTATGAAACCTGACGCGACCAGCATGCATCACTAGCGGCAACAATGTGGCTTCCGGTTGAGCTACTTCCGGAGACGTATGGTCAAAACCACGAGTCCATTCTCCCCCTCGTCTGCGTCTATTGATTCTTAGGAGCGGTCGGAAGTGGAGACACTAATGACAGAATGTCTTGTCTCCTTTCTTTGCCAGCTCTCGATAGATGGAAGCACCAGCGTTTGGCATCCGGAGCTACTGGACCAGGAATATGGCTTGTTTCAATGTACGATTATAAACAGTGGTGCACTCTACGCTATATATAGTGCACGTAGACTATGTAGACATTATTTTTTTGTGTTTTTTAACACTACTTTATTATACTATTGTTTCTTTTCAGTGTAAAATGGCTTCTGCTGTACTGGAAATTTCAATAAATAAATTGTAAACTACACAAATACAGTAATACGCGACTTACGTGTGATTTCAGTTGTTTTTATATAATTTTGTAGTTTATATCCGAGTAAATACTGCTGCATGATGTTTCATTTACAAAATAATACTGTGTAAATAAGGATAAGAAAAAAGAGCATGAGATAAGGAGTCCAACCAAGTTCCAGATGAAAGGGAATGTTTATCTAAATCGCCTGTCAGATTACGAGGGCCACTATTTATATTTTGAGCCTAACAATGAAAAAACAGGAATTTGGCATTGAAAACTGCTTTACTGTTTTTCCTTTGTGGTCAATACACTTTTGCATTCGTTCGAACCATTTGTCGAAGCAGTTTTTCCAATCTTCTTGAGAAACCTCCATAATATGGTTTTTGAACGTATCAACGGCGTCTTCCGCATACCAAAATCGTTGTCCACGCAATTTATTCTTGACATTCGGGAACAAGAAGAAGTCATTGGGTGCCAAATCAGGACTGTACGGCGGATGACCCATCAATTCGATTTTTTGACTGTTCATAAAGTCGGTTGTTAGAAGAGATGTGTGACAGCTGGCATTGTCTTGAAGAATGATCCGACGGCGTTTGTTTGTTTTCCGTATTTGACCGAAGATCTCTGGCAAACAAATTGTTGTGTACCATTCAGAGTTGACCGTTCTACGTTCCTCTAAAGGCACAGTTGCCACATGACCAGTTTCCCCGAAAAAAACAGGCGACCATTTGTTTCGATGTGCTTCGAGCGCGAACAACTTTTGTTGGATTGGGTTCATCTTGAAACACCCATACAGTCGACTGCTGTTTACGTTCCGGCTCATATGCATATATCCATGATTCGTCACCTGTTACAATCTTATATACGTATTTTGAAGCACCACGATTGTATTTATTGAGCATTTGTTTGCACCAATTGACGCGAGCGTCTTTTTGAGTTTTTGTCAAATTGTGTGGGATCCAACGAGAACATACCTTTCTCACAGCTAAATGATCATGTAATATTTTATATATGTTGGTGGAACTAATGCCTATGGTTGCCTCAATCTCACAGTCACATGACGATCTTGCAATATTAGGTTTTGCACAGCATCAATGTTTTCTTGAACAACAACTGATTTTGGACGACCATCGCGAATCTCGTCAGTGAGCGAATGGCGGCCACGATTAAATTCGTTATACTAGCGTTTCACAGTGGCAAAGGATGGGGCTTCATCGCCAAATGTGAAAGTAAGTTGATCGATGCACTCTTGTCTTGAAAATCCACTTCGAAAATCGTAAAAAATCATCGCACGAAAATGTTCACGAGTTAATTCCATTTTATTGTTGTCGGGCAATCTCCAAGGCAACATAAACAACACAAATCAAGCTATTGACAAAACATTTGAAGTACGTTATGGTCAATAATGCCAGACGATTCTGTGCAAACGTCAAATCGCGCCTAACTTCAATCCGTGTTGCCAAGGCTCAAAATATAAATAGTGGCCCTCGTAAACAACAATTGACAGAGGCCACCCTGCTGCAACACCTGGAAAAGAATTTTCCAGATATACAACTTTCTAATAATCTTGTGTCTGGAGGGGGGGTTATTTTTGTGTGTGTGTGTGTGTATATATATACATATACATACATATATATATATATATATATATATATATATATATATATATATTTCTTCCTGTTTTGTACCTTATTTCATTTGTATTTGGTACAGAGTCTTAAGAAGACCTTGCTAGAAGGTTGAAAAGTAACATTTATGTTTTAAAATAAAATAAATTCTGCCTTGGTCAGATTATTGAGTTTTTGATTATCATGGAAACAAGGCTTAATGGTGTGATATATTAATAATAATAAATATTGCACTTTCTTACGAAGTTACACTTAAGCAATTTACAAATTCGACTTACGTAAAATTCAAGTTACGTAAGGGTTTACGGAACGCATTACTTACGTAACTCGGGGGTTACCTTACACAAAAGAGCAGTTCATAACTGTGTTACGAATTTAAAAAAAGGTAAAGTGCTCCCCTGTGCCATGAAGGCGTAGGCCTATAGGGGGTGTGGGGGTAACGCCCCACACTTTCTTGATCCGGTCGTGAGTGGGGGTGATGTGATCAGCATCACGCCCCTGATCGCCTTTACCTCCCCAGGGCTTCCCCCAGGTACCCATGTTATTCGACGCTGGGTGGGCCCCGGGGCCGCTTCCAACGTTAGAAAAGTTCCCGGATTTGAACCGGCCGGGGATCGAACACGGGACCTTTAGCATGGTAGTCAGACGCGTTACCGACTGAGCCACCGCGGCCACCGTAACTGTGTTGCGAAGTACATAATTGAATCTAACTGTATCCCATTTATAACAAAAATTTCTCATTGTGAGTGAAAAGTAATATAGGCTATTTTTATCCATCAACAGGGAGGATTTGCAACTAGGTTATCCTAAGGTAGAGGCTACATGTCCGGGGGGCGCACAAAAATGAGACGCTGAAGGGACAGAAGTGGAAAAAACCCATCGACTATCAAAGTTCCTTAATATTGTGATAATAGCGAACTAAAATAGCATGTCAAGTCCTTTCTCTTGCGTATTTCATGAGAGAAGGTAAAAGGAAGGAGTTTCTAGCATTTAAATAACTTCTTACATCATAACCCTATTTTCAGAGATTGCTTAAGTGCTCGAATATAAACAATTGTTCCTCAAAGAAACGAATATAAACATTTTGAATGACAACAATTGAAAGTCGAGTGGAGGAATATTTACGGTTGAAATCAACATCCTTGTTTCTCAGTTCTCGGTCAGAGTGGCTACCGTAATGTAATGCCGGTTTCTTTTCCTTTGGTGCGTGTGGAGTATTAGTGTCAGTGCCGGATCTACAAGCCTCAAAACCCCGCAGTACGGGGGGGGGGGGGGGACAAGTAAGCCTTTATGGGGCCATCAGTATTGACATAGTAGAGGGTTCGCGTATGTAAAAAATAAACGTAGTTACTCAGGGGTACAGAAACGAATACAATATATACAGGTAAAGTTAAAGTTCCCTGTTCATGTAGCACCGTGCCATGAAGGCACATTTAGGGTTTGTGCGGGTAGGGCCTCACATATATTTGATGTCGGCGATCTTGGAGGTGATCAGCACCATGCTGCAGCCACCTTTACCCCCGATACCATTTGATTTGAGGCTGGGTGGGCCCTAGAGCCGCTTTATGCGGGGGGACAAAGCCGGAAAAATTCCGACCATAGATCACCCACCCCAGATTTCCTGCGTGGCAGTCAGACTAGAATCAAATCAGGCTAGAATTTTACGAGAAATACCGGGGTAAAGGTTCCTTCAGTCAATCTTTAATCAGGAAGAAGTTACGACTGCGAGATTGTAACAAATGTACCTATAATTTTCCAGGTGTGAGAAAACAGTGTACTATACAGGGTGACTGGTAATTAGATGTATTCCCTGAAAGGGGTTAAAGTAGAGACAATTTGCAATAAATTTGACCATATGATACCCCGTCCGAAAATTAGTAGTTTTCGAGATAATCGAGTTTCTATTGTTTTTTTCTAAAAATAACAATTTTCCACATAAAAAGATGAATTGAGAAAAAACTGATAATTGTAGGGAACTTATTTAAGCGTTTTCTGATAGCTAACAAACAAGTGGTTTCCAAATAACAATCACATGTAAGTACCGGGTGGGTCTAAACTTACAAGTGATGATAAAAAAATGCACTCTTAGTTTACTTGGCAACGTATTAATAACAAAAATGGTATGACACGAACCGTACAAATTACTTAAATTACTTCCTTGAGTCATCAGCTATCCAACAAGGTACAAATGTTGCTAACATTTACATTTGTGTACAAGAAATAATACTTCATTCATCTTCATGTGTATGGAATCAATTAACAATACAATTAAAGAACATTACACGTCTTGCTCGAAGTTGGCACCTCCGTTACGAATGCAGGCACGCAGGTTTTTACGGGTCATTTGTTCTCTTAACTCGTGATGTGATGGTGGCCTTGACGTGTTGACCAGCTGTTAAGATCCTCTCCCTGAGCTCTTCTTGCGAGTTTACCGGTGTCTTGTAAACAAATTCTTTCATGTGGCTCCAAATGTAAAAGTCACAAGGCGTCAAATCGATCGGGGGATTGAGCTGGGCAGTCATCATGCTGATAAATCATGTCACGTCTTGTAGCTAGAGGCACATCCTCCAACAACATTGCCATCCCGTTCCTCAAAAAATGTTCATAGGTGATGCCATTTAAGATTTGGGGCAGGAAAAATGGCTCGATCAAATGATTGTTGATTACGCCCATCCATACTTCTGCCTGGGCGTGAGACAGTGGCTGGATGAAAATTACCCAAAGAAATGGATTGGCCGAGGCGGACCGATTCCCTGGCCGGCTCGATCTCCCGATTTGACGCCTTGCGACTTTTACATTTGGAGCCACATGACAAGGCACCGGTAAACTCGCAAGAAGAGTTCAGGGAGAGGATCTTAACAGCTGGTCAACACGTCAAGGCCACCATCACATCACGAGTTAAGAGAACAAATGACCCGTAAAAACCTGCGTGCCTGCATTCGTAACGGAGGTGCCCACTTCGAGCAAGACGTGTAATGTTCTTTAATTGTATTGTTAATTGATTCCATACACATGAAGATGAATGAAGTATTATTTCTTGTACACAAATGTAAATGTTAGCAACATTTGTACCTTGTTGGATAGCTGATGACTCAAGGAAGTAATTTAAGTAATTTGTACGGTTCGTGTCATACCATTTTTGTTATTAATACGTTGCCAAGTAAACTAAGAGTGCATTTTTTTATCATCACTTGTAAGTTTAGACCCACCCGGTACTTACATGTGATTGTTATTTGGAAACCACTTGTTTGTTAGCTATCAGAAAACGCTTAAATAAGTTCCCTACAATTATCAGTTTTTTCTCAATTCATCTTTTTATGTGGAAAATTGTTATTTTTAGAAAAAACAATAGAAACTCGATTATCTCGAAAACTACTAATTTTCGGACGGGGTATCATATGGTCAAATTTATTGCAAATTGTCTCTACTTTAACCCCTTTCAGGGAATACATCTAATTACCAGTCACCCGTATATATCACATAACCAATATATATCACATGTCCTCCTCCGTAGTCGAGCGGGTTAAGGCGTTCACTCGTCTTGAGATCGTTCGCTGCGGGACGGCGTAGGTTCGAATCCGGCTCTGGTCGGAATTTATTCGGCCTACGTATAGGGCCGGTGGCAACCCACCATCGTGAGGAAATTGGGAAGCACCGAGTGAGTGAGCGTAACCCGGTCGAGAAGACCTACAACAACGGCTGGGGGTTCGTCGGGCTGATCACCCGTCACCCCAATACTGGTCTAAGACCTCCACGCTATAACAGGTGACGGAGGAACAGTGTGGGAGGGAGACCAGCAGTCGGTAGGTAAGCCAAGGCCCGCCAAGGTGCTGTAGAGCTGTAGGGTTATGGTTATGGTTAATATATATCACATAACCAATCCCCTTCCCTTTAAAAATTTTGAGTTGGGTGGGTGTGTGTGGGTGTAGGTAGAGGGGGGGCCTTTGGTAATATTTTGCGGGGGGGGGGCACAAGGCTCGTAGATTCG
Organism: Lepisma saccharinum; assembly: GCF_977018435.1. Taxonomy (NCBI): domain Eukaryota; kingdom Metazoa; phylum Arthropoda; class Insecta; order Zygentoma; family Lepismatidae; genus Lepisma; species Lepisma saccharinum. The sequence goes on from NC_139229.1 coordinate 9,283,993, forward strand.
GCACTGATTAGTGTTGCGTGGCGAAATGCATAGTGCAAGTGGTGCTTATAAACGAAAAAGAAGTTTAATGAATGGCTTTTAATCAGATGTGTCCATATTTTAAAATTTACAAGTGTTTTTAATACATAACATGAAATAAGTCACAGTGAAGTACCATGATAACAAACTGTTAATAATAATAATAATAATAATAATAATAATAATAATAATAGATTATTTTAAAGTACTGAGAACAGTTAAAAAACCTTATACAGCACTATGTCACAAAGAGTAATATCAAAGGATTAACTCATAATGTTTTTTACAGTAAACCTCATCTTGCACCTAAAGATAATATTTTAAGGGAAGTCATAGTTAAAATCATCGATTAATATTTTTTATAAATTCACCACCATTCTTCAAATTTACTGATGATAATTATGAGTATTTTCTTGTTTTGTATTTTGGAACGTTATATACTATTGTATTTACAAAATATTCACCCGAGAACTTTCACAAGTCGGCAGCTTAACGCTCTCGGGCACCAAACCATCAGCTCTCTTGGTGTAGGTCAGTGTATGCAGAAACACTTATTTCATTCACTTTTTCCCAAATTTTTGAAAATGGGATGTTTTTCACAGGAATAATTGCTGCTTATTTTATAGCCTCAAAGTAGTAATCAAGAATCGTATAGATATTAGCGCATTGAACAAAATATTTTCTAACTCGGAAACGGAACACTTTTTATTGTCTGGTGAGAAAAGCTAAGTTTCCTTTAATAACAATACATCAGAATTCTTAAACGTATATTATTATTATTATTTGAGAATGATAAAGTAGGCTTAGTTATTTACCAGTGCTACCAATGCTGGAGAAATTGCCAAAGTCAGAAACACAAAGATGGCGCTCGTAGAACAAATGTTTATGATGCATTTATACTATATACAGTTGCAGCAAAAGTGCTTAATAGAAGAGCGATATAATTGGGTAAACAAATGTTCTTGCTACGAAGTTCGATTTATTGCTTGTATTAACAACAGCACACAATTGTTTGTATTAGCTACAATACACTCTTGTTTATATTAGCTACAACACTCTTTTGTTTATATTAGCTACAATACACACTATACCTATTCCCATCTATTTATAACTTTAGTCTTTCAGTTGCCAGTTGCTTTATGGTTGACAATGAGAACATAGTATAGTATACCTAGGTATGTGTCACATACAACATACATCAATAACATTCTTATCATAGATATTAAAAACCATAAAAACTGTAGCAGTTTTTAAATTATGAGAAGTGCCATGCAAAAGAAATAATGACAAATAAGAGGCAACCAGGCGACAATGCTACAACATGAAAGAGAATATGGTAAAAGGATATAAAACACCTAAAAGCGAAAGGAGTAGTAAATTCAATTGGGTAAATTTTTGATAGATGATACAGAACGAAAATTAATTACATGCATAAAAGAACGGATGCATATGCATCGGCTATGTAAAAAAAACAACTACATAGTTGGAACTGCGAACACGCGTTCCTTCTGAAACTCGCATTCTTTCGTTACACCTTCTCCGATTTCTTTGCTTCATTCTATTTTATTTTCCCTTAACCATCTTATCCCTTTCCCGTAATCACTTTCTCCTAATATCAATCCCTGTTCAATTTGAAAACAGCACATATTGTTCTCTTTAGGGGAACGAAGGAGCCGATGCTGCCGCCAAGTTTGCTGATGCAGACGGCGATGTTCTCGTTTGGCGTTTCTCGTCCCGTCCCTCGCGTCGAGAAGAAGTGATCTTCACGCAGCTCCGAATCGGACACAGTCGTCTCGAACATTGTAATTTGCTGCAAGAACTGGACCCTCTATTATGCCGTACTTATAACGTTCACATTATTCTTAAATGTGCCGATTTTAATTACCTCAGACAGGGTTTTAACCTTCCTAACGATTTGTGATCCATGTTGGGAGACCATGACAGTGTTTTAGCCAATCTTGTTAGATTTTTAGAAGTGCAGGTATTTTCCACTGTTTCTGAGGTAGTTTATAAAATATCCTTACCTTTCTTAATGTGTTGTGTTTGTCCATGCAAGTCTTTTTATAACTTGCATTTTTAAACTTTATCAAGGATTTTTTTACCCCGCTCCCCCACTTTTATTTCAAGGTAAGGGTTTTAGATAAAGGGATCTTCCCCATGTATACTGCAGGGTGCAAAATGGCCTAAAGTGCCGACGCACCCAACAATTTTAAATCAATCAATCAATCTTACCAAGAAAAAAGTAACAATATCCCTAAACGATCTTCGACCGATAAGTATCTTACATTTTCCGAAATCACTGGGCGCAAAAATGTGTACCAGCTAATTTGTAATCATGTCAGTGACCTAAATCTGCTCTCGAAATAGCAATCCGTTACTGTCTTACTTACAGAACAATGGCGTTACTCTATTATAACATTAATGACTTGTACTCCGTGGAGGCGGATTCCACTCTAAACTGTAGGTCCAGTCTCGTTTAGTCTTTGCATAAAAAGGACTTAAAACAAAAAACTTATACTCTTTTGAGGAGTTTAAGACAACCAAGTGTCAACATCTCTTTCAGTAAAATACAAACGGGACTTAATTTTGCAGACTAACGAGGCTCTGGTGTCTGAACTCTGCAACGATACTTCACATTGAATATATATTGTACGCGAAGGATGAGCAGGCTTTAACACAATTTTAATATTAAATTGCAAGTCCTCAGCGCTCAACTGGTTTTCATAATGTTATTATACTTACATTGCAAGAATTAAACAACACAACTCAACTTCCAAAATATTATTTCACTTTATAACATTTGATATAAACTAATTTTCGATTTCTGACAAGACATTTTAAGTCAATCTTCTTACATATAACAAAAACGAATCGAAATCAACAACTTAAAACAAATATCGACATTGATACAGCGTTCCCTGTTAATTCTTTAAACTTGTTCGCAATAGAAATCAAGTAAATATTAGTTATTTGCGAATGTAGAAGACAGTCACAACTCACAGCCAGTACAATCCTCTGTGGGGCTCATGCTCTGTCAATGTGTGTTTGTGATTGTTCCTTCATGCATTTCATCTTATTACCATTCATCCCTGTATTTGTGGTTAGCCAGAAGTGGCAGAAAAGCAAAGAAAAATAATAAAACAAGCACTCATACTCTTTTAAGGTCAACTATCTTACATGTTATCTACTATACCAAATCTCTTGTTTAATTCGTCATACCTACTCCTTGACTGCTCAACAAATTCATTTCCTATCTGTTCTTGTGACCTGTTCATGTATATATGCTTCTAATATAGATATCCAGACATTCCTAACTAAAAGGGGCATTGCACGAAAAGTGGTCCTACTCCAGGCAAATAACATAATTAATTAATATGGAAATTATTATTGTTTTTAATTACATTAAGGTTTAGATGTTTGTAAATGCTTATAATTTGCGCATTTCACCAATAAAAGTTACTAGCATCTGCAGCCTATACGCTTCACAGACAAATTAAGTCAAATTTTTAAAGTGTCACGAACGTAACGCAATTTAGTCGATGCTATTAACGCATTCAGCCTATAATCAAGTTTTGCATTTGTTAGCAGACACCACAAAGTAGTTCATAATTCTATGAAATCAGTTCATTATGAATATTTAAACCAATCACATGTCTAGAATCTTAAATTTTGTGTGTAAAACATCACACGTGTAACGCAGGAATGGCTCAAAAAGGTGTCAGCCAGACCAAACCCTTCAGATCTTCCAGGTAAATCTGCATGAAACGAAACTAAAGCGTTTCACGGGGCTCTTTGTAAAGGCTTTTGAAAGCGTCAAATTGGTTCCAGCGCTCGATCGTCGTCGGATGCATCCATTTATCCGTACGTCGTTAGCGGACTTGCACACTCCTTCGCTGCCCCATTCTTCTCTTCCGGGCTTATCGACCATTCTGCGAAATTCTCCAACTCCTTTTAAAACTAAATGACGACGATTCCGGCCGGCATTAACAAGGGAATCGCGCAGACCAGACCAAAGTCGACGGCAGCGAATAAACTTAATTTGGGAACTTGCTGGTGCAATTAATGCCGTTTTCCATTAACAACAAAGGGATTCCTCGGAACGAATAGTTTCTCGTTTCCAACTATCTTTCTGAGAGTGACGTAATGAGATGCCAGTCTATAAGAGTAGTGCTTTTGTTTCTGTATATATGTTGATCGCGACTTGATCAAGCGAACACAAAGCAACACTGATCCTGGATTTGAATACAGAACCTCGAGATAGCGCGTGGACAAGGCAACCAAAACAAAATTTTCCAACTTCTATAGTTTTTCCAAATATTGCTTAAAGAACTTTCAAGACCGTTCTATAGATGCTTTCATGTGATGCCACTTTTATTTGTCGTTTGCAAGGAAATATCCACCAATCACGAATGTTTGTGCTAGTATCTCCCGCCCACCCGCTTGAATTCCGGATGCTTCTAAGAACTGCCCTCAATCATGGCTGCTTGAAGTCACACTGCAACAGTTTGTGAGTAGATAAAACACACCTATAGTGTTATGTCTACAACGTTGCGACATATAAACATGCTCTTCCTTAAAACGTGTTTAAACGTCACTAATGACAAACTGTAATCATAACGAATATAATTTAACTAACAATATTCGGTACGGTAAGAAGTAGCATTAGATAACGACATTAGCTCATTTAAATGTGTAGGTTGTAGCCTCTATATGAAATTATTTGATAAAATATACACATTTCTTTTTAACACTCTCTTCTTTGACGATTTCTAGTCTAAAATAATGGAAATCAAACAAATACGCTGTGGTGAAAAGTTCAAGTAACGAAAAATCTACTTTCAATTCGTATGTGCCAGCCCCCGTAGCACATCGCGCTAAGACGCCAGGGGTCCCGGGTTCGAATCCCGGCCTGGGCATGGATGTTTGTAAATGTCCATTCATAAATTTAATCATATAATCACTAATCCCCATCTTCGCAAATTAGCCAAAGTGGCACAAGAAGCGAAGTAAAATAAAGCAAATCACTATAAATTAATTCGTATGTTTCTCGTATTCGGAGAATTTATTTTTGACGATTTTTTTTACTACTCTATGATCTTTACTCTATAGCGAAAATGATAAGTTCAATTTTTTTGTAAAAAAAGAGTACTCAAGTTTCAGAAAAAAGTTTATTTTGTTTTTCGTTCAATTTTAAACACATTACTCCTGTTTTTTCTATTTCAAACGTTTTGACAAGAATTTAGTTTCACAGGGCACTAAATTGTTACCTTGAAAATGTATATTAATGAGTATATGAATTAAGTTCAGAAAGTAATACTAAGTTGCAAAAAGTTCGGAACTGGACGCGACGCTACACTTTGATTCTAAGCATGTCGTAAATAAATATATTAGTTGTAGCTCATCTTTCGTTAAATCGCCACAAACCTTGGAACTGTGTCACTTGCCGACTAATAAATTTGATTATGTAACTTTCATGCAAATAATTCAAGAAATTCCTTGCTAAACACGGAGTTCTGACAAAACACTGCAGATTTTGTGACTAGTGCCTCGCGTGATCCAGCATTTAGTGTCACGCTATTTGGAAGCATTATGTTGTCTCAAGGAATGTTCATTCTCGTCAATACACTGAGACTTTCTTTGTACTCCAAAAGAAGAAGAAGTTATGGCGGGATATTTTTTCTTCTCTTAACGAATCATATTGAAACGACATCGTAAAATTTATTTTTTGTTATAATCTTGGATACTGAATATTGTACAATGTTTTGTTTACGTTGCTTTCATCCAACTCGGTGTACAGGCCCGCACCCATAATGTTTTTAAAGGGGACGGGGGAAAGAGATCTGAAAATGTTGAATAAAGAGAATATCCGAAATGCTGTTTGGAGTATCTATTAGATATGACCACCAACGCTGTGCTACTATTGGAGCTAGAGCTATACGTACAATTGTAGAATTGCAATATTATGGTCCAAAGTAAAGGGGGGGGGGGAAATAACACCTATAAACCTATCACCTAATCCGACAGTGAGCAACTCGGTCGCTTACAGAATGCGTCACGTGGCGTACATCTTGTGCTTATTGTCGACATTGAATTCTCAGAAGTATTTGAATAGTACGTACTATATTCCGTAAATTAATTAACTTTTCAAATTTCCTTTATTTTTCTTGTACCAGTGCCACTGAATAACCACGATAATTATGTTTAGAAAATAATACATACATCAATTAAATGATAGGAATTGGCAATGATTCTTGTAAAGAAGAATATGTCTGAATGTACAAGAAAAAATAACATTTTCGAATCACAACCGCAGTTCGAAAAAAGTTTGGACATGGATTAAAAACTTTAAACTGTGAGTCCAGTCTCAATTAGGTTATCTGTGCATAAAGTGGACTTAAAAACTCGAATTCTTATTGTCAAATTTCTATGAAATTTCAAGTTTTTTTTACAGCAAAAAATTATTGCGGACATGATCAAAAAGTAAAATGTTCAGGTACTGTGCAAAGTCTTTCATATTTAATCTTCCTATTAATTAACAATCACAAGGACAGAGAAAGCAAAGTGAATGACACCAACAGGTTGCCTAGAGATAAAGCGCTAACAAAGTATGCATGACGTCATATCGACCGACCTGGCATTCCGACAAGAATAATTTCACAACGTTTAAGCGTTGAGAAGCAGGTAATGTGTTTTACGCCAGCGATGGAAATGAGACCTCTTATTCATCTGGCGGAAAAGCAAGTTTGTTCATGGCTTCATTTGGTTCTAAAACGGCAATGTTGCCAGTCCCGTTAAACAAGTTTCTTTTTCCGCCTAAAATGCACCAATTCTCACAATTATGTATGGATTTTGTGCCTTTGCAACATAAAAAAAGCACCTTGGTCTCATCTATGCCACCAAGTACGCTAACGAGACAAGAAGTCTCGTTCTTGGTTGACAGGAGGGTTAAAGAAAAAAGAAGTAAACGTTGCAATAGTCTGTGACTGTTTTGTGATAAAAATGTTGTTTACAGAGATTGTAAGTTAACGGTAATATGAATGTAGTGCATATTTATAGTGATTATTTAATTATTTATCTTTGATGTATTGTCCTTACGTCCCTATAATTTATTCTGACATAACACTAATTAAAAATGATGCACTACTTTCTTATTGCTTTCAACTTCAACCGTTTTGTTCACAAAACACCGGTCTTGTCACTGAATATCAGAACAATTACTTTCTCTTCTTTTAATCGAGATAAGAACGAGACCAGACCCATCGAAACGAGATCTAGAACGAGCCGTAACGCTGTGAAATCAAGATGACACCTAGACTTAGTGTCCAAGAGTGTGGATTTGGAAAACATAGCTAAACCAAATGGATATCTAACTATTTTTTTTGTAGATGAGTCATACATTTTGTTTATGCTAACCACAAATTTAATTCATTAGTGGCAATTGCGCGCCTGTGACGCGTGGTTGCATATGTCCGCTTTCCCAAGGTTCGTAGCGTCGAAACGAGGCGTCAAACAGAAAGACATTTACAACTCCAGACGAGACCAAGACTGCCAAATCTCGGCTCGTCTCGGTAGCTTCCTATATGCCACATACTAGGACATAAAATGGAATATAATTAAATATGACCATTTTGATATAATATTCAATGCCTCCCCTATGTTACGTCGTCGCCTCGTAATCAAGAAGTTCCCGAGTTCGATACCCGACGAAGGCACATAGTGGGTCCGATACAAATATAAACTGTAGGTCCATTCTCGGTTATACAATTTGCGTGTAAAGTTGAATTATAACAAAACTCATATAATGTTCAATCGGGGCGTATCTCTTCTAACTGAATGGGGGTTGGGATTGCAAGTATTTCGGGTTTTACTATAAGAGCGAAGATAAAGAAATATAGTTGACGTTTCAATTAGAGAACACAGCCAGAACAGAAGCGACTTCCAATAGAACGTCAGTTCGCTTTCTGTAAATATATAATTTTAACTATGTGTTGTTTTGTTTTTGCAAATAAAGCGTCATCCTGAGATGCAACTTCAGTCTTCGACGTTATACTCTATGGTCAGTACATCTATTGGTCATATCGTGACTTAGGCCTATACAAGGCATGCATGCTTGCCATGTTCATCACATCATCTATTTTAACAATTTTCCATTCATCTTCACCTTTACGATTAACTTATGGAGGTGGACAAGTAACTAAAATACAAATTACAATTAATGGGAAATTTATTCGTTTCCCTGATTACGAGCACGAGATTAGAATTATATAGGGTTACGTGTTCTGTAATTTTACATCGCCCATACAGCAATAACATTGTCAAAAATTATGGTAATAGAATTGTGATTATGGTGATACGTATTATGTAAGCACTCTCGCTTTAGGTGCAAGCGGTTCAGATTAGATTCCCGGTGGGACCCTCCAAAATTTCGGTGTTGACCCAGCGTCGTGAGGACAATTGGAACGGTATTTGAAGGAAGAAGTAGCGGGCTTTGTTCTCGAAAGCCAGAAAACAGCGGCGATGGGACTCCAGAAAATATTCATGTGTTGACTAAGGAGTTTAGCGTGATAACTACTAATTTTAATGTTTACCGCGTATGTAGTCCGTTTACTAATGAATTTAGATCTATCATTAGTGAGTAAATTCTTGCAAACATTCACGACACTTACTACTACATATCGGGCCTTCCCGATGGCGTAGTGGTAACGTCGTAGCCTTGTAATCAAGGGCTCCAGAGTTCGATACCCGGTGGAGGCACGTCGTCGTTCAGATCCCTCTTGAAACTGCAGGTCAAGTCCCGATTAGCCTATCTGTGCATAAAGCGGACTTAAAAACAATAAATAAATCAAACTTTTACTATATGGTTGAGTGGAGTGAAGTGAAGTGGAAGAAAAGGCTTTGTACGGCCTTAACTCCGCCATTTAAAACAAGGCATTAATAATAATAAATAAATAAATAAATAACAGACTGGAGCAACTTAATCGAACAGGATAAAAACGAACAATAACAGAAGTAGAGAAAATGAAATAAATTTCTTAGTAGGCATTTTCCCAGAAAAGACATTTGAACTATTAACAGCGGTTCGATTTTTCAAAACAACAAAACCGACAGGAAATATCACGTAACACGAGCTAATTATAGACGGAGCAAATAAAAAAAATACGGTTAATACTGTATTATTTTCACATGCTTAAAGATACGTGAACAAATATGTCAAGCCTGAATATCTGAAATTCAAGAGCAACAATCGCTGTGTGCATGGAAGGACAAATTTTATCAATTGTTTTGACAGTGACTTTCAGCAGAGTAAGGGATTTGCCTTTCAAAAATGCGGAACTAGTATTTTTACCACTTTATTAAACATTTTTTAATGTAACTGACTTTGTTAACTATAATACATTCTACATTTGTTTCTAATTTGTTTAGTTGCTAATAAAACGTGTTCAAAAATTGTATTGCAGTTATTAATGCCTTGTAAATATTTTCCTTGCTTATTTATGACGTCACGCGATAATATGCCGCATTAGCGTCTTGTCATTTACTCATTCCGTTAATTAGACATTCTGATTCACAGTAAGCAATGTTTTGTTTATGGAAGAACATTCGAACACTCGAGTTGGACATGCACTGCTTATCTTGTATCTGCGAAATGTTGTTGAAAGGCTTATACAGCTTTCATCATGGTTGGTACAAGAGAACTAAAAATGCTTATGGAGACACTTTTTATTTGAAAGATAAATGTAGTTTCCTCATTGTTAATTATATTTGTGTAAAAGAAACTAATGCAAATAGGTATGTATGGTATGGAGACGAGACGGCATTGGTAGTCTCGGTCTCGTCCTAAGTTTTAAATGCTTATCTCGTTCTCGGATACTTCTCGATTTATATCGTTCCTTCTCGCCTTGGTCTGAATTTTGTTATTTAGCGTCGCCTTTCTGCCCCTTTGGCTAATCGCGACGATGAGGATGAGTGTATGAAATTGATGAAGGGACACACAAAGAATACCCATGTCGGGATTCGAACCCTTCTTGCCTATACTATATATAGTATATATACATAGTATGAAAGACACATACAGCGTGGCACTCTGAACTGAGGTCATTAAGGCAAACAACTTTTCTTTTTCTTTTTGACATTACTTCAACCCTACCCTCCCTCTTAAAAGAACGCCATTGTATCCGGAATATGTGCAACCAAGCAGTACATGCTCACTATTACTACTAATGGACTGACTTTGTAATTCACAAAAACAAAAAGTGACTTTTCTATAAAATCGGTTAAATATCCACTTGATACATCTGGATAAGTCATTAAATAAAGTAAATTTGGTTTGGTTTCATATAGTCTCAGTCTTGTCTCGATTTCTACAAATCTGGCACCTTAACATTCCTACTGGGAAATTTCGGGTTAAGGAAAAACCGTGTCAGGAAAAGGGGAGGGGTAGGAAAAACGCCGGCAGGGGGCGATGCAGGTCGACTGGACAAATCGATCGCATACTTCGAGAGAAAACCACCCCCTTGTACAATATTTAAAGAAGTGAAGAAGGGCAAACTGAAAGCAAGAACGAAACGCGATCTATAATAGTCATTCTTGCTTCGTTTTCATGCAGCAATCTATAGCTAAAGTATCATATCTATAAAGCCTTTTCCTAAAAGTTCTGACACATTCAAAAGTTGGCAATAGTGATATAAGAAGCGTGTCAAAGTTTAAAGAAGCTTGCCAATGTAACAGCATGAAAGAATTACGTGAAACGATACAAACTTGAAACTTCTGTTGACGCATTTTTGTGTTATTGTCGCTTTAATTGTTGTATTGCATATTATTGGCCGTGCAGCATTGTTGAAGCAGAGCTGGGAGTGCATTAGCAAAGCAGGAAGCCGGCATAGTTCAAAACCCTTACCTGATCACTTCACAGATTTCACTCGCTCCACGGAATGTGTCAGACTGCAGCTGTAGCAAGCAAGACCGCAGCTTCTAACTCACACGGCTGCTCACAGAGGGCATACGAGTCGCGGCAACACCACGTCATCAGTCGATCGAATTGCACAGTTTCACGAATCACTTCCACTTCATCCGTCGAATTTCGTTGAGAAAAATATACTACAGCAGACTTTCTTTAGGATAAAAACATAGAGTGGACAAATGATCAAAGTCCAGAGTTGTACTTTTAGAAATTTGTTTCGGAAACGCGAGTGCGACGAGATTTTTATACCGGAAACGACTTTTGCTATATTTGAGCTGAGAAAGGTCTAACATTTTTTTCTCCAATATTACGACCGTGAAACAGTTTTTAGACATGTATAAACATGGTTTATTGTTAGTGTTATTAAAGAAAGGTTATATCTGTCAATAATGCAGTGAAACAACATTTAACATTCCATAAATTGATATTGTCCTAATTTATGATACAACATATAACGTATTCAGTACTGACATAAACATGATAGAAATTACATACAAATCCCTCTTCAACAAACTTACAGGCTTGTGCTGCAGTTGATAATTTCAGGAATAACATGTAGCGAGAAATATTACTTGCATTTAGTGCATATAAAGGGTGGTTCGTTAAAATGGCAAGTTAATTTCAAACATAATTTCGGGTTTTCAGAATAAATTTTACATATTTCTAGCTTAAGTTTTCCATGATGTGTAATAATTATTTTTTTCTTTAAAGAAGAACTGGCAGGTCTCACTTTTGACAAGCAACAGCAACTCGAGTTTTATGTTGTTACTCTTTTTTCTGTTCTTTAGGATTCCGATTAGTTTTAGAACATATGATAATGAACACATTTGTATATTTAACCAAGAAATTTAAAGCTTTTTTAATAAATATCATTATATTGTTCATAGACGTTACTAATAATGAACATTCTTCAATCGAGAGTTTTATTTGGAGTAAAAACAGTTAATAAAACATTATCCACAATTTTTACAAACAAGTACAAAACAACTATGATAAATATACCTTAGAATGTTTAATTCCTGCTGTTTCTGTTTTGTTTACTTGTTTATATTTGATTATTTACTGTTAATCACGACGATAAGCATGAGAGTGAGGAAAGAACAAATATTATTAAGCACACACACTGGAAATATCTCTAGATTTGGACTATTCCTTGGCACCTCAATTTTTCTCGGTTGTGAAGAAAATTCTTGTACAGTGGGATTCATGAGTATTACCGTGAAAACTGTCCATGACTATTTTCATTAATTTTTCTCTAACGTCCTGTGTGTTTTTAAGCGATAGATTTTTATGTATGCTGATGCAGAAGTTGTCAACAGCTTGTTTTGAGTTTTCTTTTAATTCTTAAAGCTCTTATTGGGTCAAATAAAGTGCACGAACATGGTGATGGACAATTTGCACGGTAATAATCATAGATACAGTATGTAACATTGTTATTCGTACACATAGAATTTCCGAGGAAAAAATGTTATATCTACTAGTAAATATAATCTTTTTCATATGTACCTGGAAATTAATGTTAATGAAGGTTTCACCAACAAATGTCAATAAAAATGTGTTCAAAGTGTATAAACAGAGCATATAATTTGTGTGAAAAGAGAAAAAACACGCTGTTTCATGCAACATTGTTATTCGTACAGGCAAGAGTTTCAATCTTCCTCGCTTACAGCGCCATCGCTATTCGGGCAGTTTGCAATTTCGTAACAAGTTTGAACATGCAGGCGCGCTCCCCGTCAAACGGAATGCTGGCGTATGTATTGTTGTAGGCCTATCGTCTATCTATCAGCGTGTTCGAAATGGGCGAAGTTCCGATCTGAAGGATGTTATTATAAATTTGACCCTTAGAGGTTATTCGTTAAAAAAAATTGGACGAACAGTCAATAAATCACAGTCCACAGTTCAATACATAGTAAACAAATTTAGAGAGGACGGTTCAACACAGAATGTGCCGAGAAAACCGCCGACTTAGTGTTCCTCAGTTACGACCATTAGTAGAAAATGTTGTTGGCAAGATGATTTTTTGATTTTGAATTTAAAATTTTGGGAGCGTCAGCACTTAGGCTATTTTGCTCCCGTCACATTATACGGGGGCCAGCCCCTTATCATGACAAATAACAACTCTAGCGTTGCATAACTAAAAATGTTAAAATGTTCTGACTTCTGTTAAAAGCTGAGGCCGTAAACGGGCACTCAGCACACACAAGGACAACAAACAGAACAACACACACAACATTATACTGGCCATAGTGCCAGTCGCCAGAGCCTCGTTAGTCTTTAGTCCAGGGTGTACTACGTGGAAGTGAGGTTGACTTTTAGGCGCCTACGTGGAAGGTCACCCCTTACACCCCGTTGGCAAGATGATGTCCGATCAAACTGTCCGACGTGCCTTGTGGAAGCATGGATATCATGGCAGAATACCACGAAAGAGGCCGTATGTAAATAAGGTGAATCGCAGGAATAGACTTTCATTCGCAAAATATCACATCCACAAGGACCACGAATTTTGGGATAGTGTCATATGGTCAGACGAGTCCAAGATTAATATGTACGGGTCAGATGGGATAAATAGGGTCTGGAGAAAATCAAATAAAGACAATGATCACATTAACACAGTTCCAACAGTTAAACACGGTGATGGGTCATTAATGATTTGGGGCTGTATGTCGTCCAACGGTGTTGGTACCATCCAGTTTATTGATGGTATTATGGATGCATATGTCTATTTAGACATATTGAAGAACAATGTAAAGCAGAGTGCCCAACAAATGGACATGCCGCCTATCTACAGATTCCAACAACACAATGATAGTAAGCATAAGGGGCGAGTTAACGTGAATTGGCTAATATGGAATGTGCCCAAACTACTACAAACACCAGCTCAAAGTCCAGACTTAAATCCCATTGAGTATTTATGGGCAATTTTGAAGAGGCGAGTCCATAAAGAAGGCGTCAAGTTCAAACAAGAGTTGAAAACTGTTGTGCAAGCCGAGTGGAATAAAATAAGCTCTGAAACATGTCGGAAATTGGTTAATTCTATGAAGAAAAGGTGTCAAGCAGTAATTGAAGCCAAATTATACGCATCAAAGTATTAGAACTGTCAGTCAATTTGCTCTGAATATACTTTTTTATTTTATATTATTAAGTGTACGAATAGAAAAGTTGTACAAAATATGGCATGTTTCTCTTTCAGTTTTATTTAATTTAGTATTGTCATTGGTTATACAGAATTTGGGTAAGATTTTATGTTCCTAATGATATTAGTTATTGAATTGTAAAGAAACAATTTCAAAAGAGTGTATTTCCTTTCAGATATTAAAACATTTTCTTTGAAAATCCGTGTGTACGAATAAGAATGTTACATACTGTACCACTGAACAATTCCCAAACAAATTAATTCCTCATCAGCACACACGCGCTGATGTAATAAGAAAGCATTCTTGTGAATTCTAAAACCAATAATAACTAACATCCGGACCTTCATGTAGCTAAAACATATTCACATAAATACCGTATGTAGAAAAATCACAACATAATGTGATTTTGAGTGTAGAGCAAAGTATACACGGAGCCAGACATTTATGGTGTAATTTTCACGACTTAAAGGTTGCAAAAGTAAAGTGACGAACCTACATAATCAGAGGAAAATTATCGTAATTTTTACACATCATATTTTGAAATATAGCTCAAATATACAGCATTGTATGTAAAAATATGTACTCTAAACAAAAATATATGTACCTGAAAATATGTGACATGAAATTCATGTACATTGTTCCTAACATCATTTGCCGACATTTTTCAGTTCAGTTTCCCTAATTGCAAAGTAATTGTAATTACATAACAATTCAAACCAATTTTAACTATATAATAAAGCCTTTTTAGTTTATTAGTGGTTCGACGTGATAACTGATTCATTCTCTAAAACCCAAGATCGTAAAAAGTTTTTAAGGTGGTTCTTGTACAAGTGTTTAATAGAATGGAGCAAGCATTACCCTGAAACAAACGCTTTAAGTGAGTCGACTTACAAAGTCACTCGCTAAATACGGCTTCGTTTACACTGAAACAAAATTCGATTCCCCTACTTTACAACTTCCAACACACGAGCTCAGTGAGGCTGGAACGTTGTTGGAGCTTCGAGAGAGTGGGAGGGAGAGGGGGTGGGGGTGGTATTGTTATACGTCTTGGAAGTTTCGAGAAACTAATGGTTAACTGGTGTTCATAAAGTGAATCGAAGGGTCTTAGTTCATGAATGTGTAGAAGGAATGCTTTAAACAGGTGCGCCAAGTGGCAAGAAACAGAACAAGACAGTTTCATTGATAACTCGTAAACTACTTGAGATACAAAGGGAAGATTGGTTCGTTTGCGTATCTGAGGCAGCGAAAAATAAGCTCAGACTCCACTCGACCAACTTTCATGGGTTGCAATCAAATGCTATCTTAATATGGGTTATATATTTCTCGTTCCGTGCTTTAGTGATGGGCAAACAATTGAAAACATTGCAATGTATCGACTTATATTTCATGTTTCTGTACGCCACATTTTAACTGCTACCATAAAATATGTTGTTCAAATTAATATGTACACAACTTATAATGAACATTACACAATTAACTGAATTGTCGCCACGGGGTAATCAATGAGTCCCTGGTTAGATTCCCGACGTGAACACATACCGATTCAAGCCAAAGTCAGTTTTTTTAAGTGTACATATAGGCTAATCGGGACTGTAACTACAGTTTAAAGTAGGATCCGAATCACTGTGTGTCTCCGCTGGATATAGACCAGAGACCTTTGATTATAAGGCGACGACGTTAACACTACTGTATACTCCAACGGAAAGGCCATAGGCGTAGTTAGGGGGTAGCTAAGCACCCCAGAACCAGACATTAGTCCCCCCCAAACGCATGCAACATGTGCACAAAATAATTTAGTAAAGAGAAGCTTCACAAAATAATATAACAAATCTCATTAAACTTTCACGTTTTACTCTGGTGGTGTGACAGTCACACAAGAAAGGGATTTCAAATTATATTTTCATAGAATACAATAAAAGTTAAAGTGCATGTACATTTTACGGGACCATATGTTCCGAACACATTTTCAAAGAAAATATAGCACCGGTATTTCTTTCGATCTTCCACCTTGGAGCGCATGGTAAACATTGTTGCACTATAACCACAGTGGTGGATTTACTCCCGATCCATCGCTTCTCGAAAAGTGGGCGTGGTTTGTCCCGATCCATCGTTCCTGATAACGAAAGTGTTTTTTCTGGGTCAGGTGTTCCCGATCCATCGCTTCCGAAAATAAGGAAATGAACACTCACAGAATGTATATAAAAATCTGTGCCACACGCACAAACAAAACTAACAAACGTTGTTACACACATAAATATGTAAAAATAAGTAATATACAACTGAGCATTTCGCAATAATAAATGCAAATAATAAACAATTAATATACAAATAAATAAATAAATGAACAGTAAGTACACACTAAATGTAAAAAATGTTTTTGCTATCAGGAAAGTAATCTCGACCCTACTGTACGATGACGTGGAATACGCCTAGAAGTTTGCAATAGACGAGATTGATATAGTTGTACAGTCATCGTTCATCTACGTGAACTACAATATCGTAACATCTTAAAGCCTGTTGTGTATGCAACCCAAATAACAAGATTGTCGCTTAGGTTTGTCTGGTGAACCTGGTTTCTCGGGAACGATTGAGTATTGACATCAGCGTGAGTCATACCCCCAGCCCAGTCGTAACAAACAACAGCTGGGTGCCATGAGACCTCTAGAAAAAGTTTCAGTAATTGGTTTCTTAACAACAGCTACTCGTAAGGAAATGTTTTCATTACTGATGTTAGACTCATTGTCAAGAAAGTTCACTGAAGTGGTGGTTTTCATCAAATCATCATCGCGCAACACATGCTGTGATTCCAGAATTCCTTGAGAAAGATTAGAGTTAAAAACAACTACTTGACAAATCATAAGACGAATCGATATTCATTAGTCCTAACTCAAGAAGTTTGTGTAAGGCATGGATCATCATGTCCTATCATCCATTTCATAACTTCATAATCCTCATCGCCTTAGTTGACGCAAGTGCCAGAAAAGCATCATCAGCATTATCATTATTGTTATTAAACTAGTAAACCGGAAATAAATTTTCGTCTCAAGGAAGTCTGCATATACACACACACGGCAGGGTTGGCGTGAACACCTGCATACAACTGACGCTTCTGGGACGATGGATCGGGAACAACGGACCCGAAAAAACACTTTCGTTATCAGGAGCGGTGGATCGGGACAAACCAGAAGCGATGGAACGGGAGGACACCCAGTGACGTTGCATCTAGTGTTTACATAAATGAAGCCTTTCAACAATGAGTTCCTACTACAATTGTGTTTTTCTGAACATGAAAAAGAGAAGCCGTTATTGGAGAGACTTGAATAATAGCAGTTTTGATAGGGGAAAGACGTCCACTCTGTGGATCTGTATTAGGTACGTGTCGCAATCATGTAGAAGCGATTCAATCGATTTTTTAAATGATGATCACTGTAGTTCATTAGTGAAATCACTCATTTCGAAGCTTTCTGTGCACGTTGCACCGCGTCACGAATATGTACAACCTTGGTGACAATGAAGTTCGACCAGAAAGGAATATGTGATTAAATGCACAGAGGCATAGGCGGTGGAATGGGTGACCCGCAGAAGTGACGCATGTGTGTAAGAGGAGGCGTGTGAGCAGGCAAGAATCGTGATCCCAGCATGCTGCACCCAAGGTCACGTAAAGAACGAAAACGGGGAACAATACGCGTGACATTGAACTTCGACCAGGCACCAGACCCATACGGAAAATTCAAGATAGTGGCGCATTCGACGGAAGCATGACGTCACGGACACGATAAGGGAGTCCGCCGTATGTAAGTGTGTGCTGTGCACCGAGGAACCGCAGTGCATCATCACCATGGCCAGGGGCAAACCTATTGACAACACCGTGAGGAGAAGAGTGGTGGAGTTGCAACGGGATGGACTCAGTGAACGGGAAATAGGGCGCCAACTGAACTTACCCAAGTCAACCGTCCACTGCATCATCAAACACCACCAAAATACGGGTACTACAGAGCCAGGTAAGGCCCCCGGTCGAAAACGCCTGCTGAGCGTGCGTGACCTATGGATATTTAGGCGCTATATCCAGACCAACAATCATGTTTCTGTGGCCGAATTACGACTGTGGACTCGAGAACGCTTTCACATTGAAGTGTCAACCAGAACCATTCGCCGTTACCTACAGTGATGCGGTTACCGAGTGTACAAGGCGAAACGTAAACCCTTCCTTTCCATGTTGAACAAAGGCAATCGACTACGGTGGGCACGAATGTACTGGGGATGGACATTTCGGCAGTGGAACAGGGTTTTGTGGACGGACGAATCCATTTTCAATGTTGTGTACGGGAAAATACGGAAAACAGTCATTGGTCGGAAGGAGGAACAGAATGAAGCAAAATGTTATACACGTCGGGTACAGAAACTTGCGTCAGTGATGGTATGGGGATGCATGACGGCATCTGGGGTTGGCCCACTACACGTCTGTGAGGGCATTGTGAATGCACACGCCTACACGCATACTGGAGCGGCATTTTCCCACAGTGCGAAGGCACCTGTTCCACAGGCGGCGTCTCATCTTTCAACACGACAATGCCAGGCCTCATACAGCGCGGCCGACAAGAGAATGGTTGACTCGCCATCACGTGCGAACTCTGCCATGGCCACCATCGAGTCCCGAACTCTCGCCCATTGAGAATGTGTGGCGTGTTGTTAAGCGACGTGTGCAACAGAGGGCACCCACGACAGTGGCTGCTCTTATCGCCTGCCTGCAGGAGGAATGGCACCGCATCGATGTGGAATACCTTGAACGACTCGTCCGCAGCATGCCCCGACGCATTGCCACAGTTATTCGCCGACGGGGCGGCGTCACACCATGGTAAACAGGATCCCCTCTAACAGTGGTCGAACTTCAATGTCACGTGTAGATGGACGAAAATGTTTTATTTTGTGTGGACACCATACATTGCTGCGTTGCAGCGGAAATTTATGTTTCCCTTTGTTCCATGTAGCCTGCTGAATAAAATATGTTCAGCATATGCATGTGTTATCCTTCTTTCACAACGCACTTATATATTTGTGACTGGTCGAACTTCATTGTCACTAAGGTTGTATGTAGACGCGCGGGACTTATTTGCATTTTTCATTGTACAAGGCAGGTGCCTCTGAAAGATGTGTTCAACTCTTCTTGTGACGGGTGAATCTTGTGGGCCACTTGTAGGTTGCTGCTCCAGTAATCTGATATATATATCTTGGAGTATCAGGTCAGGATATAATATGTATTACTTCTCGAGGTAAGAAGAAGCTTGTTCGTTTTATCAAGTAACCCACATGACTCTCATCGTACAATAATATGTGCTTATGCTGGTTATAGGCAGGGCCGGATTAAGGTAGGTACTATAGATGCTGCAGCATTAGGCCCATTCCTGAAGTAGGCCCAGATGAAAACAGACGAGAATTTTCCGAAAGCTGAACAGTTTTCTTTTGCTATATTAACCTGAAAATAAATGTTAGAATGAAATTTGGAGCCCCAATTTTGGACGCCTAAACACAGCGTTACTTATTATACAGTTACTATTATTCTTTGCGCTGTGACGTAACTATATATAACATCGTTGTGTTTATTGTTCACAGAAGATTTCAAGCATCAGGCCGAATCTCGTCTTAATCCGGCCCTGGTTATAGGTATAACAAGAAGAAATCTTTTGGAGATTGGAAATTATCGGAACACTATTCTTTGTTGTTGTGCTCACACTGTTTGAGAAACAGTGGCGCAACCACAAGGGGACACAGAAGGGCAATTGCGCCCCCTCAACTTCAAATTTTAAACAAATAAAAATACATTTCCTAAAACTTTCTTGCTCGCTTCGCTCGCAATATTTCCTATTCTTATATTCTCGTCAAGCCCTAGCTAGGGGCGGCGGAAGTTGGCCCTTGGAGGTGAAAGATATAAATGAAAAAAATGTATAAGAGAATGGCATGGCGCTCAAAGAAATTATTTTCGCCCTGTTAAATCAATATTGTTTTCAGTTTGCAAAAAGTTTGGAACTAAAGATTATTTTGTTTGCTTCGCTCCCAATATGATTCTTTCTTGTAATACATTGTAAATTATCAAGAGAGAATTAAGACCAACTATGTACTTCAGACTGTTGCTGGTAAACAGTTTGGTCTTAAATGCATGAAAAATTGTTTTGAGGAAATGGCTGGAAAAAATCCTGCGGACGTCCATGTCATTAATCGCATTTTAAAAGTATACCTTCTTTATTCTAAAGAACAAATGTGGTCTTTAATAAATTTGAAAGCATCTGTAATATCACAGACAAAGGTAATAGGTTAGGTTACTATTATTGCTCGATGGCAACACAATGTGGATATGATGTTTGGGTTATCACTTTCCCAAGGAGAATGTCAGTGATGAATTTTGTAATGAATAACGACATAAATAATTTTAGCCCGAGTTAGCCCCCCTCCCCCCCAAAGTGAAAGGCTCGAACATAGTAGTTCAGATTCCGCTTTAAAATGTAAGAGGAGTTTCAAACTAGCCCATAGATAAAGTGAACTTAAAGGAAAACACTTCGTTGTTTCTATTACAAATTTTTTTTACAATTCATAAAATGGAAATTGACTTAAAAATACTTTGGCGTTGTTGACAAGTTCAGACTCGAGTCCACTATTTTTATAGAAACTGAATTCGCCTTGCTTCTTTTTCATATATATTTATCACTTTGTTGATGAACAAATAGTTCCCGACTTTTCATCGTCCCGCACTCCCCTAGTTACGACAGTCAACATGATTCTAACGACTCTTATGATGAGAGAGGAAAACTTGTAACTCCAACAGGCAGGTTCAAACTCTCTAATGTAAACGTTTTATCGTTATTTTGTTGACATACCAGTTAATTGCTGTAACTTGCAGCCTGTGATCACTGAAAACACTATTATTTGTAATAAAATACCACAACAATTTCACCATTGGAATTACATGAACTTTTTCAGTTATCTCAGGAGGAGGGGGAAGGCAAGAGTCTTTCTGGCTCCCCTCTGCGGCCGCCCTTGCGAACAACTCGTTGAACAACCCGTTTGAAGGATGCCATTTCGAGGCACATGTAATTTTTACCCTTGCATCCAACGTTGTCATGAGATTTAGGAATGGTTTTAGAAAACACCATCCAATCCGAACTTTCGACTGATAACATCACGTGGTATAGAAATCGATTAACGAATGAAGCATCGAGGTACATAATGCTATACTATTTACTTTTAATTTTCATGTGGGGAGGAGAAAGCGTCACTGTGAAGTGTAAACAAGTGACTGTGTGAAAGGCATATCAATCACAATAAAATAAAATCAACAATAGGAGGAATTTTGCCGGTATTTATTGAATTGCGATTACATACATTAATGAATGAATGTACTGGAAAGAAGTGTAAGCTGTATGAAGTGTTAGCAGGCATTGTATATTTCTAATTCTACAGTACACGTGTTATAATGTAAATTCGATTCTCCAAACAAGGGAGCAGGTATTTTTGTGTCAATCGGTCTCTCAATTGTACTTAAATTTTACAAAATTAAAATGACCTATCTATATGTCTTAAAATAATATATAATGTATGATCTGTGGAAATGCACCATTATTATCGCACGATTTCTCTTGTAATATCTCGCATTACATATACCGAGTGTCTGAAATACCTGTCTTTGGAAAGACATTATTATCTTGTGGCAAATGTATTTTCTTTCCTAGCCCTACGCTACTGCCATTTTCTGGAAAAAGGTGAAATTGCTGTCTAATTTTTCTTCGATCGCGTACGAGTGCAATTTAGACCTTTTATTTTTCCAATGATAATGTTCAACACGTTTCAATTGTCGATTTTATAGTTTCTTGAACGCTCTGTTTCAATGACAAAGTAACCGTATAAGGACGGGTTTAAAGCTGAAGCATGCATTATTCAAGTAGAACCCAACATTTAAAATTTATGTCAGTTTCCCAGACGATCTACTACCTCATTTTACAAGATAAACAATATTGACAGTGAAGTGTTTCGAATCCAAAACAAGCATTGCCATGCTATATTCTCCATTATCTTCTGCGTGATTTTTTGTAACTATTTGTGTTTGTCCCCTGTACTCGGGCAAATTTATCACCTTCGTCTTTTCTCTCTGCTTTCTACTCGCTAGATTTCCACCCGCGATATTTTCCCCTCTTACCGTTAATGCCTTTAACCTTGAAGAAAGCACGCATTGCATACACGCAGCTTACGTCCAGACTTTCACACAGAACCTGAACAAAAACGAATCGCCGTTTCAAGATGGCGACACTTGTAGAACTTTACCAGAGATTAAATTTCTAGAGGTGCGACCGTCCGGATTAGTTTATCGAACGCAAATGACGTCACGCGTAGGTAAGTGGAAGTTTTCCGAAGAATAATGATATTTATTCTAACAGTTTCGTGTGCTTTCAAGAGTGAAGGCACCCTGTTGTATAAAACCCTATTCACCCCTTTCACCGTTGTCATAGGAACGTCACGATTCATGCTTGTGTCTTTCTTGGGTGTTGTACAAGACTGGAGAAATGGAGGAACTGTTATGCGCGAATTATCACTAACAATTTTACCCTAATTTTCTGTAATTAGTCTGCTTGACCAGTGCTTTAGTCCCAAATATTCAGAGGGTATACGCTAAGTTATGAGAATTGTTAAGCATAAGTGTAGACAATATCAATTAACATAGGACTATATTTCAATTGAATGTATTGATAAAATCATTTAATTTCTACAGAAAAATGCCATTGGTGGCAGAATACCGATGATGATATACCCATAATTGGCATAAAGAAGCAAATTGAAATAGAGAATGCATTTCTAAAGTTAACTTAAATATGAAAGGCGTATTTTAATGACTTGTATTTAAACGTAAAGGCTACAGTAGTAATTTATAGGATACAGTACAGAAGGTTATTGTATTTAATTATCTTGTTGATTATTTTGTGAATTCTCAGTTTAATAATACTGCTAACGATACTTAAAATTAAAAACTTGCAAAAAATACCTTCAAGAGTAGAGTTTCAAATTCAATGCTAGAAATATGAGATTTCGTTGTGACTACACGGATTAAAATTCCCAGCATGCACCGAGGTGAAAGTGTGCATGTAATTTGCATTGGGATCCCTGCCGTTGGAGGCACCACCTGTCGGACAAAAGGCAGTAGTCGCTTCACTTCGCATTCCCAATTATTTCCTTTGCTGTGCGTCATTCTCCCTATTTCACAGGACGAGATGTGCAGCAACATAATCGAACTTTCGGTTATTTTAAGCGTGTAAATTTTCTAGAAGTTATAACAATGCACTTCGAATAGTCTTGAACGAATGGGATCTCACATGTATGCAAAATTGACCTATATGTACACTACGTCAACTCTTTGTAAAATATCTTCATATGTACTTCTGACATCTTCAAGCACTTCCAGAGCCATTGTACATAAGTACACAGTCCGTCATTTCAGTAATGAGACAGTCGCTATCAAAGGAAAATGAAACAAAATATTTAAATATTGTCTGTTTATTACTCAAACTACATCCCTCCTGCATCAATACAGCAATTGGCACGGTTGCTCAACAATTGAAAAATCTGCAAGTCTTCCAGTGGCATGACTTGAAAATTGGACGGCACAACCTGTTGGATGTTCCTGTGTTCATCAAAAGTGCGTAATTTCAGCAGAAACTTCACTTTCGCGAACAGGGAATAAATCACAGGGGGATAAATCTGGGGAGTAGAGAGTATGGTTCAACACACTGACTTGTTTTTGGACTAGTGTTGTCCACGAGACGAGACTTTGGCCTGTCTCGTCTCGTGGAGTCTCCTGGAAATGCTGTCTCGTCTCAAAAATATTCGTTTGTCTTATGACATATGGTCAATCTCGTCTCGTCTCGAATTTTTAAAAGCCTGTCCCGTCTCGTCCCGGGGGCAACACTATTTTGCACTAGGAATACCTAGACAACCACTGCTCGCTGGAACCGTGCATTATTGTGGAGCAAGAACAAACTGCCCGGTTCACGATACTGTTATCACTCAGATAACAACCAATTACAGTTTCAGCCCCTGGAACAAATCCATGACGAATAATGCTTTTGCTGTCGTAAAAAAACAACAACATTGTCTTCACCTTTGATATAATGGAGCCGCATTTTCTTGCCTGGTAAATTTAGCGTTTTCCGTTCTGCGATTGTCGTTCTTGGGGGAGTACCGTAGCGAAAATGCTCTGTTTCGTCCTCCACAACAATGGAATTCAAGAAATATTTTATTCCAGCAAGCAGTTTTCAGAATTTTTTCATGAAACTTAATGTTCACTCGCTGCTCCAGGGCGATTACGTGACAATCCCTTTCTTCACCTCCCTCACGACATGGCGGCATAATTCCCAGCATGCTCATCGCAAGTTCATGAGGTGTTGCCAAGTTGTATATTACACGTTACTTCCCAGATAGAATGCACACGTGATACAACATAAAATTAGTCTCATTACTTAATTGTCGGACTGTGCATGTCGAGCTGTACGTTAATGCACCAAATGATGTGTTTCTTTGATGCAATTTCCTCCATCTTTGATACACTTAAACATTTAATCTGAGCGACAGACTTCATGTCATTTTTGTTTCGTCTGATGTATTTACTTTTCTCTGTGTAGAAATCCATAGCTATGGTTCAGCCCGAACATCGGCCTAAAGTAAACACAAACACGGAAGAAAAAATGACAGCCGATGAGTCGTGCTCAGTATTTCCATAATGCCTTTCGAAGTAGTTTTCGGCATTCTCGATCAGCTTGGTCTTAAGCAGATACTCCTTGGCGTCGGGCCATTGGTTGAAAGTGCGGGGCTTGACTTTTTGCTCACCAGAGAGCGACATTTTGGAACCGCGGCGCTTGCCAAAATGTCACATATCGAGCCGAAAGCGGACATCCTGCAGAAGAGGTTGCCGTTAATGAGGTTATCTAAAAAACACTAGTGTTAGTACAAGCGCGTCATTACTTTTGATTTAGTGTTCGGTTGAGTGTCTTGGATGCACCGTTGAGAAATGTAACGGCATATTCGGGAGAGTTTGTCGCGAAAAAGGTTACGAGTTTCACGATCTCAACTTGTTTTTTTGTCTTTAGAATTTTTGAACCCAGTAACTTCAAGATTACAGGAAGATGAGTTAACAGCCCCGTCCAGTTCGCTGCACTTTTTGACACTAGTTGTAGTGCAGGTGTATCCCGGTGTCATGATGGTGCAAGGAAATGAAGAATCCTATTCGTCTGCTTGATCAACGTCAAGTTCAAAAGATTCAACAAATGCCTGTTTGCCACTTTAGACGTTCATTTGATTAGTTAACACGTACCACGTGGCCATACACCACTCCAGAACGTAGTGCAAATGGTGCAGACACCAAATACACTTCTTGACACCAAATTAACGAAGCAGACGAGTCGGTGTTGCACCGTGTAACCAAGTAGATGCGTCAGTGCAGAGAGAGTCAAGAAGTGCAGCGAACTATACCCCGCGACAGGTTAAGTTTGCAGCAAGTTTTATGTATTAAACCGCGCGAGAACGGCGCTCAGCAATTCCCGTGCGAGTTTTGCCTCGACCGCCGAGCTGTTCATATCACAGACATTGAGAAAATCGGCAGTATTGCAGCGGAACTATATTATGCGCGCAACTTTGGGTCTACATGAGCGAAAAGTTGCTGCAAACTTAACTTGTCGCGGGATAATAATGTATTTCACCATTCCTTCACAACGGACCTCAGTGGCGGAGTGACTATCACAGGCCGCTACGACATTGGGGGTACCGGGTTTGAATCCCGACCTGGGCCCACATCTCCGCGGTTAGTTAAAAGTGACTGAAAAGCAACGTTCAATAACAATCAATAAATCAAGCTACTCCGTGCACATTGCGACATGCCATGAAGGTATATGGGTTGGGATGTGATCAGCATCGCGCTCCGGCCGCTTCTATACCCAGGTACCCAATTTCTTAGAGTCTAGGCGACACCCAGAATCGCTCATTGGAAACAATTCCCACCGGCAACAATTCAACCCGCTACTCGAATCCGGGTCTTTTGACGCCATACCGAGTGGACCACGGCGAAAAATGCAGGGATGGTACACTAAATTCACTGCGGTTAATGTATCCGTGCAAAATACAAACATAATAGTCTCAAAGGGGGAAAAATATAATTGAATATATGGCTTTTGCAGCTCCAGTCGTACATATTTTTCTTGCCTTGTTCCTTTCCCCCCTTAATATTCCATAAGGATCTATGCTCTGGCTTCAGATGTCTCTATTTACAGCATACGGTGCGAAGTTTTATGGTCTTTTCTCTGGTTGTTCTTCTCTCCCCTCCCCCTTTGTGCTTCTCCATCCGTGGATACTCGTTGTACGTGCTGCGGAATTTTCTCTGAACCTGACTCGCTTTATAACTGGTGCCTCACCGAGGGATTTGCAGTGTTTCCATATCGCTGTAAATATCCCTCACCAGGGATTTTCCCCCAGGCAGATCCTTCAAAAAATTCAAGGTATGCTGAACATTTTGCAGTGTTGCTATATCAAGATCTTAAAATGTAAAATCCCTTTTAAAAATGCAAGATATGCAGTTTTTGCAGCGTTGCCATATCAAGATAAAAGGGATTCTTAAATGGAAAATCCTTTAAAAATGCGATATGTATGCAGGTTTTGCAGTTTTTTTACGTGATGTGAAAATCCATCGACAAAGAATGCAAGGAGAATATTTCTTCAAATGGGAAGCATAAATATTTCAGGCAAATGTGTGTCAGAACGTTCGTATGGTGGAAGACTTTTCAAGCTCTGCAATACGGCTTTTCGAAGGTAAGGGAATTTTTTATTCAGACAAAAAGGGAAAAATAAGAGTTAAGTCCACTTTTTGTTCATATGAGCCCAGTATTTTTTCTCAGGTAGGAATTGTTCTGTAATTTAATACTAAGTACTGAAAACGTACCTCAAGCGGAAATAAAATCCAGGACTATTTGATTACAAGGGGACGCCTTTAGCCAATATGCTATCTAAATCAAAGTCAAAACTTTAATTACATTTAATGCCCAGATAGACTAATTGGGACTGCGTCTACGATTTTAACTAGGATCCGAACCACCATGACAAGGGGTCCCGGGTTCGATACCCGGTGGAGGCACAAGTAGTTCGGATCCCACTTTAAGCTGTAGGTCTAGTCCCGATTATCCTTTCTGTGCATAAAGTGGACTTAAAACACCAAATCAACTAACGAACTACCATGAGCCTTCACCGGGGCTCCATGGTTACAAGGCGATAGCGTTATCACTACGCTATCGATAGGCTTGAGAATATAAAATGAAAATGTGTAGAAATGGCTCATTAATTTGCAGAATCAGTCTTCATTATAAATATAAAACTAATTGTAATCAAGAATATGAAATGTAATAAATATAACGTACTTTTAATTAATAGCTTATTTATGTAAAAAAAACCTGCAATAACGCCAGACAATGTAATGTATATTAACAACTGTTATCCAATGATTGCTTGATTGAATTAGTTTATTTTATGAAATTGTTGAAGGGATATTCACAAAGAACACCCTGTCCCTAGCGTCGTAGCACGCTGTGCTAACTACCTCGCAAACGAAGGTCGGCTGTAATCCAATGAAAGTAATGTGACTTTTCTTTAAAATAAAATATTTTGTGCTATACACATATTGTCACGTAATTGCAATACAATGTTTAATCCACCACGGTGGATTACGTACGACTAAAAGGGAAATGCATGAACCTGAGAATTATTTGACCGAATTAAGTGAACCTTTTCCTTAGAAGGTGGCAACACTGTGGGCTTTAGTTGCTGACGCGGAACTTTTTTTGTTTCTGTTGAACGATCTGAGCCTGTGTTCGAGTGGGCGTGTGTTACTTAAAGTGGGAACTGCTCCTGCCAACCAATAGCGCCTCGATGTTCATTGTAATTAAAATCAACCTGATAGATGCTTTGTTATAAATAATATACTGTATAAAAAGGATATTTATCATCTTCAGAGTCAAAATTTACATTTTCCGTGGATTTTAAAGTACGTGTCTCATCATTGAACAATTGTTCCCCATCTATTGACCTCAAATTTAGTTATTAAATTGTTTCTTCTTGTCAATAAGTAACTTTTTTCTCTTAACCCTATGTTTTTCTCTTTAAGTGCTCAATTTTCCTTAATGCGACATTTCCCATCCTAATGTGTTGATTCTCCTCTCTGTGCGTCCGTTTTCCTCTAATATTTCCTTAAGGGCTCCTTTTCTATTCAGCGAACCGACTTACCTACCTTTAGGCCACAACCTCTCTTAAATGCCTATATCTCATCTCCAAGTGCCTATTTCTCCCTTCCAAAGTAACCATATCTTCCTCTTGAGTAAACATTTCCTGTCATTAGTCATTTCTTCTCCTCTCTAAGTGAAAATTTCTTCTTTCAAAATGCACATTTCTTCTTCTGGAGTGCACATTTCCCCTTGATAGCTATTTATTCTCCTCTTTAAGTGACAATTTTCCCCTCTTGATTGAGCATTTCCCCTTGCTATGTAGCGATTCTTCTCTCTAAGTGCACATTTCTCCTTTATAAGTGCCCACTTCTTCTCCTTGAGTACCATTTCTGCTCTTTAGGCATATATTCTTCTCTCCAATTGCCTATTTTTCTTCTTGAGAGCACATGTCCCTTGTTAGGCAATCTCTACGTGCCTATTTCTTCTTCTTCCTTGCACATTTCCCCTTTTAGGCATTTATTCTCCATTATAAGTGCCTATTTCTTCTCGTTGAGTGCACATTTCCCATCTTAGGCATTTATTCTCATCCATTAAGTGCCTATTATCTTCCCTAGGTGCCTACTGCTTCTCTTACTAAAACATGTACGTTCCTCTATAACGTTAAAATGTTCCCGAAAGAAATTGTGCAACTTTTTCATGGAAGGTGACAACTTGTACTGAATATTACTGCAGCTCCTTGTCTGTCAGTGGCTTCAGGGTGATTCTAATACAAGCTTCCTCTTTGCAATCAGCAGCTCTGTTGTGCGGGAAACGTTTAATCACGTGGCCAGGCAGAGCAAGCGAGCAATTCTGACGGCAAAAGCTAACCACAAAGCACACTCCTGCAGGCGCGGGAGATGAGGATTCATTTGTTTGCGAACGGGTGAGAAATGCGTTGGTAGATGGCGGAGCATACGTTTATCAACTGTTTTTTGACCGCAGCGCCATTTACAAACAGGTTTGCCGAGAAAAGCAATAAGGGAGCAAATATTTGTTGTCTACGCGGTATTTTTAACGAGGAAGAACAAACAAGATAAGTCTGCAGAAGGGATTTGCTTATTTCGGCGACTGTCTGCGTCGCTGAAAAAGCAAATGGAAGTAAATTCGAGAAGAATGAAGATAGTAGCGATCAAATGTAATCAGGAATCCGAGAATC
Organism: Lepisma saccharinum; assembly: GCF_977018435.1. Classification (NCBI taxonomy): domain Eukaryota; kingdom Metazoa; phylum Arthropoda; class Insecta; order Zygentoma; family Lepismatidae; genus Lepisma; species Lepisma saccharinum. Next base: position 9,313,537 of record NC_139229.1, read on the forward strand.
AAGTTTGTGCTTCGCTAAAAAATCCATAATTTTGGTGGCAACTCACACACAAAATATGTCGTTGATTTGAAAATCGCAAATAGAAAAAACTCCCAACATTCAACCAACTATTCAAGAATTGATATCGAATGTCGGGTCCTGGAACTACCCAAACCTACACTGACGATATATGGATATCGAAATATCAAAATAATGAATCTAGAAACGTATCTTCTGTTATCAAAATCAAAACAAGTATTCATTCATTGATTTGGTTTATTTTACTTCGCTTTTCTGCCACATTTGACTAATCGCGAAGACGTAGATGAGTTATGATGAATGGACACTCACAAACACCCATGCCGGCATTCGAACCCGGGACCCCTGGCATGGTTGCGCGATGTGCTAACCACTCCGCCACGTAGGCCGGCTGTCAGGTGGTCAAAAATATATATTCAATGCAGAAATAGATGCGATGACACTGAACTCTGAGGCAGATGTTGAAACACGCTGTTGATTGGTTCATTTGTTTAACATCGCTAAGTTGTACCTCTACAGTTATAGGTCTTCTCTACTCTTACGGCGGGCACTCTACATGCTGGAAATGGCAAGGAAAGTGGGGAGCGAGGAATACGCAGCAGACCAACCAGACGACAGCGGTGGCGCCGAGAGTTACGACGTCGAGGTGAGGAACTATAGCTCGACCACAAGGAAAAAACTTTGTCAAAAGCGTTCGCGCACCTTCCCTGCCGTTATCTGTGCTCGCAGCAGTGTTGCCAGGTCAGATTTGACATAATCGGGAGATTGTTCCTTGGGAAACCAGAAGATCTGCTACAAAATCCGATGATCTAATAGTAGCGGATGAACGATGTTCTCGGGGGCGGCATAGGCGTGCGCACTGGGGGGGGGGCAAGGGGACGTCCCCTGATTTCTTCCAGCGAGGGGGAAACATTGTATTTTTATCAGGCGGGTAAACGAGGTAGAGAATTACCGTGGAATTTCTCTACTCTCAACAACATACAAAATATTGTCTAACATTCTTTTAACAAGACTAACACCATATGCTAATGAAATTATAGGTGATTATCAATGTGGATTTAAACGTAACAGAAAAAGTGAGAATATGATCAAAATGTCCATCAGCTATTCATTGATTTCAAAAAAGCATATGATTCGGTCAAAAGAGATAAATTATATAATATATTAGTAGAGTTTGGAATACCTAAGAAGCTTGTTAGTATGATAAAAATATGCACCAGTGAAACAGAAAGTAAAATTCGTGTGGGTATTAATATGTCTGACAAATTTACAATTCATGATGGGTTAAAACAAGGATATGCATTATCTCCATTGTTCTTTAATTTTGCCTTAGAATATGTTGTTAGGAAGGCAAAAGAAACTAAAGAAGGACTCAAATTAAATGGTGTGACTCAGTTGTTAGCATATGCAGATGATGTAGACTTACTGGGGGATGATGTGAATACAATTAAGAATTATGCTAAAATATTTTTCAAAACTGCTAAAGAGATAGGTTTGGAAGTTAACAAAGAGAAAACTAAATATATGTTTACAGGCTGAAACCAAGTGTTAGGTAATAATCAAAATCTAATTATTGATAACAACTCGTTTGAACTAACTAACTAACTAACTCTCTAGCCTTCTTAAACCCGAAGGTTCATGGCTGCAGCAACACAGGCCTTCCATCTGTCCCTATCTTGAGCAAGGTCTATATACTTTTTTCCATCCCTACCGATTTCCTTTAGGTCCATCTCGACGTTGTCCCTCCATCTTCGTCTTGGCCTTCCTACTGGTCTCTTACCATCAGGTTTCCCAACAAGAATCCTGTGAACTCCTCTTTCCTCTCCCATTCGTGCCACATGGCCTGCCCACCTAAGTCTTCTTGATTTAATTATTCTAATAATATCTGGACATGAATACAAATTATGTAGTTCTAAATTATGTAACCTTCTCCACTCACCTGTCTCCTCATCCCTTTTAGGTCCACAGATTTTCCTAAGGATCCTATTTTCAAATACTCTCAATTTATGTTCCTCTTTCAATGTAAGGGACCAAGTTTCACACGCATATAATACTACAGGCAAAATTACCGTTTTGTATATTTTAACTTTTAGTTTCTTAGATATTAAACGAGAAGACAAAAGTTTATGAAGAGAGAAGTAACATGCATTTCCTGAATTAAGCCTACTTTTTATTTCCTCTTTAATATAATTTTCATTTGTTAATATTACTCCTAAGTATTTGAATTTGGAAACTGGTTTAAACGAGTTGTTATCAATAATTAGATTTTGATTATTACCTAACACTTGGTTTCGGCCTGTAACCATATATTTAGTTTTCTCTTTGTTAACTTCCAAACCTATCTCTTTAGCAGTTTTGAAAAATATTTTAGCATTATTCTTAATTGTATTCACATCATCCCCCAGTAAGTCTACATCATCTGCATATGCTAACAACTGAGTCACACCATTTAATTTTAGTCCTTCTTTAGTTTCTTTTACCTTCCTAACAGCATATTCTAAGGCAAAATTAAAGAGCAATGGAGATAATGCATCTGTTTGTTTTAACCCATCATGAATTGTAAATTTGTCAGACACATTAATACCCACACGAATTTTACTTTCTGTTTCACTGGTGCATATTTTTATCATACTAACAAGCTTCTTAGGTATTCCAAACTCTACTAATATATTATATAATTTATCTCTTTTGACAAAATCATATGCTTTTTTGAAATCAATGAATAGCTGATGGACATTTTGATTATATTCCCACTTTTTTTCAAGTGTCTGTCTGATGTGAAAAATTTGATCTGTAGTTGATCTGTTACGTTTAAATCCACATTGATAATCACCTATAATTTCATTAGCATATGGGGTTAGTCGTGTTAAAATAATGTTACATATTATTTTATATGTTGTTGAGAGTAGAAAAATTCCACGGTAATTATTGCAGTTCATTTTATCACCTTTTTTAAACACAGGAACAATTATGGATGCTTTCCACTGTTGAGGGATTTCTTCTTTATTCCATATTAAACAAATTAATTTATGAATTTGACATATTAATGAATTTCCACCATATTTAATTAACTCAGCTGGTATTAAATCAATGCTAGGTGCTTTGTTATTCTTTAGCCTTTTAATAGCATCTTTAACTTCAGTCAAGTTAGGTTCTGGAACTAAAGGTTCTGCTGTGTGCACTTCATTCACTTCTGATTTATCTCCTACATGGACATTTAAAAGGTCATTAAAGTAGTTCTTCCATCTATTTAGAATATCGTTTGGGTCAGCAAGAAAATCACCGTCTTTATCTTTTATCAAGTTTACTTTAGGTTGCCACCCCTTTCTAAACTCATTTACACCTTTATATAAATCTCTGATATTTTTATTTTTGCTGTTTGTTTCAATTTCGTTAATTTTGCTTTTCAAGTAATCTCTTTTTTTACTTCTAAACGTGCGGTTAACTTCTCGCTTTATTCTATTATAATTGTTTAGATTTGTTTCATCAGAGTTATTTAACCACCTAAGTCTAGCCTGATTTCTTATTTCTATTAGATTATGACATTCATTATGAAACCATGGCTTACTTTTTCTCGGTTTATGGTATCCTATACTTTCTTTAGCTGCTGATTCTATTGCATTACGTATGTGCTCCCAATTCTTATTTACGTCTGTTTCATTTATATTCTCATCATCATTTAAATCCTTCAAAACATCAAATCTATTTGACAGTTTAATTTGATAATCTTTCTTAATTCTTTCATCAGTAAACTTTCCTGTATCAAATTTTAGAACTTTTAGATTTTGTTGCTTATGGTTTATCACTGAGAGTCTTTCTCTTAATTTAGCAATTACTAAATAGTGGTCACTGGCACAGTCAGCACCTCTATGTGTACGAACTCGTTTGAACCAGTTTCCAAATTCAAATACTTAGGAGTAATATTAACAAATGAAAATTATATTAAAGAGGAAATAAAAAGTAGGCTTAATTCAGGAAATGCATGTTACTTCTCTCTTCATAAACTTTTGTCTTCTAAAATATACAAAACAGTAATTTTGCCTGTAGTATTATATGGATGTGAAACTTGGTCCCTTACATTGAAAGAGGAACATAAATTGAGAGTATTTGAAAATAAGATCCTTAGGAAAATCTTTGGACCTAAAAGGGATGAGGAGACAGGTGAGTGGAGAAGGTTACATAATTTAGAACTACATAATTTGTATTCATGTCCAGATATTATTAGAATAATTAAATCAAGAAGACTTAGGTGGACAGGCCATGTGGCACGAATGAGAGAGGAAAGAGGAGTTTACAGGATTCTTGTTGGGAAACCTGATGGTAAGAGACCTGTAGGAAGGCCAAGACGAAGATGGAGGGAAAACGTTGAGATGGACCTAAAGGAAATCGGTATGGATGGAAAAAGAGTATATAGATCTTGCTCAAGATAAGGACAGATGGAAGGCCTGTGTTGCTGCAGCCATGAACCTTCGGGTTTAAGAAGGCTAGAGAGTTAGTTAGTTAGTTAGTGGGTAAATGAGGCATATTACCCCGTAATAATGTTGCCATCTCAGAAAACACCACTTGAGTTTGAAATTATCACGTTCCTACATCCCTATTATAAAAATGGATGTAAATTACTGTGACTGAAATCAACTCATACGTCTTAAATAATAGGTACTTTCATATCAACAGTCATTTTCCAGAAGAGGAGAGGGTGGGTGGCGACCATGCTTGCACTTCCTTCTGGACGTCAATGCCGCTATATAATTTTGTAGAAAATTAAATATTTAAGTATAGAATAGTATATTAAGGATAGAAAACTAAGTATTTTCAAGCCCATGAAAGTTCCAAGCAACTACGGGGGAGGGGATGCATTATTTCCTTTGTAATTGAACTATGCCGCTTCGTTCTCTAGCAAATTTCTTGTTATTAACACTCACATGCTTTAATCGTCAGTTATGCTGCCTCTATGTTTCTGCATTTAGTATATATACATAATACACACACACATATATATAAACGCCTAAAATTACACTAAGGGAATTTTCGATGGTTCCTGGCGCTATTTACGCCCCTGTCTTGTACCCACCAATACAATAAAACAATGAGATGGAATGAGGTTTTTCTTTACCGACTGAACATTTATCAAAGCTTTTGCCCCCCTAATCCACTCTACATCTCCCCTCCATGTTCAAGTAAGATGAGCAGGAAACGTGTTTTTGAACAGGCCGTTGGAGGTTCCATAGCAATAGTTTATTAAGGAATTCTCCCGAGAAATCAATAGGTCTGGCAACACTGACGTGGCCGGGCTGAAGGCTCCTTCCCCCTGTCCTTTCCCACACCCGCCAGCGCGATGAGATTCTGCGCAGGTTTCTTTCCTTGTGGTTCCTCTATACTACGTACACCTCGTTCTACAGGCTGCTGCGTTTCTTATCGCGCTGGATTGGTCGCTTCCCCGCTCTGCACTTCCCTTGTCAGCATATGGAGCGCCTGACGTAAAACTGAAAAAATGCTGTAGCTGCGATGGGAGGTGAGAAAACACTAATGCAAGAGCTAAGAAAGTGAGAAGTGTGTGTGTGACCTTCGTTAGAAAGATACCATCTCCGCATTTGTCCTGCGTCACTCAGTGTGAAAAATAATTAGAATGGGCAGCGGTGAGAACTGAACATGTCTACGAGTGCACATCCAATTTCGCCGGCAAGCGGCCTGGTTTCAGTCGCCCCACAGGACGAGTTCGACTGGCACAATAACCAAATGAAGTACTCGCAATACAAATCTAATTTAGAAAGAGCAGGATTGTGTTAACACATTTGTTACCAGGAAGGTTTAATTTGCAGACTGTTCTGTACTGCCACATAAAAGAAAAATAAATAGTACTGACACGTGCAAGACAAGCCTCGAAAAAACATTCGATTCTTGCGGTATACTTGATTGCTTTATGGCAACAGGAAAGTACAGTATTTCGTAATCAGGGAAAGGCACTGATCCGGAAATTGGTCTCCTGCCAACCGACAGGGCCGCCTAATCCACTTTGTGTTCTCGGACAAGACCGAAAAACTCAAAAGAACATGGATTCTGGGGCACATCCCGATGGTGCCGAACACTATCGATTCTCCTAGTCCTGGATCTTTGCAGAATCGTCTAGGTAAGACTGGAACGGGTTTTCGTATCATCTTGGCTGCATGTTCCGGATTTCCTGCTAGATAGAAGGCTAGATAAAGGCAAACTCATAACTCTAAATAAAGGATCATTGGTCTCTAAATCCACTGTATAATAATAGCAACTTTTGAAGTCATACTGTTAAAACTCTAATTCAAATAACTTTAGTTAGCTTTGAATTATAAGTTTTAACTCAAGATCAAATAGACTGAGTATATCGTAAAAGATTTTGCAATCGGAAAGTAAAACGCGCTGTTGTGGAATCTGTGAAACAAACGCTGAGATTCCGATGATTTGTACACTCACCGGCAATAAAAATACGACACCTACATTCTGGAATACTAGCTTCCTTGTAAGGCGTTATGTGTGTTGCCTAACTCTACGGCGGTAGTATAAGTTGGCATTGAAAATGTACTATCAGAATCCACTCATCGCCGTAAAGTTAGGCAACACGCATAACTCCTCGCAGGAGAGAGTTTCAGAATCTGGGTGTCCTATTTTCTTTTGCCCGTGACTGTACGGTATATTACCTGATGGACTTTACAGTAATGGGGGTTGTCTACCAGTAAGGGGTATGGAGCATTTCAGCATGTTACTCTGTAATTGATTGATTTGCTCTAGTTAACTTCGCTCTTCTGCCACTCTAGGACAATCGTGACGATAAGGATGACTCATGATATGATGAAATAGATGAAGGGAGTGCCACGTCCCGCGTAGCGGTGCACTTCACAAGTACACTTACCTTATAAGCTCAGCAGAGCATGCTGGATAATCCCAGGGTTCGGGTTGAGATACTGCGTTCCTTCTCCTTGGATCCACAGGTGAAGTCCAATGACAACCCACGAGGTTGTCCTCCTGATGCAGGTATCCACAAGTACGAAATACACTTTCGAAATAAAAGAAAAACCGGAATATGTTCAACTTTACGTTTATTATAGACACGCACGTATATCTTGTAAGACTAAAATTACAATTCAAATACTTTCGAACGGTACAGCACGAGATGCGTAAGCCTATCTTTCCCGTAACGCGAAGCACCTCTTGCTACTTCAAATCTCTCCGCGCAACTACTAACCGTTTTTCTGTAAGGCGAAAACACCTCCTCAGTTACACAGTGTTACCAGACACAATAACCTTTTAATACTAGGAAGTTTGATAAAAGCCAACAGTAATATATTCGAAATGTACAGTAATCTGGCACAGTGAATTTATGTATGTGGTGGCAACAATGAAATGAAAAGCGCGTGATCTTCTCACACCACAAGAGTTTAAATAAATCAACAATGGCTTTCAAAATATAAGAGAAACGAACGGCGTTTGCCAGAAACATGAAACAACAAATAGATATAAGGAATTTAACTCAGAAATTATTAACTTAGGCTTCACTAACTTGATTAAAATGAAACTTACAACGATCTTTAGAATATTTAAAAGCAAATGAAACGATTAATGTTGAAACTATGTAAATTGCTTAAATTTGTCGCTATTCATACTTGTAGATATGTGTATAATTTTGATTATAAAGGTGGCCATATTAGAAAATTGGCTGAAGGCATTAATATATTTATGAATATATATATGAATTATTAACTTTATAATTCTAATAATAATAAGCATGAAATAATAATAATATATAATAATAATAATATAAAACCACGAAGTAATGGCAAACTCGGGGTCATTACAGGAGACTCACAAGGGACAACCATGACAGGCCTGAATTCTAACGCGGGACCCCTGGCTACGTAGCGCTCTGTGCTAACCACTCTGCCATGTTACTCAATAACAATATTAGATTTCTCTCCTTGTAACACCTAGTGTACACGTACAGTGTCTCTCAATAGTTTTAGGACAACGACATTTTAAACTAGGCAACCAAACTAACCCAAGGTGTTGTTGGGTTGCGTGTAGAGTTAGGCTAAATTTCAGGGTTGCCACATGCACAATAGATATTTACACAAAGGAAAAGAAGTGAGAGGAAACGTAAGGCGACAAAAGAGAGGAGAAGAGGGTGAAAGGGGAAGAGGAAAAATAAAGGAGGGAAGAAAAGGAGGACATAACTGGATAGGAGAAGTAATGAGAAGAAAGGAAAAAGATGCGAAGAGATATGAGAAAAATGGAGCAAAGAGGAGAGAGAAGAGGAGGAAAACGAGATGAGAGAAGAGGAGTTTAGACAGGAGAGGAGGAAACGAGAAGACAAGAGTGGAGAAAGGAGAAAAAGAGAAGAACGAAAAGAAGAGTACAGTAGAGTCGGAAATCTAAGACAGGAGAGGAGATAAGATGAGTGGAGAAGTGTGGGATGGACACAAGAGGCGATAAAAGGAGAGAAGGCGATATGAGATAAAAGCAGAGGAGAAGGAAGGGAGGGAAGAATAGAAGAGAGGAGAGCAGAGGTAGTTGCAGAAAATATCGTTTGGGCGTCAAGAATCGATGCATTGATCAAATTATCGAAATGCAACATTCAATAACATTTTCAAACGTATTAGAGAATGTATTAGATCGGCGCGGTGGCTCAGTCGGTAACGCGTCTGACTACCATGCTAAAGGTCCCGGGTTCGATCCCCGGCCGGTTCAAATCCGGGAACTTTTCTAACGTAGGAAGCGGCCCCGGCGCCCACCCAGCGTCGAATAACATGGGTACCTGGGGGAAACCCTGGGGGGTAAAGGCGGTCAGGGGCGTGATGCTGATCACATCACCCCCACTCGCGACCGGATCAAGAAAGTGTGGGGCGTTACCCCCACACCCCCTATACGCCTTCATGGCATGGTGCTAAGCACAGGGGAGCACTTTACCTTTTTTTTTACCTTTATTAGATCGGCGTGAAATCCCTCTTGGCTGAGTTCAGAGCAAGATAAAATCTTCCATGGAAGATCTTTGGTTTTACACGCGATTATACCACTAAAAACATCAATATAATTTTAATATTTATGAAAATTATCCAATTTTTCTCCACAGCATGCTTATTGCAAATAAACCATTTTATTATATTATAGGTGTACAGTCATGGACACCTCTGGGTTGTAACGATCTCATTGAAAATTAATGAGACAACCATGGGCGGAGTTTGAGTTTTTGCTTTGGGGAGGGGGGTCAGACTCTGGGAGAAGCATATGATGTACCTGAGGTTATTGAATATGTCCTAGTTTATAAGGGGTTCGGAGGCCTTCCCCCGGAAATTAAATAAGCAACAACTTAAAAAACGCTTAGTTTTAGGCCTTTTAGATTTGAAAATGTTAAATTTCCTCGCTTAAGTAAACAAATTATGACGCTCCAGGAGAACTGAGAACTCCAACCGGTATTATCCCTTACTTTGGAGGAAGCCCCCCACAGGTCACTCTCGCAGCGCCTGAAAGCGCAGGTGGGAGGAAATTTGCCGGGGGAGATCAACTACCCCAAATAAAATATGACGTCAGAAACCCCATCTGAGTATAAGTAATTTTCGTATGACGCTCCAGGAGAACTGAGAACCCCAACCAGTACTTTTCCCTTGTTTTGGAGGAAGCCCCCCCACAGGTCACTCTGAATAAAATTTAAATTATCATAAATCCTTTACCACTTATGGTATTTAATGCACTCTCAATGAGTTACAAACACACTGTACACAGTTCAACTATTAATCATAGAAAAATACAAGATTCTTGTTTCTTTAACAAAGAATGCTCGAACCAGATAATGAAAACGTCGCCTGTCAGTTGATGTACATCATGACGTTGCACACGATTTTTGTGTAATTTATCTTGCAACACACGCCTCACACGAATGCATGCATATTTGTACACTGTTAATTATTGGTAGATCTACCTAATTTGCGTCGACATGAGCTCATGCTAAAAGTTTGGAAAACAACAGCTTACCTTCTGTAGCCGGGAAAAGACGCCATGCCGTTGTCCCTCTGCGGACTATTTGGGCACGATATTTTCAACATATCACTTACGCATCTTCCTTCTCCAAATCTTGAAGACGTTCCTCACCCATTACCGGTGTGGAAACAACACTCAGTCCTTGTCTCACAAATGTGTGATCACCAAAATTTTACGGGAAAAGATTATCCCTTCTCTTCACCAACAAGCTTCTTCCGCTCCATTTTTTCCAGATCTCTCCGCTTTTTTTTCCTCCTCTTCTTCTAACCTGTACCACCGTCTTTTTTGTACAACGGATTTAACTCGGATAATTTGTTAGTTAAAATAGTTGTATATTATCACAATACTTGCAGATGCATATGTCCAAGATATTTTTGTAATAAACGTTTGAACAAACTGTCTATCTTTATTCATGCGATAGCATGGAGAACATTACGCTGTAAATTTTATAGGTTTTCGCCATCACTGCAAATTGTCCTTGCGTGCAGCCGCCGTCACATCAAAATGTCCTTGTGCATAGCGAAAGCAAACTGTTTTTGGCGGTAAATTTTACGACAATGAGATCTTCAACAACCGGAGATTAAAATTTGTTATAAAGGCACTTGCAAAACCATGACTTAGAATTTAACTTCGAAATAACATTCACATACAATGTGATTTAAGAATTTTACAATTTATAATGACTTACAAATGGTGCCATCTAGCGTTATTTTCTGATCTTCGTATTGTACCGGTTTACGGACGTAAGTAGATTATTTAAATGTTCTCAACATTCATTACATTCTTTTAATATTATGATGCCATATGACAATAACCGTCATATTTGGCGCCCAACAGGGGCTAACCCTTGTCAAAGACCAGTAACATATTATCAATTATTAGGTTTGGTCAATACTATTTGACTAATCAGAAATACATATACTTGTTCTTAAACAGCCACATAGTTACAGATTCATTACACTTATATACACTATATACAATTCTAATTATCTTCTGGATGATTCTTTTATTCTACATTTAGAATAAACACCGAGCCTTGCAACAGGTGCCCAACATTCCAGTACAGGATCACTTTACGCTTCAGGGCCCCGCCACGCTATACCGAATTTTGTTCCTGAAAAGTCGCATTCCATCAGAGACTTATGAACGTTATAAAGTACCATTTGTTTTAGAAAGGAAGACTCCCTGGGGCGTATTCGGATTGTGAATATATTTCAACATATTAGAAAGAATGAAGGAAAATCTCAGGTTTTTGATCTCGTATGTTGGTTCGCCGCAGAATTGCATCCACTTGACCTCCTGGCCCGCCGCAGACTGATTCACACTTAACCCACACGAGATTTTACAAAACCTTAATCCTCTCTTCCCACAACCTTACTTTGATTCCCCTTGCCAGAAGCTTCTCGCTCATTAGCAACGTCAAGTTGCTTCAGCCACTGCTCCACATTCTCTAAATTCAAACCCCTTAACTTATTCTTCCAAACCACCAACTTGTCCTCTGAGCAATTCCACAATTTACAGTTCTGAATGGATTGGTCAACTATTTGTTCCCCTGTGACACAATCTATCAACGATAGCGTAGAATCTTTGTTGTTTTTTACACAAAGATATGGACCAAGAAAGAGTTCACAATATTTTTTTATCACTTTATCCCCCAAACCGCTCAACGTTTGATTTTTTACTAAGACCAAGGCGCCCTCTTTAATCACTGGTTTACCATTCTCCTTGGCATTAAACTTTATCAACTTACCCCGCCTTTTTTGGTGACTAGTCAGATTGGCCATTACCAATTTGTCATCCCATGTGACATTAGTATCCTGGGCAACTACAGACGACATGTCAACCAGACGCATAGGCATGTTTAGTCTTAACTCAGCCGGAGAATAACCTGTCTGTGACGAAACAGATCCATTCAACAATTTCAATGCTTCCGGCACCTTCTCTGGCCACTTGGTATGATTCGAAGAACAGAGCACCCTCATTAAACGATTTAATTCTGAATGGTAACGCTCAACTAAATTTGAGCTCGGGTGATATACGGGAGTGAAAGTTAGTTGTACCCCCCAAGATTTCATAGCATTCCTGAATATATTTGATTTGAACTGAGGTCCATTGTCTGAGACTATTCTTTTAGGAACTCCTAAGTGAACAAAGTAAATGTTTGATAATTTGTTCACGATCGTGTAGGCATTGCTGTTAACAACGGGATAAGCCACTAAATATCTCGTCGCTGCGTCTAACACAGTGAACAAAAACCTTTCTCGTTTTGGCCCCATTATAAACGGACCCTGTAAATCGATGAATAATAACTCTCCAGGCTTATCAGTAAAATGTGACCTGGCTACAAATTTTGACGGATGTTTGTTTGGCTTAGTTCGCTGACACAGATCACAATTTTTTATGTATGTTTTTATGTCAGTCTTCATTCCACTCCAATAGAACATGCGATAAATTTGAGCTAAAGTTTTGGCCACCCCAAAGTGTCCTTTATCATCATGACAAGCTATTAAAATTTTACCGATTAATTTGACTGGGACGCAAATCCTCAAACGCGAGTTATCATGAAAGTCCTTGATATAGAGAACATCATTCCTCATACAGTACGTTTGACTCCATGATCTCGAACGAGGTTGGACTTTTTGTCCTGTTCCCATCAGGTTGTCAATGATTTCGGATAACTTGTCATCTTGACTCTGTAAACTTATCAACTCTTCTTTCGTGAACACTTCCTCATCTGTTTGTGCACCAACGGATACATTTATCATAAATTGTGAATCAGAAATGTCAGGAAAGCTCCTACTAAGAGTGTCTGCCAAAATATTGTCTACGCCTTTACAATATTGAACAACGAAAGAATACTGTTGAATTTGGATAAACCACCTCGTCAGTCTGGCATTCCAAGAATGTGCTGATTCTAACCAAGTGAGGGATTTATGGTCGGAAACTACAACAAACTGTCTGCCTTTTAGGAAGGAGGAAAATTTATCAATCGTGTACAAAATAGCTAATACTTCTATTTCGGTGGAAGTGTACGATTTCTCATAGGACTTCAACAGTCGGCTGACAAAACCTAAGGGTTTGACGTTACCGTCAATAAGCTGATAACAGTAACCACCTACCCCAATTAGGGAAGCGTCTGTTTGAATGTAAAATGTTCTTTCAAAGTTGGGATAGCTCAGAGTGACCTCTTGGACGACCAAAGCCTTTAACATCTTGAGCGCTTTATCCGCTTCCATGGTCCAATGCCACTTGGTCTTTTGTTTCAACAACTCGTATAAAGGGTGAGCCACAAGTGCATAATTGGGTATATACTTAGATAACCAATTAAAACATCCCAACAATCGCTGAAGCTGTTTCAAGTTTTCAGGTTTGCGTAACTGGACTATACTTTCCACGTACATATGATCTTTTTTAAAGCCACAGGTAGTGACTATGTGTCCCAGAAATTTAAATTCCTGTACGGAAAACTTGCATTTCCCTAATTTTAAGGTAAATCCTGCCCGCTGCAACCTTTCCAGTACCAAACCTACATGCTTCATGTGCGATTCGAAGTCTTTTGATCGGATAATAATGTCATCAACGTACACTACTACAAAATCCATAAATGATCCAAGGACCCGATTCATGACATCAACAAATATGGCCGTGCCATTCACTGATCCAAAAACTACTCTCTTAAATTGGTACAAAATTCCTTCAAAGGCAAAGGCCGTATACTTACGACTACTTTCATGAAGAGGAACTTGCCAATACGCATTTCCCAAGTCAAGTGAGGTGAAGTACTTGCAGCCAATGAACGACGTCAACAAGTCATTAATTCTCATGGGAGCAAGTTGCATCAGTTTCACGTGGGAATTTACTTTCTTCAGATCTACACATAGACGAATATCCCCATTGGGTTTTGGCACAACTAGCAGAGGCGAACGATGTTCTGAGACAGAAAGTTCAATTAACCCCCAAGCCAACATTACATTCAGTTGTTGCTTTACCTTATCCCTATAGGCATATGGGATAGGATAATTTCGCACCACGATTGGTTCGTCTGTGTCTACCTCCATCCGATGCACGTATTCGGTACATAATCCCGGTTTATCAGTAAACATCAGCTGGAAGTCATAGAGTACATCGATCAAACGTGAATCTAATTTTCTACCTACATCTAAAGAGGCGTTTATTTTATTTTCAAAGTTTGATCGCTCAAGGTTCGAAGTTTCTGCCACGAAGGACATGTTGGCAACTGACAAATCTTGCTCATTGGACATTATGTCAGCAAGTGGAGTGAACTTCAAAAGTGTCCTGCCATTTGGAGTTTGGTAAAACAAAGCCTCAACATCGAAGTTCAATTCCCCATGTATACCGTATATAACATCTAATCCTAATATGATGGGTACATTTAGTTTTTTGACAACCACAAATTGAACATAAAATTCATAACTCCCTAAATTGACATTCAATCGCGTAATACCCTCTACCGATTTAGACTTCGTGCCCGAATAATCAATTAACTTAATACTTGACGCAGACTCCAACCTAGGCCGCGAGACCGACGATGATATCAATTTCCAGGTGTCGTAAGCCAGGAGGCTCAGTTCCGCACCACTATCACAGAGGGCTACGAACGGTTCACCCATAATAGAAACATTGATCATTGCAGATCCCCATCTTTGATTACTAGTATTAATTGGCGTTATAGAATTTATTGATTCCCCCAGATCAAACTCATCAATACCCTCCTCTATATTTACAAATGATATGGCAGATGACTTTAATTTGCCCTCACCCCCTGCCCGTTGGTAAGGGTCCTTTGTCGGTTTTCCGACCTCGACGTTTCCTTTCTATTTACTGGAAATTCTTCGATCGCATGGATCTCAGCTTCAACCACGAGTTGAGACGCTTGTTTGAAGTTAGTACGGCCCAAAACGTTAAATACACCCCTACTTCGAAGATGGTCCACCACCCGGGCCATTCCTGCTCTGTTCCAGTGAATTTTATCGATCTTGCCTCGCGAGGGATTCCCTAAATATTCTTCATACAAATCACCCCGAATTTCATTTTGCTCTGTGAAGAACAAAGGCACAATGTCAACTACCCTAACATTTCTTCCATTATGGAACGACATAATAAGCTCATTGATGCTCTGCCACTTTCTCCACACACTGGTACCTTTGTCGCGCATAATCCGAGCCAGTGGAGGTATCGTTAGCCAATGTATTTCCTTTGTCCTTTTAGACAAAAGATCCAACGTCTGCAATAAACTTTGCTTAATAGCTTCTTCAGACCTAAACTTTAGAATATCATTTGTCCCAATTAATATAACTACCGAGTCAGACAGCTTTTGACAAGACCGAAGTCTTTCGTTTAACTGTTCAGCAGTTTGACCACTGATCGTTAATCCTACGCCGCGGTTGCCCCTCTGATCACATTCAATTCTACAACTTGTATGATTTTGAGCTAACCTTAGCAACATGCTGTCCCCTACTAGTTGTTTATTTTCCAACAATGGTGACAACGAGTAAGATTTAGATAATGTATCTGAACCTGTCTCAGAAGCACTTGTGCTTTTGGGAGGATCTATATTTACCGACCTCACATCACCTCCTACAACGTGAGGGGTAACTTGTTTCCCAACGACTTGTCATTTGATGTAGACACCTTGTTTAAATGGCGTGATTTGGACTTTGGACTTCTATACCACAGCCTTTCCCCATCTGAAGGAGGACTACTTGGCAATTGGTTTTCCCCCAGGTTCTTTTCTTCAGAGCTAGGTGACCCTAACGCCACCATATTTACTCCACCCCTTTGACCCTTTACCTTAGGAGAAGAAGGCCAATCCCTTTTTACTGATACATCCTTTAGCGACTCAAAGTTTTCAATTACATGAATTGCCTCCGAGAACGACGATATATCTTGCATTACAAAGTGCTCTTTTAGTTTATAAGGTAAAAGAATGCCCATTTGCGCAATAATCTGCGACTCTTCGGCTTTAGGTTGGATCGTACGCAGGAGTTTAAAGTTTTTTGAGAAAAACTGTAAGACACTCTCCTCCGAGGTCTTGATATATGGCGCATTCAGAATTTTAGCCAAACATGAACTTTTCCACCTAGAACTCTCATAGTAGTTTATGAATTCTTTCTTGAAAAGATCATATGTTGTAACGCGATCCTTCCGTTCCGCAAACCAAAGCTTGGCGCTTTCTGTTAACAATTTTGGGACATACTTTATGTATTGCCCTTCCTCTACCCCATACAGCTCTAGCAGCTCCTCAACCTTCTCCAGGAATTCGGATGGAGTTACTGTAGTTATTAACCCACTGAATTTTGGAAATTTCATTAAGTCCTGAGGTTTTATACTAAAGACTTTCGCTTGAGTGTTTCTATTATTATCGTTAGTGTTAGAGCGTACCGGATTATCTTTTATTACCTTTGTCTGAGGTTCTACTAATCCTTGCAACCCTTTCATTTTTGCCTTCCCATGCCTGGTCTTAATGTAACTCTTCTTCTTTGACGTCAGATAGCAATTACCCGACCTATCCGCCTCACTTAAGGAATCTACATTTTCAGGCTGAGTGGACCTGAAGTGGTTGAATTTTGAACATCTAAGTGCAGAATCTCCATCTGATTCTTCAGTAGAAGTGGCTTTATCTACACCATGCTTCCTTAACGCCCCCGACTCCGAGTAATGACAACCAACCCGCCTTACTTCGATCCCATCAGCATTTGGCTTTACGAGATCCTGATCAGAGCCCCTAGACTCCCACCTATCCAAGACCCCATTGAACCTTGCCAAAGAACTTTCCATCGATCTTAATGTTAACATAACATCAGCCGGTAAACTATTCATCCCTGCAGCACTATCCTCAACCCTGTACAACGAACCCCTCGGAGTCCCCTGAACCGATGAAAAAACTTCCTTCTTGACTACGGTTAAGTCACTATCACTGACAGCCTTTACTACCTTCTTTCCTTCAACAATCCGAACCGACGGAGTCTTCCTTACTACTACTCTATCCATCACTTTCTCCACAACCTGTTCTTCCAACAATTTAAAACTATTTTCATTATCCAATTTTAACTGTCGTATTGCCTGCTGCACACCCTGTACTTCCGAGTCTAGTCTTATAGCCAACCCCTCATGCTTCTTTTCTAATCTTTCGGCTCTACTCATGCATTCAATCCTGTACTGGGATACTGACAATGCAAGCTCTTGAAGACCTTCACTTGTCTTCGTAGTGTCCTGTTTTAACTCCAACATGGATTTATTGGTTAGAGATAAATCCATTTGAAGCTTACCAACCAAGTCACTGGTATGAGACAACAACTCAGATTTCATTAGCTCTGTGTTTTCTCTGGATGCCTGACTACTTTCTTTAATAAAAGAAAGCAAGGTCTCCAGAGTTACAGGTTCCTGTTCTGTTCCCATATTCGTTTCCTATACTTAATCTTTACTAATTTGAATTACCCCTTCCAAACTATCTTAATAGGACAAGTTTAAACAAACAACAAAAGAAACTTAATTCCAACTTATTTATTTTAACTTTTTTTTTAAACTTATTTATTTGACTTTTTATTTAAACTTATTTATTTGACTATTTATTTAAAATTATTTGTTTAAACTTATTTGTTTTAATCTTACCCCAGCATCAAACGCTCCACCCTGAGTCTCATGGATCTTATTTATGACGCTCCAGGAGAACTGAGAACTCCAACCGGTATTATCCCTAACTTTGGAGGAAGCCCCCCCACAGGTCACTCTCGCAGCGCCTGAAAGCGCAGGTGGGAGGAAATTTGCCGGGGGAGATCAACTACCCCAAATAAAATATGACGTCAGAAACCCCATCTGAGTATAAGTAATTTTCGTATGACGCTCCAGGAGAACTGAGAACCCCAACCAGTACTTTTCCCTTGTTTTGGAGGAAGCCCCCCCACAGGTCACTCTGAATAAAATTTAAATTATCATAAATCCTTTACCACTTATGGTATTTAATGCACTCTCAATGAGTTACAAACACACTGTACACAGTTCAACTATTAATCATAGAAAAATACAAGATTCTTGTTTCTTTAACAAAGAATGCTCGAACCAGATAATGAAAACGTCGCCTGTCAGTTGATGTACATCATGACGTTGCACACGATTTTTGTGTAATTTATCTTGCAACACACGCCTCACACGAATGCATGCATATTTGTACACTGTTAATTATTGGTAGATCTACCTAATTTGCGTCGACATGAGCTCATGCTAAAAGTTTGGAAAACAACAGCTTACCTTCTGTAGCCGGGAAAAGACGCCATGCCGTTGTCCCTCTGCGGACTATTTGGGCACGATATTTTCAACATATCACTTACGCATCTTCCTTCTCCAAATCTTGAAGACGTTCCTCACCCATTACCGGTGTGGAAACAACACTCAGTCCTTGTCTCACAAATGTGTGATCACCAAAATTTTACGGGAAAAGATTATCCCTTCTCTTCACCAACAAGCTTCTTCCGCTCCATTTTTTCCAGATCTCTCCGCTTTTTTTTCCTCCTCTTCTTCTAACCTGTACCACCGTCTTTTTTGTACAACGGATTTAACTCGGATAATTTGTTAGTTAAAATAGTTGTATATTATCACAATACTTGCAGATGCATATGTCCAAGATATTTTTGTAATAAACGTTTGAACAAACTGTCTATCTTTATTCATGCGATAGCATGGAGAACATTACGCTGTAAATTTTATAGGTTTTCGCCATCACTGCAAATTGTCCTTGCGTGCAGCCGCCGTCACATCAAAATGTCCTTGTGCATAGCGAAAGCAAACTGTTTTTGGCGGTAAATTTTACGACAATGAGATCTTCAACAACCGGAGATTAAAATTTGTTATAAAGGCACTTGCAAAACCATGACTTAGAATTTAACTTCGAAATAACATTCACATACAATGTGATTTAAGAATTTTACAATTTATAATGACTTACAAATGGTGCCATCTAGCGTTATTTTCTGATCTTCGTATTGTACCGGTTTACGGACGTAAGTAGATTATTTAAATGTTCTCAACATTCATTACATTCTTTTAATATTATGATGCCATATGACAATAACCGTCATAAAATATTAATTAGTATATTGGTTGTCAGTTTTAGAAGAAGAAAAACAGTACGATTATTGCATTTTACATTTCATTAATTTTTTATTGATACAATAGTCGTATTACTTTAAAAAAGTTACGGTACAATAGTAAAAGGTAAAGTGCTCCCCTATGATTAGCACCACACCATGAAGGCGTATAGGGGGTGTGGGGGTAACGCCCCACACTTTCTTGATCCGGTCATGAGTGGGGGTGATATGATCAGCATCACGCCCCTGACCGCCTTTACCTCCCAGGGCTTCCCCCAGGTACCCATGTTATTCGACGCTGGGTGGGCGCCGGGGCCGCTTCCAACGTTAGAAAAGTTCCCGGATTTGAACCGGCCGGGGATCGAACCCGGGACCTTTAGCATGGTAGTCAGACACGTTACCGACTGAGCCACTGCGGCCACCACACACGGTACAATAGTAAGCTTCAGAAATTTTAGTAAAATTATTGAAAAGTTTTTTTGATGCCTCAGAAGTAACTGTTGACTCAACACAAGTCATTTTATTTTTTCTTTCTTCAAACTGTACACGTCAATCAAATCGTCCAAGACCCGCTATTGCGGCGCAATTACCGCAGATGCCATCATGCCAACGTCAAGATTTGCAAAGATTTTCATAACAAAAATGTAGTAACTGAACTTAATCATGTGTTATTTTTTTAGTCTCCCTTTAAGTTGTGGGGGGGCAGGCCCCCCCGGCCCCTCCAGAACTCCGCCTATGGTTACAACCCAGAAATGTCCGTGATTGTACAAGAACGTAGCATTTGCATTGTGGTATGCGGGTCATTTTTTTGAACGTCTGCAGACGAAGGGAGATTTGGGACACGCCACTGGTAGATTCCCCGATCGCATGATCGCCGATTTGCTACTGCGCAAACAACGCGAAGCAAAGGGAAATCGAATCACTCCATTGGACAGGAGAAACAGCAGTCTCCTTGCTGCCCGCGCTATCTGCTGTCATCTATAGATTCTGCCTACATTCTGCGGATCGCAATAATCCTTTTCCCTTTCTCGACAATAACCCATTTCCACCACAGTCTGTACTTCTGAGACAACAAAGAAAAAAAATAAGTGGTAGGTATAATGAATGGTCAAACATTTTTCAGAATGTATACGGACCTCAATACGAGGCGGGTGCGGATTTAAAACAAAGTAGCCTTATAGCTATGCCCTATTGGCGTAGGGGAATGTGAGATATTGCAAGAATACATCATCCCCCCAGCTAGCAAAACTTACTTCACCCCTACCTCCCAACCAAAGAAGAGTCCTTAGTATGTTACGTTACGTCCCTTTCTCGCTCGTTTAGGATAATCGCGGCAATACGTATGAATTACGATTGATGAAGGATGTCGTGAAATATACAGGGTGAGTCAGAAATATGGCTACATGTTTGAAGTTATTGTAGTGATACTGTACAATGTAGAGTGAAATGACGAATGGTGTATTAAACTTGAAACTTCATTGTTTCATTTCAGATAAGAGTCACGCGCCTGAGCTTACGTCATTAGCCAAGATGGCGCCGAACATGCAGCAGCACGTCAGACGAGGAATGCCTACGTTGCTAGGTTAGAGCTGTTAGGTTTGGTGTTCTTAGCATAAATACACTGCATTGGGACAACTTAGGTATTTAGCCTAACAATAATAGCAATTCCCGGTGACGTCAAAACACAAGGTTGCCCTAGCGTTGTGCGATAAGGGAGACCCGAAACATGGCGACAGGCGTGGTTACACGCAATGAATTGTGGAGGAAGTTGCTCGCTGAATGTCATCCATTGCATTAAAGAAAGAACAAGTGGGAAATTATAACGATACGATTCACTAGCTTTTACCATGTTGTAACACACTTCACCTTTATAATAACATTGTTTTCAAGCCCGATAAATGCATATCTCTTGTAATTTTCAAATAACCTTCAACTACAACAAACTCCATTTTCTGCTTTTGTCAAAATTTTCTCCTCAAGCCAACATGGCCTTTGCCGGGGAACCCCCGCTAGGGTTCGGCGTCATAGAAAGGTTAAATCTCGTTAAATCTCAGTTTACGTGGGGCGAGGCACGAACTGGGGACCGAGGGAGGACTGGATGTTACACACAGAAGCACGTACAGGGCCCGAGGCACGTAACAAGTGATTAATCAATCGAATTGTTTGCCGCCAAATCCTATAGTTTACATGGCGAGGTTCTTTGGGAACTCTCATTGGTTCTTTATCGAAGCGTACTTCTACCCAGGAATGCTGGGAATAAACTTGGTGTGGGAGGTGATTTTGATCACAGATAAACAAAAGAACTAAAGAAAGAATTGCAATGTTTGGAAACAGGAAGGGTATTTATGTACACGTAAGTGCAGGGTGAACCAAATGTAGTGTAACAAATCCTTAAGCCACATCCTTGTATTTGAGTTGTTGTTTTAAGCCCACTTTATGCACAGTAACGCTAATTGGGACTCGACCTACAGTTTAAACTGGGATCCGAACTATGTGCCTCTACCGGGTATCCATCCCGGGACCCCTTGATTACAAAGCAATGACGCTACCACTGCGCCACCGGGGAGGACCTTTAACTCATCCATTGACACTGATACCATGAAGGTTACGCTGACATAATTCCCTAATTTAATTTGCTTCTTGTGTGAAACTCGGCCTACTATCCGTGGCAGAGTGGTTAGCACAGTGTACTGCAACGCCAGGTGTATTATAGAACGTACTTGTCAATCCAGCTTCTGCACAAACTTTGAGTGGGACTCTGTATTCTAATCTAACTTCTATACTTTACGATGAAACAACAGAGTTTCTTTAAATTAAATACTCTCATCAGAGTGTCCAACAGTTTTCTGGAAATTACTTTTCAAAAGTAACTAATATACTGTTACAGTTTACCTTAAAAGCCTAACAACCTTGCTTTAGGCGATTCTACGAAAATCATTTCACCTTAGTATCCAGGGAAGACATATTGTTGGAAAGAAAGTTGCCAAATTTAGCTTTCCCCCCACGTTATAAATTTCCAAGTTAATAATTCACGTGTCGTAAAAGTAACTGTTGATAACAATTCTTCCATTGCCGAAAAGTAACTCTATTACAGTTACTTACTCTTCAAAGTAACTGTTACTTGTATTGCGTTACTTACAAACACTGTCCAAATACCAAAATCGATGGAAATACACTCTGAATCTGCATTTGCCTCATTAGCTTATTTCCCGTCCCTTTCTATCTGTTTAGATTAAACGCCGCCAGAGGATGAATGACGCTAGAACACAAAGGAAGGTTAGCTTTGTGATGATTCATCCCACTACGCCGCCGAGGCGGCAAGAGCCAAACAAAAAATGATTGTACTGACGTGATTCCAACGCACCACCACCATTGTGGTGCTG
Source organism: Lepisma saccharinum (assembly GCF_977018435.1). Lineage (NCBI taxonomy): Eukaryota > Metazoa > Arthropoda > Insecta > Zygentoma > Lepismatidae > Lepisma > Lepisma saccharinum. Next base: position 9,336,044 of record NC_139229.1, read on the forward strand.
AGGTATACAACAAACAAGGCCCGTTCGAAACACCTGTTGTATGTGGAAATAGTGATTACGTGGGTAACATGAAACCTCCACGTGGATGTGCTATTAAGTTGGAGGGACTTGCGCAGTTTGTAAAATGATCCCTTTATCGGCGGAGGATTATTAATTGGGAAAATAGTCCACCACCACCGCAGTGTATGGTTAAAGGGATGGTACAGTCAAGGGTGAATTGCCACGGTTATTCATTTATTAAAATACGCTAAAGTTCCCTTCATTCATATTCTTATAATGTAGAAAAGCTGGTTTATGGTAAAAACCAAAAGACATACGATGCAAAGTTTGTTTCAAGGATGGGATGCAACTTTCTTGATGTTGAATGTATTTTTCAATACATCCCTAACAACGGCAAATTTCTTCTGGCTGTACAATACTCACACTAGTCTGTCCTTGCAGTCTGTGGGGAAATGCTGCGCGTAACGGTAGAGAAGAAAGCGAGTGAGCGAAGCAGAACACGCTTCTCCAAACGACGGGTACTGCTTAATATGATTTTTCTTCTATGTACGCATTGCTTGCACTGTAGAATTACTTCTCTTGTATCTACGGTTGTTACAAGCATAAAAAAGCAGGTTTTTTTGTTTGTGACGTTTCAGGAGAACACATGCTGCCTTGATCAGGGGAGGGTGAAATAAATCTGCTTAATGTGTGTAAAGGAATGTTAGTGCAACTCGCTCCGAATTCGTATCGCATCGCGTCGCATTGCGACCTGTCGCTCTGCTCGCAGCAGCGAGAAAAACTAATTTCATATCAGCATATTTTCATGAAACAGGCACATATTGTGTCATCCTTTTGTGTGCAAAACTAGTGTCAACACTAGACCTCGGATATAGGTTTTTCTCGTATTTTTTCCTTTACAGGTACACAAGAAATAAGTTACGTGAGCGTTCCATTATAAAATACAACAACGAAGTTTTGGACTGCCAAAAAAACCTATTTTCCTTGTTACAACCTATTTTAGATTTATGCGCCTACATCGTACATTTTTTTTTAGTTCTTCTATATACGAGGGTCATTCGGAAAGTAACTGCCGTTTATCTGTAAATAAAAAACCCGCACAGATACAACAAATTTTTACTTTACATCTGAAACGTACAGCTGTCCTCTATTTTCAACATAGTCGCCATGTAAACTCAAGCACTTGTCATAGCGTTTCACCAACATACCAATCCCTTCTGCATAAAACTCAGACGTCTGGGAATTCAACCAACCTGTCACAGCATTTTTAAGATCCTCATAATCAGCGAAGTGCTGTGCCCCAAGCCACTTCTTCCTGTGAGTGAACAGATGAAAATCAGAAGGAGCCAAGTCCGTGCTGTACGGAGGATAATCAAAAACGTCCCATTTGAATTTTCGCAAAAGGTCTTATATTCGCCGAGCTGTGTGGGGATGAGCGTTGTCATGCATTAACAGAAACCCCGATGTCAGCAGACCGCGACGTTTGATTTGGATGGCTCTTCTCAGTTTCTGCAAAGTGTTACAGTAAACTTGAGAAGTGATTGTCGTACCACGTTCCATGAATTCGACAAGCAAGATTCCCTTAGCATCCCAAAACACGGTGGCCATAATCTTCCTCGCTGGCAAAGTTTGACGAGCTTTCCCCGGTTTGTTTGGAGAACCGGTATGGCCGCATGCCATTGACTGTTGCTTTGTCTCAGCGTTCACATACGCCACCCAAGTCTCGTCGCCAGTCACTATTCCGTTCAAGAACTCCTCCCCTTCCGTGTTGTACCGGGAAAGAAAGAAAGTCTAAGGCAGAGACCATTCGACTGGTTTTGTGGATCTCCGCGAGAATTTTCGGGACCCACAGAGCACAGAACTTCCGGTAGCCTAATTTTCCGGTGACAACCTCGTATAAAACAGTCCGAGAAATGTATGGAAATTTCGCAGAAAGTTCCGAGATTGTGAATCGACGGTTTTCACAAACTTTGTCGTCAATTTTCTTGACGAGATCATCACTCACTACAGAAGGCCTATCACTCCTAGGTTCATCATGAATGTTTGTTCTTCCTTCCTTGAAAAATCGGATCCACTCACGCACAACACCTTTACCCATAATGTTTGGGACGTATACAGCACACAATTCAGGATGAATTTCTGCCGCTGGCAGATTTCTTGTCCAAATACATCTTATCACTTCGCGTACTTTGGCATTTTGTGACGTTATAACCAGCACACGCGCGGCACTACGATCCTCTCACTAGCACAGGCGGAAGCTTATCGAATCACAGATTGCGCTCTGCCCACCACTACTAGCGCCACGCCACAACGGCGGTTACTTTCCGAATTACCCTCGTATTTAGGTTTTACAGGATTTTTATATCGCACAGTGGTATTTACTCTGTTTCGTGACAAACGAATTCAATGACTAGTGTGTTTGAAACATACTTTCTGCCGATTTTCTTTCCTCAAGGCCGATGATGTTTTTTTTTTTTCAAAACTCTAAACAAAGCTGGTAAATAACTCATTCTTCATATCAACAAGGAACATTTGCTAACAGCACTAGTATAGTATTACAATAATTTGTGGATAATTTTGAAAACGATGTATGTAAATGAAAATTAGGTTAGAAAATTAATTGTTTTATATGCCAATTAAAATTTCTTAAAGATCTTTTGAAATTTTGTTTTTAGCGATTGTAGCTAATCAGTATATTTTAAGAATGTTTAACCATTTTAAGTTATTTGGAACCTACTTCGGGATTCTTTAACCTAATTTAAGATTTTTAAGACCTATTTTATGATTTTTGGGACTTACTTTAATATTTTATAAACCTAAAAGCACACCTTTTAGAATCTAAAAATCCGAGGTTTAGTCATCACTGTATCATCACCGATCATATTAAAGAAGCTGTATTAACGTATATGCGTTGCTATAGCCGTAAGCCCCAGCCTTATGCTGTTTAATATGGTGCATGCCTCAGAGTAGAAGTAAGTACAATATGCACACTATCTAGCTATCTAGCTACAACTATCACTATACGAGTTCACATTAGCAGTTCCAATTGTTTAAATGCGTTGATAGTTAAAACATTTATGCAAAAATCGATCATCTAGCAGTCAGATATGAAACTTTCAGGAAGAGAATATTTGTGTGTGCCATTATGACCCAAACTAAATTTAAAAAACGAAAACAAGCAGGTCCGTTCAACCAACAGAAAGGAGTAACAAAGCAGTTTCACGGCCCGTCGCCTTCTACAAATGGGAAACTTTTCCTCTCCTGCTTGCCAATTTCCCTCGACGCTTCCATTTCCTTCGCCGTTCTTCCCTCCACCCGCTCCTTGACAGCTCCGGCAAGGATAACAAGCCGAGAAGACCAAACCGTTGGCCATTTGAACGTGAAAATCGCAGCTCCCTGTTGCTCGGAACAAGCGGGTTAACTTCAGCGAACGGCGAGTTTGAGATGGATGAGATACAGCTATTGGAGGAGACGATGAATGAGCTGCCATCTATACGCAACTCGAGAAAGGTTAAGAGGGAACCAGGGGTATTAACTTTGAAAAATACGGTCCCTTACCAAGCTGGAAGGCGCAGACAATTACACGAATAGGGGAAGAGAAAGAAACTAACAAGGACAAATAGTTCGAGATATTCTAGCCGAGAAGGTGGCACTTTTCGACTATATGTAGATTATAGAACTATTAATTCAAGCAAGATATTGTAATAAACAGAATAGCAAATGCTACTATGTGTAGACTGAAGAACAATTAATTCACGCGAGATATTGTAGTGAACAGAATGCCAATTTCCGACTATGTGTAGATTATAGAACAATTCAGTCAAATTAGATTTTGTAGTAAACAAAATGACATTTTGCGACTCTGTGTAGATTATAGAACAATTAATTCAAGCGAGATATTCTAGTAAATAGAATGGCACTTTACGACTATGTGTCGATTATAGAACAATTAATTCAAGCAACGGATTTAATATCGGGTAGAGAAGTAGAGTGGGGCAGTATGTTCCCTATACTGTAACTTGCGAGACTCAGGTATTTTAAAAATTCTATACGTTAGAATACTGCGCTAATAATTCTTCACGTATATAATTTTATTATATGTTGTGAATGTTTTGCTTTGATAAATATTCATAAACCACTTATACCTTAGCTATTACTCTTTCTTCACGTGTTTAATATCACACATCCATATCAACCTTGATTTTGTACACATCCTTCCAGTCACCATTGTTCTATCATATCTAGTGGCACAACTACAGCTTTTCCTTTGGATTAGAACCTTTGATTCCTCGGTGTTGCGCTGTTGGTAAGGAAACACTTTTGCTTTAAGATGTACTGAAAGGAAGTAATCGGATGGAGTGAGATCAGCGGAGCGAGTAGACCACGATGCGTCACCTCCTCTCGAAACAAGTGGCCAGGAAAGAATTCACGCACCGCCTCCATCGATAATCTTGCTGCATGGGCTGGTGCGTCGTCTTGATGGATCTTTTTCACCGCCGCTTGAAATTCACGGTACGGTATCAGTACGTATTGTGTAATAAAATGTCGTGCAGTAAATAATTTTCCTACGTTCATATATTACAGTTGACGTTCAAGTGTTCTCTTTTATAGTCACTCACTTGAAAATTGAAGCTATTTCTGTCCCATCCGCAGAAGAATAGAACATATGCTATAAACATTCTATCATTTTGTATTAATTAGCAAACTAGAAAGTATTCTTGCTTACCAAGGTCAGCAACTCACCTCAACGCTGAGGTAATGTCATACTGCTTTCTTACCTGCAAGAAGAAAAGAGTGACAAATTAAAATCACTTACATTTCTATTGATAAATATGTTTCACACTATTTATTTACTCAAAGCTAAGTGAAGCGGCTGTTACTGTTATAATTGTTATCGATCGTTACAGTCAAGATTCTGCATATTTACATATGTTTATTTGCTGCTGCCTACATTTAATGTTCTAACACTTGCACAATGCAACGTACAGTGAAGTCATGGTGTCCCAAGTACCAATCATCCATCCCGGGAATCGAACCCGGGCCTCCCGCGTGGCAGTCACACGCGCTACCGACTGACTGGACCAGCCGGGTCTTCATTATCTCTAAATAGCTTTCAAAATAATTTGTTTGTTAAGGATCCCGCATTTTGATCGAATGCTCGTCGGTGCAATCCTGTTGATGATACACTCCTGAGACTTGAATCCCATTTTATGTATTTGCATAAATGTAGTGACTAGTGACGAGAAAATTGACAACTGAATATACCACAGAGTAATAAAGAGTATTAAATGTATGAATAACGCATAAAACATACACAAATAATATTTTATTGATGCAAATATCTGCTATCAATATGTATAAGCAGTTATATCTCATTCTTCGACAAAGGTTGCTGAATTTTGGGAGGAAAATATTATTCATAACAGAACTCCAATATTCATCCAATTTCCAATTGAGTTAATTTAACGTCGATCTTCTACCTCTTGATGTTAAACGCGAGAATGATGATGATGAACTATGTAATGTAAAGCTTGACCCACAATGAGACGCCGGAAGCGCGGCAACAGAACGGAGCAGTTTCGCTTCCGGCTTCTCAGTGGGCCATAACCCTCAAGAAAACCAGCGGACTTCTAGCCGGAAATTCCGTGCTTCGGTTCCGCACGTTCCCCTGTAGTAAGCTTTACACCATTTGATTTCAATAGAAGCAGATGACAGAAGAGACGTTGCCGGATTTTCCCGTGTTTCCCTGCGTCTCAGTGCGGGAGGTCCTTAAAAGTTGTTCATTAATTCTACCGAAGAATGTCTTGAACACACACCTCCATGCTTTGCCTAGGAATCAAACCTAGGGCCCCTGGCATCATGAAACTCGTCAAAGCTGTTCCTTTCCTAGATTTGTCAGTCTGTCCGTGCGGTTTTAACACCAATGAAACAACTACTAAGGGAATCTAAGTGACGTAACAACACATATGTTAATTTTCGTTCTCCGTTAGAAAGCAAAGACTTGGTAAATATTACCCAAAAGCGAAATTACTTTGTTATAATTATTTAAAAGCATGTACATAACAATATATTTATTGATTAAACTAATTCTACAAGGGAGAGTGAAATGAAAACCTGTATTTGTTTTTGTTTCTTATCTAGTAGATTTGTGTATGTAGGGTTGCACAAGTCTGCTGCATGTTAGCACAGACCTATTGCTCATCTACATATATTTTCAACTTTGAGTGAGTGCCTGTATACCTTAAGAAGAATAAATCTTTGGGGTCCACGTGCAGCCACTTATGTGTTACTGAAAAGGCCTTTCCACCCATCTACCTGCGAACTGAGGCCATTGTCAAAATTTGTCCTTCATGAGTAAACTTGCTGGTAAGCATGCACAGAGAAAATGAATTTTCATTTGCGGATAAATTTCTGTAAGTTTTAAGCTGACGGAGGGCAAGGTACTACTCCTCTTCACTGGTGCAAGTGTGTGCAGGAGGCGCCATCATTATAATAACACAAATGTCGTTTTGAAGCTCACTTGATTAGTGTTGCAGCCTTGAGATTTTGTATATAATAGTTGATACTTCATGTAAACTTGAGCTGTAGTCTGCCCTACAATTTTTATTGGACATTTAAAGCTTTCATTTGACTCTTGTAATATTAAGTTTGCACATTTTATTGTGTTACACAATTGATAAAAATGAAAAAAAAGAACATGTTAAAATACCAAACTGAAACATAAGAACGCGCGCGTGTGTGGAATTTACCCAGTGAGTGTATCTACGATCCTGCGAGTAGAACTAACGAAATCTCAAAGTTGATTCAAGGCCCTAACAATCGGAAGAATTCACTGGAAAGATACTGAGAAGGGTGATGAAAAGAACTCATTGAAAATGATTAAAAATATATTTCAAACTCGCCTGGGTAATTTTTACCCTTACGAGTAGCTTACGGGTTAAATACCTCTTTCCAACTTCTTCAATTTAATATAACAACGAAGGGGAGAAACTTTACCCCATTATTATGGTGAATAAGTTACCGGATTCGATATTGGGAATGACATTTCGAATCAGGGTGAAGTTTAAATTTCAAAATGAATTATGGATAAGTGTCCCTTGCTATCAGGATGAAGTCCAATCGATTATATGGATCCGAGGCGCCGTTGTTAGCAGAAGGCTAAGGAAGTCATCGGGGATCTCACAAGAGGAGCTCAATTCGTATTCGGGACATTTTTAAAACCATTAAGAGGACGCGAGTCGAGGTCTACATGGTCAATTTATGCGTCGGGAATGGAGAGGAGATGGAAGACATTCAAGATGAAAGTCTGCCGCACAATTCCAGGGTGTCTACCAAAATAACAAATCCAAAATTCTTGACTTTTTCTTGACCTCTAGTTCCTCCCCCTACTTAAGTAGTTGCAAAATTAAGAAAATAGATATTTCTATTCAATGAAAACCCCTAACACAAGACTGGTTAAGATGAAAACTGAAGCTGTGCTTTAACAAGTGATTTAGACTTGCTTTAATTATAATAATAATAATTATTAATACATGTAAAAATTATTGCTTTAAACTTCATCCTGGATGGGGAATGGCCACATTACTTTATTTAATATTTTTACAAAACTTCATGCATACAAGAATGTAATTCTTAAGGGAAAAAGTGAACAAGTCTTAACCACAATTCAATACAATTTTAGATTTCCAAATATTCAATTTTATCAAATCCCAATTCAGGTATACTCGTATAACAATGTAAATTCACTATTCTGTGAAAAATAAGAAGAAAAAAATCTTGACCAAAAGCAAAATTTCTTTATTTTTTCTTGACTTTATTGACCTATCTGTTGATGTCTTGACTTTCTTGACTTGTAGACACACTGATTTTTCATCGCTACATTGCTAGTAAAGAATAGGTAACTTGAAGCAGATACGTGCTGATGGTATTGTAAATTTATTTCTTGAATTGATTTGCTTTCAAGACAAAAATATGTTGCCCGGTTAAAGAAACTGAAAAACCAAACATGTATATAAAATATGAAGCACGTAAGGAAATGAAAAAATTCGATCTCACTTTTATTATAAATTTAATCCCGACCCCCGTAGACGCACTACTACGTCACGGTCCTAGGTTCGAATCCCGTCCTGGGCATGATTGTCTTTGTGAGTGCCCTTCATTAATTTCTAAATAACCAAAATAAAACTATAATTGTACAAGGGAATCGTTAAACGTTCTACGAATTCGATCTTGTCTAAGTCATATTGCTGAATCGCAGTTTCGGTAACTTATATGGGCCAGTAGGGCTCGAGCCCACCCAATGTCGTGTTATCACAACTATTATTGCATATTTGTTACAGTGCCGGCTCCCGTGGCGGAGTGGTTAGCACATCGCGCTACGATGCCAGGGGTCCCGGGTTCGAATCCCGGCGTGGGCATGGATGTTTGTGTGTATCCATTCATCAATTTCATCATATCATCACACATCCCCATGTTCGAAAATTAGCCAAAAGTGGCACAAAAAGCGAAGTAAAATAAAGCAAATCAATCAATCAATATTTGTTTTAAAGATTCATGGTGGATTGTTCTTTGAAATCATTAAATATGAGATTATGAAAATGAATAAGGATGCATGGTTGGTGTGCACTTTTCGTATTTCTAACCACAAGTGAACCAGTTGATATGGCGTGCGGTGCTGCATCAACAATGAACAAGTGTCGATTTCTTGGGTGATATAGGAGTGAATGTTTATTGGTATGTAGTTACTAGAAAGCTTAATATTATGGAGAAGTTTTTATTTGGCGGTCGTATTTTGGTAATATAATTAAGCCTTGTTTCCATATTAAAAACACTAAGATGCTGACCAAGCAATTGGAATGTACAAAAAGTAGAGCGTCTGGAACTTGTACTAATAACATATATTTCAAAATCGTTCTGAAATCTCCATTTGTTATTTTTAGCATTGCACCGCAGTCATATCAATATTATGAATATTAATATCATGATACATGAAAGGGAGGATTTATGAGTTTTTGTGGTGAACTTATAAGTCTAGTGTTTGAGCTCACCCAAGGTTTCTCAAACCTGCTGAAACGCACCGTTACAGAATGTACTAGCTCAAATTTTGTCCTTTTGCACAGTTATTACAAAGTAAAGGATTAAGCTTGAGATACGACGATATACACAAAGGAAGCTATTTGATGACTTTATACTGAATCTAGCGAATAATTTACATTCAAGTTTGTTATTTATGTTAAAAGCTTTAATTTAAATTAGTTTTTAACTTGTAATGATGCGATCATTACTGGATCCTTTTTTATGTTATAAATTGTGTATGGCTATGTATTCCTGTACTTTTGGGTTCTTGGCCGTTGGGGAGCGGTAAGTTTCCAGTAACGGTTTAGGTCATTAGCGGGGCCTAAAATTGGAAGGGCAGGGGAGCAGTCGGCCTCAGATGTTTGGCGGAGTACAGAAATGTAAGAGGTATCTTTTTTCTCTGAGGGGAGCGGCTGGGCGAGCATTCTTTCCTTACTATGTGAACCGACGGCGGGGATGTTAACTTTCTTTCTTTTAATACACACACTTGCTCTTTTCATATCATTCCAATAGTTCATTTCATGTGGGAAACCGGGTACACAACACACATACCTTCAGCCACCTTTTTTGGTACTGAGGGTTATATTTTTTTTTACTCGTGGAGCCAGTGGCTACGCGAGTCTACACACTCTCTTCGGGAAGGGGGGACAGGGTACACCGGAATGTAATTTTGTGAATAACGGCCAAGAATTAACTTCTGTAAATATAATATGAATAAACATATATATATCTAAAAGGAAATGGGCGTTAAGTTGTAATTTGAAGAGGTACGTGTCTATTGCCTAAACTAGCATCCACAGAACTTCAGGTACTGCAAGTTTTGAACCTCGGGACAAGGATTCAAAAATGTATGGTTGTGTATATTGTGTATGTTGCTGAGAATCAGCTTAAAAGCACAAACTATACCGTTACAAACTTCGTAATTAACAGAATTAAATCTCTCTTTCTCGATGCTACTGTTAAAAGCAGAATTTAATTTAAACTAGTTGTAATTAGTTTCTAGTTTGAACGAATGACTAGAGTCAAAGTTACTTTTTATTCGTGAAAACTGACATTGTCGAAGGCCATTTGGTAAAACTAGTTTTGACTGGTTGTAACTAGTATTAAGCAACGACTGAGTCAAAACTAGTTAGTTGCTTTCTTCTTCTAGATATCAGTAAAACTTTTCTTGAAATTTACAACAATGATTATTTTTTTAACGTGAGAAGGCAAATATAATTAGAAACAACAAAACCTTCTTTGTAAGTTTTATATCTTTTACTTTAACTAATCATCGTTCATACTTATTCTGAGAAGGGCAAGGGCATTCTTGAGTCTTGTGCCATTTTGTGTTTGCAAGGGTTGAACTCGTTGTCAACCTTTGTAGCAACATTTCTGGTATTTAATGGTATTTGTTGTTTGTTACATTAAGCCATTTTTCTACCACTTTTGGCTAATTAAGACTAAGATGATGAGTAGGGCTCGGAAGTTGAAGACATATAAATTGCCAAAAAAAGATCTATAAAAAGACCTAAAAATGTCAAAAAAGGATCTAAAAACGGAAAAAAGGATGTATAAATGTGATCCAAATAAATTAATAACTTCAGTTTTAATTACGTATTTAATGAATATCCGCGGCACCTCCTTATCTGACTTGAGATCTTTGCAAGCGCGTGCTGTCTGGTCGTATACACCGTGCTGAAAGCTTCAAAACACGAGAGAGTTGCCACTTACAGCCCGACCTTCCAGACAAGTTACGGTTAAAGGACCTTGTACCGTACCTGCTTCAGTCGTCCAAGAATGTTTTTCTCTCGTTTCAGGGATGATTCAAATGTATTTCTTTCTTTTTATTTCTTTACAACAGAAAGGATGTTTAAGAGGTGATGAACTGATGATGATTCGAATTGAGAATGGGCAGTAAAAACGTAGTCGAAAGAAGGTGAAGTTGCAAAAAAAGCCATTAAGACCTAAAAAGGCTAAAAAAGGACCAATAAGCCAAAAAAACGCCAAAATAGGCAAAAAAGGACAAATAAAACCCACCTTTTTATATTCTACAATGACCCAAAATGAACATATATTATGTTGGGCCTCGTCTTCGGACACTAGGAAAAAAAGGATTTTTCCTCAACTTCCGAGCCCTAATGATTAGACTGGAATCGATAAAGGAACACTCACAAAGAACATCCCTGCACAGGGAAGGACTGGAACCCGGGAATTTCTGTGGAAAAATCGGATAGTCGTCCACTTAAAGGTTATCGCCCACTGAGATGCTCGAAACACGCCACCCCAAACCTCAGAGTGGAAAATTCCATAGGGTAGTCCGCTCATGTATCACCAAGCGGAACATTTTACATGCTCGGCTACAGCAGGGCCGAACATGACGTTTGCCGGAGTTAAACGAAGATACGCGGAAGTACACGAGAGGGCATTTGGAGACGCGGCCAACGGAAAATTTCCACACTAGAAACCTACAGACATCTGGCACATAAATTCCGCGCTTAGGTTCCGCTGTAGTGGGCATTACACCATTTGATTTCAATAGAAGCAGACAACAGAAGTTCTGGAGGTCTGTCACCAAGCCGGTGGAGTCCGCTATTAGATACGTATATATATATATATATATATATATATATATATATATATATATTATTGGGTTCGTTCGTTGCGATCCGACGCTGTCTTTTTTCTGCTCCATTCAAGCGAAGAAATTTTTAATGTATGTGTATTGTATCTTGAGTCATGATTATTTTTAACTCTGGAACCAGCACGCAAATTGGGGCATGTAGTGCAATGTGCAGAACCGGAACGTGCATGGCCAACGAGATACTCGTGCAAGGCCTTTCAGAATCTGAATTAATGTGACACAGACGCAGCAAGCGTCTCGTCTTTATCTCAAAAGTTCACCGCGTGCTTTAAACAGAAGAGAAATGGGGTCAGGGGTGACAAAGAGGCCGCAGCCGAGAGGGAGAATAAATCTAAGCAAAGGACAGGTCACCGCAGACAAGCAAGGAACAGCTCGGTGCCTAAACGGCTTGGGGACCTTGCTCCCACGAGCTTCCTGTGCCAGGAAATACCCTCCCTTTCGCAATCGATATGAAGAAATTTACATATGCATTATGCAGTCTGCAACTGCAGGTGGCAGAGGTGCAAAAGGCTGCCCTCCAAGAACTCTCTAGTGGTAGTCAACCTTTCTTTCTCGCAAGACTGTGAATTGCAGATAAGATGTGGTCACTTGCACGGGTATCGTCTGAAATATTTGTAAGGTCCACGACATTAACAAAACTTTGAGTTGTAGCAGGGTTGATAAAAATCATTATTTTTTAAAATTAAATTAGATTTTTTTAATTATTTTAAAAAAATAACACACCTAATATTGCTTGCATGTTGCTTTTGGCACCGTACATATACAGCGTGCCCCGCTTATACGTATAATAAAAGAAAAAAGCACAACTTTTTAATTTACCAATATTTTTTGTCCAAACTTTGTACAAACATGTAACAACTCAGAATTTTTTTACAAATCAAGAAAACTAGTGCACTTCCACATGTGAACCGTTAGTAGCACTGCAAATGTCAAACCGGTTGTCAGCCTAAAGCCACACGTTTTGAAACATGTGCGGGGTAATGTTGCTTACTGCTATAACGGTCAAATATTGAGTAACAGGTAATTGATCTAATTGCCCGTTATTAAGAATTAATTATAATTGGTAATATTAAAATCCGTCGCGAATAAAGGTGTCTATCGACTGCCTTAGCCAACGCTAGCTTGCTCAACCACCGTTTTTCGCCCGAATCCGGATTTACATGCATTCATATGGAGGATAACAGGAAAAGAGCAACTTCTAAACCAATAGACCGAATTGGATGAGATTTTGACCAGCGGAAGACCACATAATGAAAGTACAGATTCCAGAATTTCAGCTTAATCAGAACAGAACTACGGGAGTTATAAATTATTAAAGATCCATCCATGGATACAATGGAAGATGGTGCCCTGTTGAGATAGCCCTTGCTGAACGTGTCCAACACAATAGCGGAGGATTTAGCCTAATCTCTGCACGAGGGGCTGATAGCAGAGGTCAAGGGACGGCCTGAGCGTTGACCAGGATAGGAGGACAACGGTCAAAGCACCGAAAACAATAAATAGGCACATAAACACAGAGGCTAGAGCATCACCACTTTCAAATCTTGAATAAAAGGGATGATTCGGAATAGCGAGAAAACAGTTTGCCTAGAATCGACACCGGAGTGTGAGCTACGTGCGACCTAGCTCGGAGTCGCGATCGGACCCGTGGTCTGGATTTGTTTTTTGACTCGAGTGAGTGTTTAGAGCCATGGAGTAGAGCAGAGTAGACCCAGGGGGTCGTTTCCCCCTCGCCGTCAACGCATCCGTGCACATACGTGTGGTTATGTGAGAATAACGCCAGACACGTCCACCTGTGTAAATCGTCCGAAACAACGTCCTAAGTTAGCAGAAGTTAATAACAATTGATAGCAAAGTTAATACCGAAATGCATAACAGCCGATACTAAAGTTAATAACATTTGATATCCATGTGTGTCCATGTGAAACCGCGAATGGCTCATTACGTATGTTCGTCTCAACGCCTAAGCCAAGTCTCTACGTACAAGTGACAGCGAAGGACTGACCTTTTACTGCGCTAGTTGTCGTATGGAGTCGACAGTGTACGTGTACCGTCATGGACGTGCCAACGAAGTCAACGAGTGAAGCCAGGATCCGATGATGCCATACGGAACTGCCGAAGTACAACACCGGAGTGTGGACGCCTTCCAAAACTGTAGGACCACTTTCACCCTACCCAGGTCAGAGGGAATGCAGCGAAGGTAAGATCCAACCACGTGCGTGTGTGAGAGAGATGACGCCAATCTACCGCGAATCTGCGTAATCAAATCATTGCATAACTTAAATCAGTGCTATGCCATACCTAGACATCCTTATTCCGGCGGACTAATCAACGTTATAGATCAGAGTATATGTTATCAGCCAAACAATAGTTCATTGAAATATATTTGTAACTTCATTAAAGATAAAAGGGTTCGCACAAAGAACAATTATTCACATTATACTTAAAATCCTAAACGGTAAATTGTAAAAGGCAATGTAGCCAAGAAATAGCATGAGTATAGTCAAAGTATTAATTAATCTAACATTTGTAATTGTCATATTGTCACAATATGCCATGGAATGTGTGTATGAATGAGAGAGAGAGAGAGAAAGAGGGCAAGATGTACTGTTTATTTATCTGTGTTCTAATACCTGGGAAGATCGGAAAGTAACGCACAATAATTTTTTTCTCCCCAGGTATTGCAGCTGGAATGCTGAAATTGCACGACGAGAGAGTTTGAAGTTTGCACCACAGAGGGTATTTTTTTTCCTGTGCAGCTCTAGCGAGAGAAGCCTGAACTACGAAACAAACATGGCGCGCATGTTACTGTCGTCCACGTGTGAAGAGCAGCGAAGTGTGGTTCGATTTTTGTGGGCCAAAGGGCATACACCTAGTGAAATTCACAGGGACATGCGTGGCGTGTATGGGGACGACTGTCTGGACCGTAGCAATGTGCATTCTTTCAAGAGGGCCGTGTGAACCTTAGTGATTCGCCACGCTCCGGGCGGCCGGTAACAGCTTCAACTCCGCAGAATATCCGCGCCATTGAGGCAGCAATTTTGAACGACCGGCGTGTGCACCTGCGAACCTTATCGCATACGTTCAACATTTCCTATGGTGCGGTGTACGACATTGTTCATGACACGTTGAAATTCCGTAAAGTTAGTGCTCGCTGGGTGCCTAAGAACCTGACAGACCACCACAAGGGCCAGCGAATGATGACAAGCATGGATCACTTAACCCGTTACTCCGCAGAAGGGCATGACTTTCTGAAAGGAATCGTCACTGGTGATGAGTCGTGGGCGTACCACTAAGCGCCCGAAACCAAGTAGGCCTCTATGGAGTGGAAACATGCTGGTTCCCCAGTACGAAAAAAATTCAAAGTGACTCAATCTGCTAGGAAAGTGCTTGTGACAGTGTTCTGGGACATGTTTGGTGTGTTATTGGTGGACTTTGCTGAACACGGGACCACTGTGAATGCTGCAGCCTACGTTAAAACTTTGGTTAAGTTGCGTCGTGCCCTTCGTGACAAACGCCGCAACATTCATGCTGATGGTGTCAAACTTCTTCCTGACAATGCCCGTCTCCATGTTGCTGCTCCTGTTCGTGAGAAACTCACCGAATTTGGGTGGGATGTGCTCCAGCATCCACCATACAGTCCGGACCTGGCACCGTCGGACTTTCATCTGTTTGGTCCCATGAAGAAATTCCTGGCCGGCCAACACTTGGCGACAGATGCGGAAGTGAAATCAGCAGTCCGGAGATGGCTATAGTACAACCAAACGGACTTCTACGAACAGGGCATATTGAAACTGGTACCACGATGGGAGAAATGTGTTGAGAAACTTGGTGACTATGTAGAAAAGTAGGTCAAAGATGTCAGTTCATTTGTGATTTGTTTGGTTTTTGTTACATATTAAACTTTTTGCGCAAAAAATTATTGTGCGTTACTTTCCGATCTGCCCACGTATATGTGTATATTCTGAACCACCGTAGTACTATGTCACGTCATTTCAGGTGCTTGAAAACAAATCCTCCTAGGTTTATTCTCGGTAACTCCGACTGTAGGCACTTATCCTGACCGTCTTATAATTCATGTAAGGGTTAATTAGAGTGACAGGTGTGTCACGGGGGAGTGATTCTGCGTTGTTGCGTTGCTTCGTCGTTGTCTTGCTAAGTTTAGTTAGTTTTTAAGCACGTAACACTGCAACCACAATTCTTTCATGCAAATCTTGCAAATCTCTAACCGGTGTACAGTAAACTTTGTCCTTAACACACACCCACAACAAACGGGTAACTGTTTTTCCCATTTCTTTATTGAAATGTGCGATGGAACTACTTCTTTAGCACCCAAACAATAACGTGCACGAAAACGTCTCTGCACAAGTGTCACAGACTTCACTTCAGACAACGTTAAAACACAAAACACCTTTTCTTGTGGCGACCACATGACGAATGGGTACTGAGGAACTGATAATATCAGTTTTCAAGAAATTCTGGATACTGCGCATGCGCAACTACCACTGAATGTGTTGCTAAAAAAAAATTCTGAGTCATTCTTTAAAATGAAACAATCACATCATTCTGACAATTTGTTTAGAAGTTATGAATTTTTCTTTTATTATACGTATAAGCGGGACACGCCGTAGATATATGTTTCTTTATAGAAAGGCTTTCTCTAGTAAACGGCCCTCTAAAATATTTGAACAGTTAGATTAAGACAAATACAAAATTATACATTTTTCTGTTTCTGATACTGTATGCATGAACCTACTGTGGAAATGTTTGTTGATTGCGTTAGTCAGCCTATAATAATTTCAGTAACATTTCTTCCAGTCAAAATAAACATTCTGGATGTGTTCTATAATTATAACAAAATTTTTTTTTATAGTCATTGTAGCTGAAGTTTGGATAGTTTCAAATAGTTTGCAAAATATCAGCTGCCATGTTTATTTACAGTTTAATGATAATTGCACTATTTACGATTTAACATGATTAGTATTTGAATAATTTTCCACACAAAATAATTGCTATATTTGCCAATAAAAATTCATTTCAATCAAGAAAAATTTAAGTGTGTTTATAGTTTACATATTTCTTTTCGTATGAGCTTCACTCCATCAGTCAATAGTAGATGTTATAATAGTTAAGCTCACTCGCTATTTAATATTCGCAATTTATTCGCATGTACTTATAACTAATGTGCACGGGTTTTAATTAATTCGCAAGTACTTAGAATTTATTTGCATGTACTTAGAATACTTTACATTTATGTATTTGCATGTTTATAACTTTTTATGAATATGTAATTATTTATTTTATGAAAAATATGTATATAGAAGGTAATTAGAGGTACTAAACGCTATGCATATGGTTTTATATTCATTACTGCAAAGTATGTAATGTATAAATCGATAATATTAATGTTTATAGTATTGAAAATAAGTTTTCTATGGTTTATGAACCGCTGTGAAAGGTGGTAATGGGTGTAGGTACAGGTCCAATTACGAAAAGAAGACGGTCCCGGTACTCGAACCCGCGATATGTAATGTTATTAATTAGTACTATGTAATAATTGCATTATATTATGAAACACGGTGGTGCAACACGCTAGACAGAATACGGTCTCCGAATCTCGACTCCGCTCTGCGGAGAGGATAGACAGAGAGAATGAATTAATATTCCGCGCAGGTAGACGAGAAAGGAATTTGGGGAGTGTGCGTTCAAGGTCAAATGACGTCAGAACGTCAGAACAAAGAAGGAATCTGATTCACCAATCAGAGAACGCGTCGGTAGATTTTCAGAATCGGTTTTTTTCAAGGTTAACCAGTACGCAAGAACAGGGGAAAGCTATGCAATACTGTAGGGCAGGGGAGGGATTGAACCAGACAACAAAGGATGTCTGGAAATGAAATGCGCAGCAAGGGTCAAATCTCTGAAGCTATGCGTCGCTTGTAGAACTGGTTTCAGCCGCCAATTAATATTCCGCTCAGGGTTGCCCCAAGGCACAGGACGCTTTAGCGAAGGTTTTAGGGTAGAAAGCTTGCATGTTAGAACAGGTTTCTGTCTAACTAAGCCAAGGTTACCGAGAACACAAGAAAAAAGGATTTTGGATACCGAATTAGATTGGAGCGAGAACTTTATTTTGAACAAGGAGAACGAAGCGTAAGGGTTTATTATCTGTACTAGGAAGAAGGGAGAGCTATCAGGGACTGGGCCTACAGTTTTCACTATTTGCTTTTATAACGGGGTAACGAACCTAGGACCTTTTGATTATTGATTTAGGTAGTAAATTTATGTTACTGTGTGCTATTTAACTTAATTTTGAGTTTATTTTTTACCAAACTTTGACTTTATGTCAAACATTTTCACAGCTTATCCTTATTTTTACAAAAATAACACTATTTGTACTATTCAGGCAACATTTTTTATTAAGTTTTGGACTCGCAAAGACATTTTTTCAACTTTTAATTTATTATTTTACAATTTTATGTTAATTTTTTACCAAAATAACATTATTTATACTATTCAGGCATCATTTTTTATTAAATTTTGGACTCGCAAAGACATTTTTCAACTTTTAACTTATTATTTTACAATTTTATGTTAATTTTTTACCAAAATAACACTATTTGTACAATTCAGGCAACATTTTTTTATTAAATTTTGGACTCACAAAGACATTTTTACAACTGTTTAACTTATTATTTTACAATTTTATACCTATTTTTAACCTAAATAACACTATTTGTACTATCCAGGCAACATTTTTAATTAAATTTTGGACTCACAAAGACATTTTTTCAACTTTTAACTTATTATTTTACAAATTGATATTACGTTTTTACAAAAATAACACTATTTGTACTATTCAGGAAAGACTTTTAGTTACATTTTCGACACACTAAGTGTGTGTTCTCAACTTCTATCTGTTTATTAGGCTTATTATTACTCAAATAACACAATTTCAGCTGTTCAGGCAACATTTTTCATTAAATTTTGGATTGACAAAGACATTTTTTCAACTTTTAACTTATTATTTTACAATTTTATGTTAATTTTTACCAAAATAACACTATTTATACTATTCAGGCAACATTTTTTCATTAAATTTTGTATTCACAAAGACATTTTTTCAACTTTTAACTTATTATTTTACAACTTTATGTTAATTTTTTACCAAAATAACACTATTTGTACTATTCAGGCAACATTTTTTATTAAATTTTGGACTCTCAAAGATATTTTTACAACTTTTTAATTTATTATTTTACAATTTTATACCTATTTTTACCAAAATAACACTATTTATACTATTCAGGAAAGACTTTTTAATTATATTTTCGACACACAAAGTGTTTTTTCAACTTCTATCTGTTTATTTCACAAGTTTAGGCTTATTTTTACCAAAATAACACTATTTATACTATTCAGGAAAGACTTTTAGTTACATTTTCGACACACAAAGTGTGTGTTCTCAACTGCTATCTGTTTATTTCACAAGTCTAGGCTCATTATTACCAAAATAATGCAATTCAATCTGTTCAGGAAAGACTTTTAGTTACATTTTCGACACACAAAGTGTGTGTTCTCAACTTCTGTTTATTAGGCTTATTATTACTCAAATAACACAATTCAATCTGTTCAGGAAAGACTTGTAGTTACATTTTCGACACACTAAGTGTGTGTTCTCAACTTCTATTTGTTTATTTCACAAGTTTAGGCTTATTATTTACTCAAATAACACAATTTCATCTATTGAGGATATTTTGTATTTACAAAGAGATTTTTTCAACTTTTAATTTATTATTTACAAGTTTATGCCTATTTTTTTACTCAAATAACACAATTCTGTCTGTTTAGGAAAGACTTTTAGTTATATTTTCGACACACAAAGTGTGAGTTTTCAATTTTTATCTGTTTATTTCACAAGTTTAGCCTAATATTTACTCAAATAACACGATTTGAACGTGTTTTTTTTATTACATTTTGGACACACACACACACACACACACACACACACACAGATATATTTTCCAAGTTTACAGGATTATTCTCTAAGTTTACTCAATAACACATTTTAAATGTGTTTTGAATTAAACTTTGTACACACGAAGTGTGTTTCGTCAATTCAAGAAAGTTTTCAATTATATTTTGGATGCAAAAGTATGTTTTGTCAAGTTCTACCCTTTTATTTTACAAGTTTAGGCTTATTATTACTCAAATAACCAATTTCATCTATTCAGAAAACATTTTGTTTGTTATATTTTACTCACAAAGACATTTTATCAATTTTTAATTTATTATTTCACAAGTTTATGTAATTTTTTATTCTAATAACACAATTTTAACTATTCAGGCAACATTTTTGTTGCGATTTGGACTTACAAAGAGATTTTTTAAAATCTTTGTATTAAATTTTCTATTTATTGCGTTTTGTATTTCACATTCGATATTACAAAGTTCTAAGGTGTGTATAATATTTCAAACTATTTTCAGGGTGTATTTGTTAATGCATTTGGATAATAACTATTAGGTTTTTGGATGAACTAATGTTAAGAATATTTCAACCAATCAGAAAATGTGTCGTTTTTATTTCCACCAATCAGAAAACGCGTCGGTTTTATTTCATCCAATTAGAAAACGCGTTGATTTTATTTCAACCAATCAGAGAAGGCGTCAGTTTTGCTTATGAGGTATAAAAACTGCGTAAAAGCAAGCAGAAGCTATTTTGAGAAGTGTTTGTGAAGCATTGTGTCAGAGAAGACATCAAGTTGTGATTATTGGGCGTGAGTTTCAGACCAAGAACTCAAGAGAAGCTATAATTAAGGTAAATGATTTTTATTATGTAGCGTTTTTAAATAATATGTAAATGCTAATATTGAAACGAAGAAAACGTCAATACAAACCAAAAAGAATATGCGTAATGTGAACAAGTACTACAACTATTTTTCTTTTTTTCAGGTGCTTCTAATTTTGTATGTGTGACTGAAAGGGACCATTAGTGAAAGATGGCGTTTTCAACCTCCACAAACAAGGCTAACCACACTACGGTGAGTTCCTCGCAAGAGATTTTACCACTGGATTGTTTATTTCTCCACTAGTTTTTGAAATAATATATAAATCCAGAAAACAAAGAAACGAAAAAAGCAAATACAGAAATGAATATGCGTAATGTGAACAAGTACTACAACTATGTTTCTATTTTTCAGGTGCTTTTATTTGTGTACCTGTGAGTGGAAGGATCTGTTACTGAAAATGGCGTCAACGAAGTAACCGACAAGGGCATGAGTAACATGATTTCAGATGTTATCCATAAGGATTGTGTGTTGGAGACTTTGAAGAGGTATACACCTAGCAAGTATATTATATGCAGGGGTTGCTATCTAAATGTAGGCAACCATTTTTATGAATGCGAGTGCGTATGCTGTAAAGATGAATTTCTGATTTCCGAATGTTTTCCTATTTGCCAAGGGGAAAGCTGTTTGAATAAATGCCAGCATTGTGTTGAGTGGATGTGCGAGAGAATCCAGTATTATTTACAGGATTTGGATAACACAAAACATATTTTTGATTTTTATATTACTAACAATGAGGATGTTGCGAATGCTTTGACGGCACACGAGGTACAGACAGAATACAAAGCTTTTTATAGTGTGTTATGTGAAATTTCAAACAATATCGAACTAGTGAAAACTCTTATAGATCCTATACGCTCAGCAGAGCTTACTTATGGTAGCACAGGATTTTTGTGAGAGTTGAATAAAGAGAGACTGACTAATAACAGCGAAAATGGTGCAATACATTATTGATGTACAAGGATTTATTTATAACAGAAAATTTATATTGCGTGAGGTTTGTGTGAGTTCTACAAATTTGGACACTGTGTATTATGCGCTTGTGAGTGTTCCCGATTATTTCAAAGAGAACAAAGAATCGCGCTGGGTTAAAGACAATCTCCATGCATTAATGTATGATATTCCTTGTGGATGTGAAATATACTATGTCCGGAGGGCAGTTAGGAACTTGAACTGTCAAGGTGGTACATTTTTCTGCAAAGGAAAATCCCAAATTATCAAAGATTTGTTTAATATTGATAACATTGTTGATTTACAAGCTGTAAACTGTCCATCCCTTAAGAATTTGTATATGTTTCAAGGAGGATTGTGCAAGTATCATTCTGATACTTCTCCCCCAGCTGAACAAGGTTGCGCATTCAGAAATGTTCAAAGACTTGTATGTTGGTACAATAATAAAAATATTAATGTGTAATGTATTTTAGTGCAAATAATAAAGATTTGTGAAAAAGAAATGTTTTCTATGTTGTTATTTAGTTTTAAAGCCTGCATTCAAGGTATTTTCAAGTATTACTGGTTTTTTGAGTGATTGACTTAATACCAGGAGTTATACGAGCCGTATTTTAACTACAATCACTATATGTCTATGAGGACTAAAATCCACTGATTGAACCTTAAAGCTTAGGCTTACTATGTATATTGATTACTCACAGGACAACACGAATTTTACAGAGGATTGTAGGAGGCATAGGCCCACACGCCAGAGCCTTATTAGCCTGCAAGATCAACTTATATGTTGAATTGTGACTGTTTAGAAATAATAGTTATAAAGTTTAAATCATTTTCATTAGATTACATATATATTTTGGATTCAAATAAAACACTCAAGTTAAGTTTTTTAAGTTTATTTTTATTTAATATACAAATAGAGAATATATCAAATTTACATATATGAAAAATACTCTACCAAAGAGCAAAAGTCACATAGGGATTACGATTTAGCCGATGCTGAAATTCTTCCATGAGGGATTTGTAGTAAGAGAGAAATTTTCGCCATTGGTTAAAGTTGAGGGTGACTCCACCAGAGATGTTGGTGATTTCCACTTTTATGTTTTCTCCACTGCCCTCGAAGGTGAAGTAAAGTTCTTCTATAATGTTTATAGATCTGAACCTGTCTTCTCGTGTGGGGAATCTGTTTTTGTAAGTGTCGAAGATCGCATCTGATTTGTACACGCATGATGGGTACTCTTCTCTATTTAGGACAATGTAATTTTTTTCATGTTTCAAAATCAATTCAGTGTTTGTGAAAGTACCTCGAATAATGATATCCATGTTGGCATCGATGATGAATCTGGTTTCTGGTTTTATGTTGTTCATTTGGTGGGTACCTCGGATAGACTGCATTTTGGTTTGCTATCAATAAAAAGTTTTAAAAATATGCAACTAGTGCTACAAAAGGAACGGAAATTATCGACAATTTCTGGATTATAACTAAAATTCAGTTTGCCTTTTACATATCCAATATTTACAGACCAACACTAACTAGACTTCGATTTATATAAATGTAGCAGGAACTATACTTCTGAGAATCCAACTATATTAGTATTATATGTTAAACATATAAAAAAAACAGATTATTCTATTTAAGTATATTTATATTGACTGGATTATTTAACAGATCAAACAGAAAGAAGGCAAAATCCACTAAACGTAGGTGATTGTAAGAAAATAACTAGGTCAAGGAGTGACCAACAGTGAGCTGAGGTTATATATAGAGGGTCGCTCCTTATAATTTTTACCTTCGCTGGATCGGTGAAGGAACGCACTTGTGGGCGGTAGAACCTGAATGGGCTTCACCAAGACATCGGAGACTCGAAGCAGATGTCTTGGTGGATGAACCCAAGTAGGGTCATAGGCGCTAGGGTCAATTTGGTCATTTTTTGTATGAGGAACCAATTTAGCCAACTTCCAAATTAACTTACATTGCTTATAACTAATTAAATTTGAAGAAAAATTATAATCTTTTAGACTGTAAACATATTTCATATTTAGGCTGTACAAGATCCGATGCCAAAATTAAAAAAATGGTAACCACCCAGACAGGGACACGAACCCTGCACAGATAGGTTCAAACCCTAATGCTATACCAACTAAGCTATCTGAGCACAAGGTATTCTTTTTTTGAAAAGTTAGTTATGTTATGAAATATCGTTTGAGAACACTTTTGGTCTGGGTCGACAGAGAAGGAGACAGCATTTCCAAAATTTTACAGACTGGATGTATTTTACCACCACTATAGAGGTCTTTACTATATGTAATTCGAAACGCTAGAGTTCAGTTAGCTTTCAAAATTGAGGTTACATAGTACAATATGTTGAAGATTTTGTGTTTGTCACGCATAACAAGTTACACTATATCCATTTCAGGACAAATGATGCTAAAACTCTCAAATTTACTGTCAACTCATCAACTACTAGCAAAGTTTTAGTATTATATGACCCTCTATATATAACCTCAGCTCACTGTTGGTCACTCCTTGACCTAGTTATTTTCATGCAATCACCTACGTTTAGTGGATTTTGCCTTCTTTCTGTTTGATCTGTTAAATAATCCAGTCAATATAAATATACTTAAATAGAATAATCTGTTTTTTTATATGTTTAACATATAATACTAATATAGTTGGATTCTCAGAAGTATAGTTCCTGCTACATTTATATAAATCGAAGTCTAGTTAGTGTTGGTCTGTAAATATTGGATATGTAAAAGGCAAACTGAATTTTAGTTATAATCCAGAAATTGTCGATAATTTCCGTTCCTTTTGTAGCACTAGTTGCATATTTTTAAAACTTTTTATTGATAGCAAACCAAAATGCAGTCTATCCGAGGTACCCACCAAATGAACAACATAAAACCAGAAACCAGATTCATCATCGATGCCAACATGGATATCATTATTCGAGGTACTTTCACAAACACTGAATTGATTTTGAAACATGAAAAAAATTACATTGTCCTAAATAGAGAAGAGTACCCATCATGCGTGTACAAATCAGATGCGATCTTCGACACTTACAAAAACAGATTCCCCACACGAGAAGACAGGTTCAGATCTATAAACATTATAGAAGAACTTTACTTCACCTTCGAGGGCAGTGGAGAAAACATAAAAGTGGAAATCACCAACATCTCTGGTGGAGTCACCCTCAACTTTAACCAATGGCGAAAATTTCTCTCTTACTACAAATCCCTCATGGAAGAATTTCAGCATCGGCTAAATCGTAATCCCTATGTGACTTTTGCTCTTTGGTAGAGTATTTTTCATATATATGTAAATTTGATATATTCTCTATTTGTATATTAAATAAAAATAAACTTAAAAAACTTAACTTGAGTGTTTTATTTGAATCCAAAATATATATGTAATCTAATGAAAATGATTTAAACTTTATAACTATTATTTCTAAACAGTCACAATTCAACATATAAGTTGATCTTGCAGGCTAATAAGGCTCTGGCGTGTGGGCCTATGCCTCCTACAATCCTCTGTAAAATTCGTGTTGTCCTGTGAGTAATCAATATACATAGTAAGCCTAAGCTTTAAGGTTCAATCAGTGGATTTTAGTCCTCATAGACATATAGTGATTGTAGTTAAAATACGGCTCGTATAACTCCTGGTATTAAGTCAATCACTCAAAAAACCAGTAATACTTGAAAATACCTTGAATGCAGGCTTTAAAACTAAATAACAACATAGAAAACATTTCTTTTTTACAAATCTTTATTATTTGCACTAAAATACATTACACATTAATATTTTTATTATTGTACCAACATACAAGTCTTTGAACATTTCTGAATGCGCAACCTTGTTCAGCTGGGGGAGAAGTATCAGAATGATACTTGCACAATCCTCCTTGAAACATATACAAATTCTTAAGGGATGGACAGTTTACAGTTTGTAAATCAACAATGTTATCAATATTAAACAAATCTTTGATAATTTGGGATTTTCCTTTGCAGAAAAATGTACCACCTTGACAGTTCAAGTTCCTAACTGCCCTCCGGACATAGTATATTTCACATCCACAAGGAATATCATACATTAATGCATGGAGATTGTCTTTAACCCAGCGCGATTCTTTGTTCTCTTTGAAATAATCGGGAACACTCACAAGCGCATAATACACAGTGTCCAAATTTGTAGAACTCACACAAACCTCACGCAATATAAATTTTCTGTTATAAATAAATCCTTGTACATCAATAATGTATTGCACCATTTTCGCTGTTATTAGTCAGTCTCTCTTTATTCAACTCTCACAAAAATCCTGTGCTACCATAAGTAAGCTCTGCTGAGCGTATAGGATCTATAAGAGTTTTCACTAGTTCGATATTGTTTGAAATTTCACATAACACACTATAAAAAGCTTTGTATTCTGTCTGTACCTCGTGTGCCGTCAAAGCATTCGCAACATCCTCATTGTTAGTAATATAAAAATCAAAAATATGTTTTGTGTTATCCAAATCCTGTAAATAATACTGGATTCTCTCGCACATCCACTCAACACAATGCTGGCATTTATTCAAACAGCTTTCCCCTTGGCAAATAGGAAAACATTCGGAAATCAGAAATTCATCTTTACAGCATACGCACTCGCATTCATAAAAATGGTTGCCTACATTTAGATAGCAACCCCTGCATATAATATACTTGCTAGGTGTATACCTCTTCAAAGTCTCCAACACACAATCCTTATGGATAACATCTGAAATCATGTTACTCATGCCCTTGTCGGTTACTTCGTTGACGCCATTTTCAGTAACAGATCCTTCCACTCACAGGTACACAAATAAAAGCACCTGAAAAATAGAAACATAGTTGTAGTACTTGTTCACATTACGCATATTCATTTCTGTATTTGCTTTTTTCGTTTCTTTGTTTTCTGGATTTATATATTATTTCAAAAACTAGTGGAGAAATAAACAATCCAGTGGTAAAATCTCTTGCGAGGAACTCACCGTAGTGTGGTTAGCCTTGTTTGTGGAGGTTGAAAACGCCATCTTGCACTAATGGTCCCTTTCAGTCACACATACAAAATTAGAAGCACCTGAAAAAAAGAAAAATAGTTGTAGTACTTGTTCACATTACGCATATTCTTTTTGGTTTGTATT
This sequence comes from Lepisma saccharinum, assembly GCF_977018435.1. Lineage (NCBI taxonomy): Eukaryota > Metazoa > Arthropoda > Insecta > Zygentoma > Lepismatidae > Lepisma > Lepisma saccharinum. The sequence goes on from NC_139229.1 coordinate 9,362,696, forward strand.
GACGTTTTCTTCGTTTCAATATTAGCATTTACATATTATTTAAAAACGCTACATAATAAAAATCATTTACCTTAATTATAGCTTCTCTTGAGTTCTTGGTCTGAAACTCACGCCCAATAATCACAACTTGATGTCTTCTCTGACACAATGCTTCACAAACACTTCTCAAAATAGCTTCTGCTTGCTTTTACGCAGTTTTTATACCTCATAAGCAAAACTGACGCCTTCTCTGATTGGTTGAAATAAAATCAACGCGTTTTCTAATTGGATGAAATAAAACCGACGCGTTTTCTGATTGGTGGAAATAAAAACGACACATTTTCTGATTGGTTGAAATATTCTTAACATTAGTTCATCCAAAAACCTAATAGTTATTATCCAAATGCATTAACAAATACACCCTGAAAATAGTTTGAAATATTATACACACCTTAGAACTTTGTAATATCGAATGTGAAATACAAAACGCAATAAATAGAAAATTTAATACAAAGATTTTAAAAAATCTCTTTGTAAGTCCAAATCGCAACAAAAATGTTGCCTGAATAGTTAAAATTGTGTTATTAGAATAAAAAATTACATAAACTTGTGAAATAATAAATTAAAAATTGATAAAATGTCTTTGTGAGTAAAATATAACAAACAAAATGTTGTCTGAATAGATGAAATTGGTTATTTGAGTAATAATAAGCCTAAACTTGTAAAATAAAAGGGTAGAACTTGACAAAACATACTTTTGCATCCAAAATATAATTGAAAACTTTCTTGAATTGACGAAACACACTTCATGTGTACAAAGTTTAATTCAAAACACATTTAAAATGTGTTATTGAGTAAACTTAGAGAATAATCCTGTAAACTTGGAAAATATATCTGTGTGTGTGTGTGTGAGTGTGTGTGTGTGTGTGTGTGTGTGTGTGTGTGAGAGTGTGTGTGTGTGTGTGTGTGTGTGTGTGTGTGTGTGTGTGTGTGTGTGTCCAAAATGTAATAAAAAAACACGTTCAAATCGTGTTATTTGAGTAAATATTAGGCTAAACTTGTGAAATAAACAGATAAAAATTGAAAACTCACACTTTGTGTGTCGAAAATATAACTAAAAGTCTTTCCTAAACAGACAGAATTGTGTTATTTGAGTAAAAAAATAGGCATAAACTTGTAAATAATAAATTAAAAGTTGAAAAAATCTCTTTGTAAATACAAAATATCCTGAATAGATGAAATTGTGTTATTTGAGTAATAATAAGCCTAAACTTGTGAAATAAACAAATAGAAGTTGAGAACACACACTTAGTGTGTCGAAAATGTAACTACAAGTCTTTCCTGAACAGATTGAATTGTGTTATTTGAGTAATAATAAGCCTAATAAACAGAAGTTGAGAACACACACTTTGTGTGTCGAAAATGTAACTAAAAGTCTTTCCTGAACAGATTGAATTGCATTATTTTGGTAATAATGAGCCTAGACTTGTGAAATAAACAGATAGCAGTTGAGAACACACACTTTGTGTGTCGAAAATGTAACTAAAAGTCTTTCCTGAATAGTATAAATAGTGTTATTTTGGTAAAAATAAGCCTAAACTTGTGAAATAAACAGATAGAAGTTGAAAAAACACTTTGTGTGTCGAAAATATAATTAAAAAGTCTTTCCTGAATAGTATAAATAGTGTTATTTTGGTAAAAATAGGTATAAAATTGTAAAATAATAAATTAAAAAGTTGTAAAAATATCTTTGAGAGTCCAAAATTTAATAAAAAATGTTGCCTGAATAGTACAATTAGTGTTATTTTGGTAAAAAATTAACATAAAGTTGTAAAATAATAAGTTAAAAGTTGAAAAAATGTCTTTGTGAATACAAAATTTAATGAAAAAATGTTGCCTGAATAGTATAAATAGTGTTATTTTGGTAAAAATTAACATAAAATTGTAAAATAATAAGTTAAAAGTTGAAAAAATGTCTCTGTCAATCCAAAATTTAATGCAAAATGTTGCCTGAACAGCTGAAATTGTGTTATTTGAGTAATAATAAGCCTAATAAACAGATAGAAGTTGAGAACACACACTTAGTGTGTCGAAAATGTAACTAAAAGTCTTTCCTGAATAGTACAAATAGTGTTATTTTTGTAAAAACGTAATATCAATTTGTAAAATAATAAGTTAAAAGTTGAAAAAATGTCTTTGTGAGTCCAAAATTTAATTAAAAATGTTGCCTGAATAGTACAAATAGTGTTATTTAGGTTAAAAATAGGTATAAAATTGTAAAATAATAAGTTAAACAGTTGTAAAAATGTCTTTGTGAGTCCAAAATTTAATAAAAAAATGTTGCCTGAATTGTACAAATAGTGTTATTTTGGTAAAAAATTAACATAAAATTGTAAAATAATAAGTTAAAAGTTGAAAAATGTCTTTGCGAGTCCAAAATTTAATAAAAAATGATGCCTGAATAGTATAAATAATGTTATTTTGGTAAAAAATTAACATAAAATTGTAAAATAATAAATTAAAAGTTGAAAAAATGTCTTTGCGAGTCCAAAACTTAATAAAAAATGTTGCCTGAATAGTACAAATAGTGTTATTTTTGTAAAAATAAGGATAAGCTGTGAAAATGTTTGACATAAAGTCAAAGTTTGGTAAAAAATAAACTCAAAATTAAGTTAAATAGCACACAGTAACATAAATTTACTACCTAAATCAATAATCAAAAGGTCCTAGGTTCGTTACCCCGTTATAAAAGCAAATAGTGAAAACTGTAGGCCCAGTCCCTGATAGCTCTCCCTTCTTCCTAGTACAGATAATAAACCCTTACGCTTCGTTCTCCTTGTTCAAAATAAAGTTCTCGCTCCAATCTAATTCGGTATCCAAAATCCTTTTTTCTTGTGTTCTCGGTAACCTTGGCTTAGTTAGACAGAAACCTGTTCTAACATGCAAGCTTTCTACCCTAAAACCTTCGCTAAAGCGTCCTGTGCCTTGGGGCAACCCTGAGCGGAATATTAATTGGCGGCTGAAACCAGTTCTACAAGCGACGCATAGCTTCAGAGATTTGACCCTTGCTGCGCATTTCATTTCCAGACATCCTTTGTTGTCTGGTTCAATCCCTCCCCTGCCCTACAGTATTGCATAGCTTTCCCCTGTTCTTGCGTACTGGTTAACCTTGAAAAAAACCGATTCTGAAAATCTACCGACGCGTTCTCTGATTGGTGAATCAGATTCCTTCTTTGTTCTGACGTTCTGACGTCATTTGACCTTGAACGCACACTCCCCAAATTCCTTTCTCGTCTACCTGCGCGGAATATTAATTCATTCTCTCTGTCTATCCTCTCCGCAGAGCGGAGTCGAGATTCGGAGACCGTATTCTGTCTAGCGTGTTGCACCACCGTGTTTCATAATATAATGCAATATAATTACATATCGCGGGTTCGAGTACCGGGACCGTCTTCTTTTCGTAATTGGACCTGTACCTACACCCATTACCACCTTTCACAGCGGTTCATAAACCATAGAAAACTTATTTTCAATACTATAAACATTAATATTATCGATTTATACATTACATACTTTGCAGTAATGAATATAAAACCATATGCATAGCGTTTAGTACCTCTAATTACCTTCTATATACATATTTTTCATAAAATAAATAATTACATATTCATAAAAAGTTATAAACATGCAAATACATAAATGTAAAGTATTCTAAGTACATGCAAATAAATTCTAAGTACTTGCGAATTAATTAAAACCCGTGCACATTAGTTATAAGTACATGCGAATAAATTGCGAATATTAAATAGCGAGTGAGCTTAACTATTATAACATCTACTGTCAATCAACTTGATTTAAATCAATTCACCTTGAATTGTAGAATTAACAACAATAATTATGATTATCATGGTTATTATTCAGCCAATCGTCGTCGCCTTGTATCAAGGGGTCCCGGGTTCGATACCCAGTGGAGGCACATAGTGATGCCGATCCCACTTTAAACTGTAGGTCCTGTCCCGATTAGCCTTACTGTGCATAAAGTGGACTTAAAACAACAACTCAATCAATCAATCGTCAAATCCATTTGTCTCGGGTGTTATAGACAGAGCGATCATAAACAAAAGAACCTTCGTCTCCGTTCAACTCGGGCCATAAGGAAGCATGCTCCACTCTACCCTTTTACTCCACGCGCGAGTACGATGCACACGACACGCGATTCTGCGCAGGTCCTTTTGACTTTTTAAACTATGCATCTCTGTCTGTCTCTTGATGTACCAAAAGCGAGTCATGCGTTACTAGAGTCAATTTTTTTTTTGCATCGACATATTTTGGGTTATGTGTGTAGTTTCTTACTTAACGTCACTTTTTAGCGTTTTTAGTTTAATCGCAACGACGATGATGAATGATGATTAATTATGTGGAGATGGTGTAGGGACATTCCGAGAGCTTTTATTTTAAATCCACTTTAGGCGCAGATAAGTTAATCGGGACTGCACTATAGTTTAAAGTGGAATCCGAAGTGCCTCCATCGGGTATCGAACTGAGAAAGAACACTCATGAGAAAAGCCTGGACTCGGACTAGGAATCTTCTGTGGCGAGATAGTGATTACATTTCGTAAAATTTTCTTGCTCGGTTCGCTCGCAATATCTGCTTTTCTTACAGTCTTGTCAAGTTCATAGTCATAGCTAGGGGACGGCGGGAGTTGTCCCTGGACGCTGAACAATCTGAATGAGAAAAATTGTAAAAGAGAACGCCATGGCGTCCCGTGATTTTTTTTGCGCCATATTAAATCAATACAGTTTTCACTTTGCAAAAATTTGGATCGTGAAATCTTCTTGCTCGCTTCGCTCGCAATTTATTTTCTGTAGTGCATTGTAAATTACCAGAGACAGTGTAAGAACAATTAAGTACTTCAGACAGTAGCTCCTTTAACAGCTTGGTTTGGAGGAAAAGGAGCGCGCATATTTCAGAGACAATTTATAACATTTTTGCTATTGGTTTGTTATGGGACGGATGAATTGATTATGTAATGTATATAAATAATATGTCATATACACACACACACACATATACCCATCAATGCAATAGAACTAAAACAGTGAGATAAAGTGAAGTTTTTCTTTCCCGACTAAACTTTCAAGGCTTTTACCCCCCCCCCTAATCAGAGGGTCTGCGCACGCCTATGGTCATATTTAACATGCACTGTAAAGATAGATCTGAGTCACTGAAGTGAGCTGATACCGTGAATCAAACCTTTTATAATTCTGTTATAAAAGGACCACTTCGTTAACCATTATGGTGCAGTTTAGATCAATTATATTCACATCCACTTACACAACATCTCTAAGTTGTTTTCATTTTATTATTAACTCAACTTGTCTCAGGTTGTAACAATGTCATGAAAATTATTTTTTTCATCTTTGTTAAGTTCCTAGTCTCATACACCATATTAACAATATTTTTATTTGCTCCTTTTGCAGATGAACATTTGAGAATCTATTTGATGTGTCTTCTAAGAATACCTTGAAATTTGTAAAAAGGTCAACAGATTTACTAACAATGGCAACCCAATACCGTGGAAGTTTGTGGATATTCTTCTATGGAATCAAAATCGTCTGTGTGGATTGTTTGAACTGTACACAATTTGCACCTACATGGTTGGATGGTGATGGTTTACAAGATATCAAGAGTCCAAAATATACTAAAGAAATGATGTTGCAAGACTTCTTAATATCTGGTTGCAAGTAGTCAGCAATTGGAAACGGTATATTTGAGAAACTGAAAATAATGGGAATGGTATAACTTGTTTGTCTTGTCTGTCAAGTTATAGCACACATTCCTTGAAATTTTTGCTAGTGCCAATTTTGAAGGGTATTTGCCCGCAATCTTAGGATATTCATTGCTTTCTGAATGAAATGATGATTTCAAGACAGCAAGAAGCATATGCATCTATGAGAGAACCACATAATGTTGCAGGATGGGCAAGAAGGAGAATGAAGTTACATTGAAAGAAAAATGTTAATGTGAATTTATACGTATATCCCGAATATATAGTTTTAGTAGTCCCTTCATGCAATGATTTTTGAATGATTTGAATTTTATTCTAATGGTAATTATTACCATATTGTATCTTAGAAAACTTCTCTCACAATTCTTATCTGAGTATCTTATCTAAGATATCGACAGTGTGTGGAAAGTTACTTCTCAAAAGTAATTCAAAGTTAATCACTTGAGAAATTAATTCAGTTAAAATTACTGTAGCTTTAAAACGTATCTAATTTAGTTACTATTACAATTACTTTATTCTAGATTAGTTATATCTTGTAAGACATGGTTCAGAACATGAAATGCAAGTGCACTATTCATTTCATCACAGATGACCACCAACAACTTAGCATTAAGTTCATATATAATTGAGGACTAAAAGTGGTAAACGTTGTAAGTGCCAAAAGCGAAAGTGTTGGGAAATCGCATCGTTCCGCACATCAGCCCCTAAGAACGTGCACACTAGTGACCTCTTTACACGCCCTTTGAACTACTTAGAGGGCTACCAGCCACATTTTACATTTACCACATTATAAAGCATGGCACATTTCAGAGTTTAACGTGGAAAACGGTGTTTGAATTATTGTGGCACTTACAACTAACTAACTAACTCTCTAGCCTTCTTAAACCCGAAGGTTCATGGCTGCAGCAACACAGGCCTTCCATCTTTCCCTATCTTGAGCAAGATCTATATACTCTTTTCCATCCATACCGATTTCCCTTAGGTCCATCTCAACATTGTCCCTCCATCTTCGTTTTGTCCTTCCTACAGGTCTCTTACCATCAGGTTTCCCAACAAGAATCCTGTGAACTCCTCTTTCTTCTCCCATTCGTGCCACATGGCCTGCCCACCTAAGTCTTCTTGATTTAATTATTCTAATAATATCTGGACATGAATACAAATTATGTAGTTCTAAATTATGTAACCTTCTCCACTCACCTGTCTCCTCATCCCTTTTAGGTCCAAAGATTTTCCTAAGGATCTTATTTTCAAATACTCTCAATTTATGTTCCTCTTTCAATGTAAGGGACCAAGTTTCACATCCATATAATACTACAGGCAATTTTGTATATTTTAACTTTTAATTTCTTAGATATTAAACGAGAAGACCAAAGTTTATGAAGAGAGAAGTAACATGCATTTCCTGAATTAAGCCTACTTTTTATTTCCTCTTTAATATAATTTTCATTTGTTAATATTACTCCTAATACACTTACAGCGTTTACCAATTTTAGTCTTCAATTATAACTGCTGGTGTCCGTGTTGGAGTGGTTAGAACAGCGCGTTACGACGCTAGGAGTCTCTGGTTCGAATCCCGGCATGGGTATGCTTTGTATGTGATCCTTCATAAGTTATCACTCGTTCTCATCTTTGTGATTAGACAAAAATGGCAGAAAAGCTTAGTAAAATAAACTAAATCAATCAACCACATAATTATAACTAAGTTAATATATTTTATATGTAAATACAGAGGTAATAAAATCCACATCTTTTACTTAGAGATGAAAAATAATATTTTATTGTATTTTTGTTGAGCAAACAATATATTATTCAGAATTACTGTTGAACTGTGGTAGACCAATGAGGATTGTTGGAGATTATATAGCCTTATGTCGAAATTATTCTAATTAAAATACACTTGGAATAGATACATTCTGGTTCTTGGCAATAAATAAGATTGTTCTCATGGTCTCACGATTTCAATAATCACTAATTCATCCATTCTTTCAGGCGAGGATATGATTCAACAAACTGTAAAAATGAAACAGAAGAAAATTCCTTTCTATGCAAAAAAAAAAATAGTAATTGTACACTTCTGTTCACATCAATTGGTACATACTTCAACTGTTCGACCCTATAAAGAGTGACACTTTATGTGAACAGGAGTGTACAACTAACTTCGAAGTTAGTTACTAGTTAGGTGGAAAAATAACTGAATTTCAGGTACTAATTTCATAAAGTAAGTAGTTTAAAGTTAATGTTACTCGAAAATGTTACTGTTACTTTCAAAGACAGCTGCAGAACAAACCAGTATAATTCGTGAAAAACTGTGAAACAGGACTTTGGACGCGCTCGCTGCGACAACAACAATGAAAACGCAAGGAAAGTTTACGTGCAATATTGTCAATAAAAGGGTTATAGAACAGGGGTTTCCAACTGGCGGCCCGCGGGCCGCATGCGGCCCCCATTGCTTTTTTCTGCTGCCCGCGAAGCCAGTTTGCAAAATACATTAATTTTATTTATTTTTATTAAAATACCTTCTTTTTTACTGAAGGAACGGATGCTCTGTGAAGAAAGACAATATCACAGGTAGAATTGATTTTGCAGTCAATAATGATAATCAGAAGAATCTAAAGTGACGTAAGTTTCTCTTCACACCATGCATTCCATCCCTTCGCTACGTGGAATGAACTCGTCTGCTTCCGCGAAGGCTTCACTCTTTGTGTTCAGAAACAAACTGCAGAGAGGCGCTATAGAGATCTGTTTTTCTACGCATGAAGTACGAAGAGATTTCCAGTGTTCCAACTCGGATTGTAATGTGACTGATTGTTAAAGTTTGTGCAAATATCGAAATGAGCAATATCTCCAAAAAACGTAAGATTGAAAATTAAAATACAAGTAGCTTCTCTCCAACTTCAAGTGCGTGATTTGCAAGGCGATGTGTTCCTTCAAACTAGACAAGAAAAGGGGCCAGAGTTTTTCAAATACCTTTCAAAAGAACGCTTTCCAAACCTTCGTAGTTTTGGACAAAGAATGACATCGATGTTCGGCAGCACATACACGTGTGAAAGTGTTTTTTCTTCAATGAAGTTCATCAAGAACCGCTACAGAAGCAGACTGGAAGATTCTTCACTGCTTCACCTTCTGAGACTTTCAAATACAGAAATTCAAATACAACTTTAATAAAAGAAGCAGATCGGGCTCAATTTTCACATTGAACACTTACTATGAAGGATTCTTATTTGTATCGTGTTTCTTTAATTTCTTTCAATTTATCAATAATTATTGGGTTTTGTGAAATAAATTGTAATTATATTTTGATTTGTAATTCCATTGTTTTATTGCCTCATTTTAGAAATTTAGGTCATGCGAAAGTACTACATTTTCAGTTCAGTACTTACAATTTTTGTAATATTTAATCCCCCCCCAAAAAAATGCGGCCCGCCTATCAACTGCTGGATATAATTTTGGCCCTCGGACCTTTGAAGTTGGAAACCACTGTTATAGAATATTCTCCGTCTTGCCTCGATAATTACTCTCCTTAAATGATCGTCACATTATTCAAGAAGCCAAAAAACTAATTTATCCAGTGTAAACTGATAAGATTTCCTGCGGGGGCTCGGCCCCCTGATCTCCAACTTGGATACGTGCTATGATCAATAATATGGTTATGGACCATTCTCTACCTTGCCCCGATAATTATTTCTCTCCTTAAATTATCGTCGCATCTTTCAAGAAACCGAAAACCTAATTTTATGTAGTGTAAACTGAAAGATTTCCCTTGGAAGGGGCTCGACCCGCCGATCCCCATCTTGGATACATGCTATTATCAATAACAGGGTTATAGAACATTTTTTGTCTTACCTAGATAATTATTACTCTCCTTAAATTGTCGTCACATTATTCAAGAAGCCAAAAAACCTACTTTATCTAGTGTAAACTGAAACATTTCCTGGGGGATCGACTCCCCTTTTCCCCACATTGGACACGTGCTATTATCAATTACAGGGTTGTAGAAAAATGTACCTTGCCTCGATAATTATTTCTCTCCTTAAATTTTCGTCACATTATTTTATTTCACACACACAAGAAACCTAAAAGCCTCATTTTATCTAGTGTAAACCGAAAACTTTCGGGGGGCTCTAGCCCCCTGAGCCCCCCTTGAATACGTGCCTGAGTCAACGCAGCATTTGCTTCAAACTTATTCACAATTTTTTTCAATTATTTCAATTACTGTCGTCACTTGGTCAATTTCGTGTTTGAATTAACTACACTTATTATTGTATTTTCTTCTCTGCGTTCTGAATATTAAAATAAATACTGAACATAAAACAACGAATTTTATATTAATATTTAACTGCACTCATTATTGCATTTTCTTCTCTGCGTTCTAAATATTAAAACAAATACTTAATATAAAACAACGGACTTTATATTAATATTTCGACTATTACTACCCTCCACTGATGATATATTGCGTATTTCTGTAAGAAGAACATATAACTAAAATATCATGATTGTCAATTTCCCTGATTTACTACTTTTTTTTAATTCACTAACTCACCTCTAACCAATATGGCATCATCTCACATCGAGTACCCTAATCGACCTACCTGTATGTATGTACCTTGGTTATATTTACGCGGAGATCTGGCAACATGGCCCTCGGTTGCCATGGCAAACGGTGCTGCCATCTGTTATCGAAAAATTACCGCAAAATTGCCTTTAGTACGGCCTTAACGTCACTTTTTAGCGTTTTTAGGTTAATCGCAACCACGATGATGAATGATGATTATGTGGAGCTGGTGGAGGGACAATTAAAAAAAAATTGTTTTAAATTCACTTTAGGCACAGATAAGTTAATCGGGACTGCACTACAGATCCGAGCCACTATGTGCCTCCATCGGGTATCGAACTGAGAAAGAACACTCATGAAAAAGCCTTGACTCGGACTAGGAACCTGCTGTGGCGAGATAGTGATTCGACCACAACGGTGGATGGGTGATGCACATAAATACCCTTCACGTCAAGCTGAGAAAAGATCTCACGACCCGTATAAATGAACGAAATGCCTTTTTTCTACTCGAATTAGCTCACATTTATTATTCTTTCCCTGTGTCCAGTTAATCCTATTTGAAATCAAACAGAACCCACAAGAAATCTGGGAATAAGACGCAGTTAAACATTCCCAAGTTGTTTAAACTCTCATTCGCCCTCAAAGGAACCATGAAAAGGCTTGCGTGGAACACCAAAGCAAACAACATTGGTCAGCAACTTGTAGACCCCAGAGAAGAGAACAAAGGCACGTCCGTTAGCCTCAAAGGCATTTTATGGCTGTTTCCACTTTTACAGTTCAATAAACGTCAAGGAACACGCTGAATCGAACAGAACCGGTTTTGAAGCACGAACGTTTGTTGCTGCTGTATAGCTCACTTGAAATCAACCCACTTCGAAATTCAAAACTGAGGGGACAAATGATTTAACGGCAATAAAACATCGATAGCACTTGACGATAATAGATATACTAGAAATTAAAATTACGGTTTTTTAAGCTTTCGTAAATCTAACCTGTGAAAATATCTACACATGGTCAGAGAGAGCTACAAGGGTATTGAACAGTGATTGAATAGAAGTGACGTCCGACTCTACATCCCCTTCTTTTCATTAGATCGCATTCGATGCTTTCATTCAAAAAGCCTTATTTAGAAAATTCTATGTTTCCACAGCCCTTTGAGGGCCGAGAGCTATCAAGTAGATTTTCACTGGCTAATACAACGTCATCGAATCAAGTACAGCTCAACCGCGATAAGACTTCGGCAAACTCGCCAGCTAAAGTGGACAGTCATTTGTTTTGTCCCTCGCTTCCCTTTCGCTTGTGCTTCAACAACATTAAATTTTAAGTCTCTACTTTCGCTGTGATTTCCCCCCTTAATGATGATGATATAAACTAAAAGTGATCGTGATTTGTTGAAGAATGCCAAACATTTTGGCATCTCAAGGGCGGGATCACATGGTAAACAGCTGATGCATCGTCCACACACTCTCCACTCGCATACGATTGAAAATTCGACGACAGTATCATAGGGGGCTTTCCCATCTTTGTCACTGTTATTTGGTTTTCTATAGTTTTAATGGTTTCCAATTTGTTCCAACGAGTTAGAAGTACTCTAGACTGACAGAAAAGCGCTCCTGCGAATTGAAGCTTTGTCCGCCATGTTATAAGCAGTCTCACAAGAGCCTGTGTTCATTGCGGCATGAATATTTTTTTCACTACTGTATTACTGCATGCAGAGAAACGTTAATAGTGTTTCAAACAGAAACACCCTGTAAAAATGACGCACGTACTTTAAAGATACATAAAAAACACCAAGATAAATAATTTTTTTCTTACAATTTACATTTTATCCAGAACTGAGAATATCTTTTGTATCTCGTAACGCTGTCATAATGTCTATACCTCCATAGTAATTTCATCAAAACACTAATATGTATTTACCAAAGTGACAATTTCCGATTTTTCCAAATCCCACTGCACACACTATTGAAGACTCATGTACCACATCAACATGAATAGTACACAGAAACAATTTTAAAGCAATTTGTATAAATTTGGTGCGACTCTTTCAGAAGCCTTAATATTGTGTGCGAAGTGATCAAGAAATGTTGTAGATCTACTTCTTTGCAAACAGGCAATAATAGTAATTTAACATGGCACCATCATTTTCACTCCAATCTCCTTTCCACTTCTTTCCGCTTCGGTGCCCCTGGTGACAATTCGCCCCCTTTTCACCCACTCTCACCCTTAACCATTCTCAATAACGTCTTTCTCTCTGAAGCCTTGTTTCAGCACTACGAAACACGGAGTACAAATTTACAATTACTACTATCATTCATCCTCCCCCCTTCAATGCAACGTACTAATAATCTTGCCTCACTAGTGATATTGCTACTGACCTAACTCTTGAGTGTTATAGACTTTAATACGCGTATGCACATAGAATTTACCTTGGCAACATGGTGCTTGAAACATCTCAATATAACCAAGATCGCAAAATGTTACTACTGGTTTAAATTTATACCGTTTAACATCTGTTCAGCAAGCACATTCGATTCAGCCATATTGACACTTAACTTTGCTCGACCTGCTGAGTGTTCTGGATGCAGCAAAAGAGTTCCGCGAAAATTTTATGCTGTTAAAAATGGTGTGGGAGCCGTTCATTCGGTTTCGCTGGTACTCATCTCTACTTCAGCTGTTGAGTGCTCTGGATGCACCCGTTGCCTGAAAGCAGTTCATGTTAATTACTCTCTGGGTAGATGTTCGCATTTTGAGCAAGTATGCAGCACTCTTATGGGAACAACTAGTAGTTATTTTCCGAGTCTTACAGCCAGCAACACCCTCTTTGTTCGGGAGCGAAGTGAGTTAAACAGAGGAGCCTTTTCAGCGGGGGAGAAGTGCCTCCTGTGGGCACGAGCTTTCCACCATTTAGGAAATGAGTTTTTGCAAGGAAAATGTCTGGAATAATCATGGAATACCCAGGAGAGAGGGTATATTGATTCGTCGCCTCACTAAACACAGGGTGTGATTCATCCTTTCTCCCTATGCAACCCGGCAATAATGAAACAGTGTTTCAAAACCCTAAGGCCTTACAGTAAAACCAGACATTCCTTTTGATTGAAGCTTTCTGGATATGTGACTCACGGATTATTGAATACTCCTCAGTAAGTTTTGCTTTTTGGTATTTACGCCATTTTCTATCTGTTGAATTGGTTGCGATGACGAAGCATTGATGAAACTAATGCATGAACAAACACAATGATCTATGCATTACCCAGAATTGACATAGGCTAACTACCCAGCCATAGGGACCGGATGCTTGGAGATTCAGTTTCTTACATTGAAATACTTTTTTCTGCATACTGGAGAGATAAATTATGCTGCTTTACAATTGAACTTGAAACTAATACAAATTGTAAAGGAAGAATAATGTTTGTAAATAGGGCTATAAGGAAAAAATATTGACGTTACTATTTAGTATTTACTCTATTACCGATAATAATAATCCTTTATTTAAATATTTTGTTATTTTCGAAGGTTCTATTGTGTTTACCTTGCTCTCTTTAATAAGGTAAACCGGGGTATTAAGGACCACCAAATTGCTATTTGATTGAAGAAATTCATCAGGAGATGTTCAAGAAAACACAAACAGGATGCATTCTGGAATGTATATTTTCTAGTTTACATTAATGACAACACAAACGAGTAGGAATATAATGCAAAGGCAAGAACAACAATGGATTGAAAGGTAGGTTGTATGATCCCAATTGCCCCTTTGCTGGGTAATAAGGACCAGGCAATGGGGTATCAAGGACCGGTCCGCTTTTGAATGGTACGTCCTTCTCTATCGAAACACAATAATCTTGAACTACGTCACACAAGTCTTGTTTGTTCATTCCAAAACCCCACTGAGGAAATAGAATGAAGCACTCCTCTAATTGTGATTCTTCTGCAGCTGTTAGTGCAGTAGACGTTCCAGGATGCGCTTTTAACTTCATAACAGCAGTTCTTTATGGCGTTTTCGCGCGTCTGCCTTTTGGCTGGTTCCGTTTCCCGGTCTTAACTACGCAGCTTACACGTCATTTGTGTGCAGAGTAGAGTGCCACACACGTAAATTTGCCGTTGCGTAGAAACGAATTTTCGTTTCGTCTCCCTCTCTCTTAGCATCATGTGTTCTACCCTGCTCGAAAACCTTCGCTATTGTTGCCATATTGTCATTCCATTCCTGGACACACTCGCGCAAACATCATTGAAAACAATTGAATAGCGCTCCAGCTCGCGGTTCCCACCGTTCGGCAGGGACGGTAATGTGGCAATATAGCACGGCGTAGTGCTTGCTTTTTTTATGCAGTGCATGTTCATTGGCTAGCTAGTAACTAGCGTTGCCAACTGTAATAATGAAGCACTATTTCTGTCACGAAAGGGGAAAGGCAGGTAAAGTGGCGGTGAGTTTTGTTGGATTGGAAGCACCATATTTTTATTTTATACTAAGCATTTGACCGGTTTGACGTTGTGTGCGTGTATTGCGTGTGTGTATGTAAAAGTGTGTGTTTGCTAATGAACGTTAAATTCCATAATGCCTCCAGTTCTGTCGAAGTTGAAATCAAAAACCTTGCATAGCCAAGCTCGGGAAATTCTAAGCAACGTGCACGCGTTCATGAAGGCCGCGCAGCTTATCGTCTAGTGGCAGTATATTTACTTGTTATTGTTGTGGAAGCCGGCATCCTTTGTAAATGTACAACAAAGGCAACCGACTGTCGCCGATCTCAGAGAGGAAATAATAATACTGCTTCAGGAGGAGTGTTATGGTGCAATTGAAGCGGTTTAACACGTTGGCATGTTATTATCTGCCGTTGCAGTTCCATACCAGTGTATACGGGTTTTGGGAGTGAAAAGTTAGAACGCCACCAGTGCATTAATGCAATGAAAAATAATATATATATTTTTTATTTTGTTTGAAATCACTCAAATAAGGAATCGTATGCAGCATTTTTGGTAATTTTACTTATGTGTTAGTTCATATTTTGCGAATTTTTAGTCCATATGTATGTAGCTACATACAAAGCCACTTGTTAGTACATATTAATCCTAGTCCTGGTATAATGCATTACGTTTAAAACTCAACGTTAGATAGACTTGAATTCTCTAATTTTATTGTTGTACGTAACAGCTGTGCATCGGCGCACTGCAGCGATTTTTCTATCTGCTCCATTAGCAACACTGCTTCTTTAGTTGTTTCGCGCATCGCACGGCAGAAATATCTGCGCTGGACTCTACAATTTACACAAACAAAAGAGGATCACAGGCTGTGCACACGGCTGGTGCGTCTGCTTCTTTGCGCTTTTTACGAAATTCTACAACCTTAGTGACAATGAAGTTCGACCAGTCACAAATATAGGAGTGTGTTGTGAAAGAAGGAGAACACATGCATATGCTGAACATATTTTATTCAGCAGGCTACATGCAACAAAGGAAAACATAAATTTCCGCTGCAACGCAGCAATGTATGGTGTCCACACAAAACAAAACATTTTCGTCCATCTACACGTGACATTGTAGTTCGACCACTGTTAGAGGGGATCCTGTTTACCATGGTGTGACGCCGCCCCATCGGCGAATAATTGTGGCAATGCGTCGGGGCATGCTGCGGACGAGTCGTTCAAGGTATTCCACATCGATGCGGTGCCATTCCTCCTGCAGGCAGGCGATAAGAGCAGCCACTGTCGTGGGTCCCCTCTGTTGCACACGTCGCTTAAGAACACGCCACACATTCTCAATGGGCGAGAGGTCGGGACTCGATGGTGGCCATGGCAGAGTTCGCACGTGATGGTGAGTCAACCATTCTCTTGTCAGCCACGCTGTATGAGGCCTGGCATTATCGTGTTGAGAGATGAGACGCCGCCTGTGGAACAGGTGCCTTCGCACTGTGGGAAGATGCCGCTCCAGTATGCGTGTATAGGCGTGTGCATTCACAATGCCCTCACAGACGTGTAGTGGGCCAACCCCAGATGCCGTCATCCATCCCCATACCATCACTGACGCAGGTTTCTGTACCCGACGTGCATAACATTTTGCTTCATTCTGTTCCTCCTTCCGACAAATGACTGTTTTCCGTATTTTCCCGTACACAACATTGAAAATGAATTCGTCGGTACACAAAACCCTGTTCCACTGCCGAAATGTCCATCCCCGGTACATACATGCCCACCGTAGTCGATTGCCTTTGTTCAACGTGGAAAGGAAGGGTTTACGTTTCGCCTTGTACACTCGGTAACCGCATCGCTGTAGGTAACGGCGAATGGTTTTGGTTGACACTTCAATGTGAAAGCGTTCTCGAGTCCACAGTCGTAATTCGGCCACAGAAACATGATTGTTGGTCTGGATATAGCGCCTAAATATCCGTAGGTCACGCACGCTCAGCAGGCGTTTTCGACCGGGGGCCTTACCTGGCTCTGTAGTACCCGTATTTTGGTGGTGTTTGATGATGCAGTGGACGGTTGACTTGGGTAAGTTCAGTTGGCGCCCTATTTCCCGTTCACTGAGTCCATCCCGTTGCAACTCCACCACTCTTCTCCTCACGGTGTTGTCAATAGGTTTGCCCCTGGCCATGGTGATGATGCACTGCGGTTCCTCAGTGCACAGCACGCCCTTATATACGGCGGACTCCCTTATCGTGTCCGTGACGTCATGCTTCCGTCGAATGCGCCACTATCTGGAATTTCCGTATGGGTCTGGTGCCTGGTCGAAGTTCAATGTCACGCGTATAGTTCCCCGTTTTCGTTCTTTACGTGACCTTGGGTGCAACATGCTGGGATCACGATTTTTGCCTGCTCACACGCCTCCTCTTACACACATGCGTCACTTCTGCGGGTCACCCATTCCACCGCCTATGCCCAAGACCATCTTGAGGTTCAGGCCACAGCGCTCAGTCAAGACGTCATCATCTGGAGGCGATCGTCTTAACGCTGTAAACTCCTTGACGTAATTTTACCGTAGATAATTAAGGTATATTTATTTCTCTTATGAAGTTAAATTTTGACATTTACCCTCCCGACGAATATAGTTAGAAGAAAAATGTATAATATTGAATATTTACACCAAAATGTTCATTCAGGAAGTCACTATGGCCACCACATAAATTCCTACCATAGCACAAAGAAAGAGTTGAAAACCGTTAGAAACTTCCTGTCGGAAATATTTAAACATTGTATATCTTTGAAAAATATTATCGGGAATATTGGTCAGCTACAGTAAAACTCGTAACCGCTTTTGTATGAACTTTTGTATGTAAAATCAATTGATTAAATAAAAAACATGTTAGGTTGATCGTAAACTTTCCAAGTTACCTAATCAATTAAATTGTCTTTAAGTTTACCCAAAATTAATCAACCAGATAATGCAGATATTCTGTGTAGCTATACAATCTCAATATAAAACCTTAATTTCTATATTCTTGCAGCAAAAGCGAAAGAAATTGGTACAAGGGCAATGTTACATTTCTGTGTATAAAGACTAAACGTAAATAATTTGTCACATTGTAATTTCGATCCTATTGACTTTATTGAACGAAAGATAATAAACAAATTGAATCTTTTCATTGTCGTTAGTAAGATTTGTGACAATAACTTAAGAGTTTCATTGAGAAAAAAAGCAGATTAATATTTCCATTTTAACGTTCACTTGGGAAATAAACATTTTAAATATTTCCTTACACTGTTTTTTACATTCCGTTAGAAAAATCGTGAAAAATGTTAATAAATTATGAAACAATAAACATTATCACTGATTTAATAATCAAAGTTACGAACATTGAAGCTTCACAAAGACAAAAAATAAAAAGCAGTTCATATGAAACAGTTTTAAAAATTTAATACATTTGTAGTTCATATTAACATAGCTAGGTAACAAAATGCTTTCTGTGTGAAAACATTTGTATTTGAAACATAAGTAATATATATATTATAGGATAGTTTTACACACGAATATTTCATCGACGTTCTTGTTACATATCGCACCTTTGTATTTAAATGTACAACATATCTTCCATTAGCCTCCGATTAGCATAAAGCGGGATAAAATAAGAATAAATGTACACATGCATCAACTTTGCCCCGTTGTATAGCTTTCTTTCATTAAGCACACTTTGAAACTGAAAATTTGTGTAAATAATATGAATAATTTATCGAATGCTTGCATAAAATTTACACTAACAAATTGCTTTGGTAGACGTAATATTAACCAACGTTTGTAATTCAGGGTAAATTATTTGATAATTCTAAAAAAAATGTTGACATGTTGTCCACATTTACGAGTATATTTGATGCCTATTTCGGACACATGAAATGTTTACATCATGAACTATTACTATTATTTATTTTTTAGTATAATACATTTGTTACTTGTATATTTTCGTAGTGACTGAATCACATGGAATTGCCCTAAAAATTTCTCATTTTTAACAACATCTTGAAGAAATGTGAATGTTACTCTTACCTTTTTCATTGTAATTGCCTCTGCAATTGAGTACAAAAGACTTATACACCATACCTCTTCCACATTTAAGCATATTTACACGTCATGTAAACTCGATTACAGTTCTTATATTTGCATTACAATTCCATATTCACTAGAAAGGTCCAACATTGATTCCGAAGAAGCAAATCAAACATGGCAGCTATCTCGCCTCCAGTTGATGACGTTTAGTCACGTGACCGGAACAAGCCACCAGGCTTTCATATTGAGAAGGTAATGCTATGCCTCTGTGCATTTAATCACGTATTCCTTTCTGGTCGAACTTCATTGTCACCAAGGCTGAAGCACAAGGCCCTTAATGCCCCTTGGTCCTTAATACCCCTGTTTACCTTACTTTAACTTCTTCAACCTCTTTGAGAATACAACATTTCTTACAAATATTCGGTAACATTTCATTAAGAGGTGAATCCTGTACAAGACTACAGAAAGTGCGTGAATTTTTCACCACTAGATTTGGATGAGTAACGACTATGAACACAAGTAAACTATGCAACAAAAGAACATATGTATTATTCATTCGATTACCCTTTCTCTGTCATTATTATTAGCAGTGCCACTCAAATACAAAACTGCATAACATATATAAGAATTATGGAAAGAGTTAACCGCTATTACATATATCGAATTTGCCATTTGCCAGACATTTTATGTCCAGGGAGGGGCTTGGTATTTTGTGGTCCGAATTAGATTTACTTCATAAAGTAGCTTCTTATTCCTCCATCATCCGCAGCGAATTTACCTCCCCACTGAAGACGGACAGACGATCAAAGAGAACGCCTGTGGTCAGGATCTCTGTTTCCACTTCACCACCAAGCTCATCCCATGCTGGTACATCTGAAAAGTTGGCATTATCGAATCCTGGAAAATACACCCCCCCCCCCCCATCGCAAGACCTGCTTCCAGTATCCCACTCCGCAGAGACTCGAAATTGAGCCAAGAAGATCAGCAGGGCTGCAGAACCAAAGATGACACCGAGCACCAGAACAAATGAAACCGACGACACGGGAGTAGAACGAAATAACTTAGTGATGTGGCACAAACATTACGTTACACAGTCTTAATCCTCCTCTCAAAACATCCTGATGCATCCCAGGCAATCCGTTGTTAGTAGTATCCACAACAGTTGAACCCTGTTAACAACAAATTTACGATAAATGTTTTCCCTCCCCCAGGTGTTGTAATCAAGTGCACGTGTGTGCACATGTGTTCACAAAATTTGTAAACAACTTTGACATGTGATGAAAAGAAGTGGAGGGTGAATAAATTATGTTCTTTTGTTATTAAAAAAAAGAATGAAGGGGAAAAGTAAATAAAAAGCATTTTTTTGTATATTTATATGAAAGGAAACCGAAAGATTAATGGCAGCCGTGTTTTTACAATAGTGCAACCGTGAGGGCGCAGGTGTTTCGAGGAGGTACAAAAGACATTTTAGTGAAAAGGTTTTTACAATGTGAGAGGGAAGATGCGGTATTGTTCCTAAGTGATTAGGTAGGAATTTTGTAACTCGAAATACGAGTCGACACAAAAGAAAAGATTTAATGAAAATTTTTTGAAACGTGAAAGGGAACCCGAAAGAAAAGGAATTTTAATGAAAAGGTTTTGTAAACCGAAAGGGAACCTAGTAGAAAAGAAGTAATGAAAATACTTTTGCTACCGAGTGAATAGCTCGCCTGTGTGAACGATAATAGAAAAAGAACATCGCAGATGGAAAGAACACTTAGTGTAAAATTTGTTGTTAACAGGGTTCAACTGTTGTGGATACTACTATTGCTTCCTCAAGTTTCCATGGTTATTGTACTTACCTTATATAGGGTGTTTTTTTTTAGAGTGATAGAACTTTGAATTGAAATAAGACACATAAAAAAATAAGTTTGAAGCCATATGTGTTTTTATTTGAAAGATAACTTTGTGACATTTACTTTTTGAAAACAATTTCCGGCATATGTCCACCACGACTAGCTGTGATGAACCGGATTCGATCACTCCAATTTTGAACCACTTTTTCAAGTAATTGGGGACATACGTCGTTTATAACACGAGTTATGTTGGCTTCCAAAGCGTCAATTGTTGCTGGTTTATCAGCATAAACCAGAGACTTTAGATATCCCAAAGAAAATAATCCAGTGGCGTTAGGTCCCATGATCTTGTGAGGCCAATTCACTGACAGTACCGATATTTCCGAAGTGCTCTATACGTTTGGCGAACAGAACATTGATTTTGGAAATATATTTCCACAATTTGTAAACGTTGTTGCGGCGTCAGTCTTTCCATGATCATTTGCCAATGCTCACTGATATGAAATGACAAAACAACATGTCATCCAAAACAAAATAAATGACAGCTATCCCTATCGAAAGTTCTATCACTCTTAAAAAAACACCCTTTACAAGCAAAATCCATTCTCCCCCTCTCTACCCTCACCCATCCGCAGCTCTGTCCCGAAGTCCCTTCCCGGAACAAATGCCCACTCAACAACCAACACATAATTGCTCACATAACTTGCTTTAATCATGCCTGAGGCTAGATTTACTGCTGTATTCTCCCGTTGGACTAGTTGTGTGGTTCTTGCTCATCTGCTAGTTTTCGCCTCGCACGATACTTATTGCCGTAGTTGTTGGTAAGACTTCTGTTCCCAGGAGGCACTGCGCAGACGAGCGACTTGAGGAAGAACGTTGTGAGAGAATACCTGCTGCTGCTATTTTCCTTACTATTGCCAATCATAAATGTAAAGCATTTGCTAGAAATTGGCTCGAAAGGAATTATAATAGTCAAGGTGTATTCATACATGAGATTTGAAGGATTTTGATACATACGATTCATAGAATTCATTCACATGGGCATTTTGTGACAGGCCTAGAATTCCATCAAAGTTTGAAAGTGGGTAACTTTCAAAGTATATAACTTTAAATTTCGTTATGAATATAGACGCTGTTTTACTGAAGAATCTAATTTTACCGATGAAGTAATTTTACTAAATTCAAGCAAGACTAAAGATTGAACAAACGATATGTCTAAACTCTCTTGAACCAGGATCGTTCTACGTGCAGAAGGTTCAAAGTCATCGCGCTTCAAGCCTCCCAATATTAACGGTCATACCTCGCACCTGTAATATCAGTTGTTGTCAAATACACAGATGTAAAGCTAGCCATCCATTGTTTAGCAACTTTTGCAAACCTTTGGCAACACTTATTTCCGAAGGCACCTATCAACGTGCAGCGTAGCGAAAAATCAATCAGGAGAGAGCGGTTTTCCCCTTTAGCATCCATTACCTAAATAGGATCTCATGCAGAATCTGGAAGTGAAGACGATCCCTTTAACGCCCAGGGAAACTTGAGAGGTTACGACCCTTCGAAATGTTCCAGACTTTCAATTTGTTTCCTTGGGGAATAAACGTGATATTTCTTTGCTAGGCCAGTCCAAAAACGAGGCTTCCAGAAATAGAGGGGAAAATTCCGTCCTTCAGCACTTTCTTCAGATCTTAATGCACCAAAGGCAAGAAATTGAAATGGATGATATGTGTAATTATGTTTTTTTTTTCACTAGTACAGGGTGATTCGAAAGTCATTATGACTCAAATTTAGTCATCAACAACATCAAAAAAACAGTAAAATTGGATTTAAATACACCTTATGTTTAGATAGGCTAATCGGAGCTGGATGTACCTACACCAGGAATCAAGCCCGTGCCCTTTGAACTTTAACAACATGGATTTTCGCACAACATTACATGCATTGCATCAGATTATGAAAGCAAGCTTTTGAAAATTGTCAAGCATGCTATTAATATTTCTTTTCCGATGATGTACGACTTAAGAGAGAAAGAAATGCAATATTTAAACACACGAGAGAAACAGGACATGCCATAGAGTGGGATGAGGCTAAGCAGATAGGAAGGGAGAAGAGAATGCTAGTGAGAAAATGGAAGGAAGCCAAGGAAAGAGAGAAGAAAGGTGAAGAAGACACAATGAACTGGAATGGGGGATTGAAGTTAAACAAAGAATGGAAGAAGATGTTAGAAAGAGTGGAAAGGACAAGAGAGAAAGAGGAGAGGAGAAGGAAGAAAAATGAAGGGAAAAGAGCGTGAGATTAAAAGTCCAACCACATTCTATATGGAAGTAATTGTGTTTAGCCTTTTAGGTGAAAGTAAAGTTGGCAAGTGAAATTCACCTGCTAGAAAGTTCCTAACAACTTTCTAAATAGTCTGGAGGGAGTAATGTTTGTGTATATATAATGCCCTGTTTTTGGTATCTTGTTACTTTTGTACTTGATACAGAGTCTGAAGAAGACCTTGCTAGAAGGTTGAAACGTTACGTTTAGTTTATGTTTTTAATAAAATAAATTACTGCCTTGGTCAGCATATTTAGTTTTTCATAATCATGGAAACAAGGCTTAATGGTGTTACAAAGATTGTACACTCGCCTCACTTAGTACTCTGGCAGTTTTTTTCTTTATACAGCATATTTGCAGAAGGTACAATTCAACATACAAGTGTATAAAACAAACTTATTACTAACTTCGTTGACCCTGTACAAGCCCATGCCGGGTTTTGAACCACCCCACGGATCCCTGACGTCATAGGGTGCTGTGCTGTAGAGCGACCACAAACAAAAAAGCTTCGGCCAAAGTCCCCGCGCACCTACCCCTTCACCCGTTCGACTAGGGCCATAAGGAAGCATGATCCACTCTGTCCCTCCCCTCCAAGCGGGGCCGATCATACAGACAAACAACTAGAGTACGTGGAAACAGGACTGCAGGCTCTTTTCCATGTGGTTCCACTGTAACCACTCCGTCACGGAAGTCGGTTTTAATGCGCACATTCCATTATTTATAGTTGCATTACAGCATTCGTGTAAAAAAAAAACTCTTAACCGGATCGGAGCGTGGTGTTAAAAGCACCACGCTCCGGATCGGAGTACTGCTGTATCACGCTCCGCTCCGGATCGGAGCGTGTGTCCCAGAAATCCGAACCACTCCGCTCCGGAGCGGAGTGCTGTTGTATCACGCTCCGCTCCGGATCGGAGCGTACGTCTCAAAAAGCTGAACCACTCCGCTCCGGATCGGAGTGCTGTTATATCACGCTCCGTTCCGGATCGGAGCGTGCTACTCAAAAAGTCGAACCACTCCGCTCCGGAGCGGAGCGTGTCTCTCAAGAAATCGAACCACTCCGCTCCGGATCGGAGTGCTGTCGTACCACGCTCCGCTCCGGAGCGAGGAGCGGAGTAGAACTGACGCTTCGAAGTCGCTCCGGAGCGCTCCTTTAGTACGCTCCGCACTCCGCTCCGAAACCCTGGTATTGATATCTTATTTAATCTGCACACTTGTTTTTCATATCATTTCAGTAGGCCAATCCATACGGGAAACAGGGTACTTTTTGTGATAATGAAAGGTTACATTTTTTTTACTTGTGACGTTATTAACTACAGGAGTTCATTAGTGACCATTTCTAAGGCCAATCATTACTCTCTAGTGTAGGTGACTGGGTACACTGAGATGAGAAACCCTTTAGCAAGAGGCCTAAATTAACTATTCTTTTGTAAATGTAAATAATATATATATATGTTGGGGATCGCCTCCAACTCAATCTGAATAGTTCCTATCCCTGGTGACGCCACTCTCATTTGGCAGGGAGTAAACGAGCGGGGTGGATCCAGAACATCCACGACCACAGACTACTAAGAAAGATATAAGACTCTGAATGAAGACGAAGAAAGATGAACAAAAGCCGGCCATATTTTTCCCAGAGGAACATTCGAATCCAGAATCCAATCCCCAAGAGATTACTTCCTGGCAAGATAACTGGATCCCAGCACGAGTCCCACCGGAATAATAACTCCAGCTGCAGGATTTCGCGAGAGCTTCGATTAGAAAACTTCCAGAGCGCCCGAAATCCAGGCAGCCAAATTCCGACTTGGCAAACACCAATTCGGGAACAAAGGGAGAGTGAGAGCTCTATTAAAATATCCGCAAATCGAAGGAGTTCCAATCTGGTGTTGAACGGCAGGAACTCGAGGAGAAACATTGTTCTAAGCTTCTCTTTGTGTTGGTTCACTGCTCAGTTTTGTGATGTCTGAGAACTGTCAACATCAGAGATATTGTAAACGAACACTTGATCAATAGATGGCGCTGATTGGGGAAATCCGTAAGGAAGAATTTACCGGTATGTGTGTTAACTTAAGTTGAGCTATCCTTGGAAATGGTCCATTGAAAAACAAGCACTATATAAGGCACATATCTAGAAATATGTATATTTCGGTACATTCCGAACCAAGTGTCTCAGAAATAATAATAATATAAATCTTTAAATTAATATGTCAATATAATGTATAGGTATATTGATAATAATATATAAATTTAAGGGCTCGGGGGTAAAACATGGTAAGTGACATTTTGGTCATTATTGAGTTACAAAGTAAAAAGAGTCATCCTTCAATTTTCGCGTGTAAATGCCATGTCATGCAAATTGCATTCGACTCACTGAACACTTCTGAAATTGATAAACATGACACGAAAATAATTAATCTTCAGTATAGATTCTAATAATCTTTCTGCTTAATATTTAAACTCAATAATGACCCAAATATCACCATGTTTTACAATCCTAGATCTTCAATAAATATTCCATTGCATGAATAGATAAAAAGATGCTATAAGACTACAGATATAATAGCACGTATTAATTATCTAGTTTACATGTAGTTCAGATCGCTAAAAATTTGTATAAAACCAACTGTCCTGTCACGGAAATTAATGTCAAAAAGATATAGAACTGAATATTTATTGAATATCAGAAAATAATGTTAAATCCAGTTTAGAAAAAGTATAGTTTCCGATTACTATTTTATTACGTAGTAGTGTGCATAAATCTTTGGTACTGTCGTTCAAAGCAGTAAGATCTAATCCTTGACTTCTGGTAGGCTCGGCGGAAATAAAAAACCTTCGATTTACAACAAATGCTAAATAGGTTCAATATTTAATTTTAGTACTTCATAACCCTTACGGGCCCGAGTTTTAGCCTCCTGGGGCCCCCTATATAGGTCCATGTTTAGAAATGTGCAAATTCGTGACTTCAATCTACGACCCATGAAAATTCCAGAACACAACAGTACCCAATAGATCCACCTCTATGCACTCCACCTTTGAAAGTTTAACCCGGAGTGTAAAAAAAAAGTTGTCTTGAAATTGTTACATGTCACATTCGTTCATGTAAAATCAAATTGTTGCTATCGCCTGTAGCGAAAGGCAGTACATACACCTTAACTGAGGCACCATACATTCAAATGTAACGTTTGATATGACTCGATCTTTGTTATTCAGCGTGGCTTTTGTGTCACGTTTGGCTAATCGCGAAGAGGAGGCCGAGTGATGATGTGATGAAGTTGATGAAGGGACATTCATGCCCAAGCCGGGATTCGAACCCAGGAACATCGATGGCAAGATCGAATGCCGACCACGTAACGCGAGCTAATATTACTACTGTTATCTTGGTATATACTTATAATCCAACAAACTACATATAATAACAATAAAGTGCATTCATCTACCCCAACAATAGCGTGTACTTCTCAACAACTCGTGAAACTTACTGCAGTACAGTACTGTATTGAAGATCTTAGAGTCGTATTATAAAGGCTAATTGGGATTAGTTTCAAGGAAGAGATCGTAGTACGGTGCCGTGAACACAGCTCCAATATGTTCCTTCCGTTAGAGATCTACCAGCGGAATAGCTCCAAACAAAAGAAGAGTGATTAGTGAGGTGCAACGGAAGCCAAAGTTCAACGAAAAAAGCCCAAGTATTGCGTTTCTCTACGACCCAATGATCGTTCTAAATTTGGGGTGGCTTAAGACTGTCTCCTTCCTTTGTTGCACCTAATTGGAAGCCTGGCTACGAACAGCTTGTTAGGCGGACCGCAGAGAGCTTGATACTGTGTCTCGACTTACTAATGGAGCAAGATATCTCCTTGGAATACGTCATAAATTAGCCTTACAGTAGCTTCGCTTTCAACGCTACGGGACCGTCCTTGTGTGCTTATAATAGTCTTGTATGGTCGGGAAAACCAAGCGTAGTGTGTCCCAAAAACGGGGTTGTTAAAGATACAGGAATTTTAAATAAATTTAATTCCGGTCCAGGAGAGAAAGAAATCGGAAAGCGTAAATAGGTTCTGCACCGTAAAAAAACCTTTTTATCTGTGAAGTATTTCAATTCGGTCCAGGGACCTTTTTTCCGGATCAATTTAAATACGGTCCAGGAACATTTTTTCCCAAATCAATTTAAATACGGTCCAGGAACCTTTTCTCCGGATCAGTTTAAATAGGGTCCAACTTACGTATTGAAATGAAACAATACGCAACTTGGACCGAATTTAAATTTTGCGAGATGAAAAATTCCGGTCCTGTTGCGGTACCCATTACAATTTATGGGTTCCTGGACCTTTAACAACCCTGCCCAGAAGTCGCCTTCCATAATTTGACGAAGTATAACTGTGCACCGGTGATTGGTACTTTTTCATATTAAAGCGTACTCCGGGGTCTTCCATTCTATTTCAGTTACACAAAGAGTTTCAAAAGTCGCGCAAACCCATAACTTTGATCGCCTGTACCATGAAAACTGTAAGAGATATTTACACCGGGTTTCCTGCGCTATAAAGCCTCATTTATTGAGATATTTTCCAATGATTAACATTATTAGTTTTCTCCACACAGAAAATTCTATAAATTAATAACTGGTGAAAGGCAGCGTTAAAAAAAATTCAGAAATTCACTTTTCAGTGAGAAAAATATATAAAAAGGTATTGAAGGGTCATTATTAGATGACTGATATCATGTTAGTCTGTCATTTGCGGGTGATGTGCAGCATTTGATGGGTTTGCATGGCTTAAGTGAAAATGTCCCATTTTAGGGGTATATTACCATAGCTGGCAACACTATCAGCTCGAAATTTCGTGAACAAACTCAAACAATATGTGCCATAATGCAGAATTCAGAGAGAGAGAGAGAGAGAGAGAGAGAGAGAGAGAGAGAGTGTGTGTGTGTGTGTGTGTGTGTGTGTTTCAAAATTTGGCCACACATAAAACAGACCATCATGAGAACCAATCACCTCGTCTACCTGATCCATACATAAGGTGTCACACAGCCTGTAGCCAAGTGCGGACAAAACTGGAAGGCAGGTTGCACGCTGGCAACGGC
This sequence comes from Lepisma saccharinum, assembly GCF_977018435.1. NCBI lineage: Eukaryota > Metazoa > Arthropoda > Insecta > Zygentoma > Lepismatidae > Lepisma > Lepisma saccharinum. The sequence continues at coordinate 9,390,712 of NC_139229.1, forward strand.
GTTAGCTCTGGTATAACATAAAACTTCGGCTTGCGTTCATACGAAATTCTGTGAAACTGAGGTTCTAGGTAAATGATGTTGAGTAAGTCCGCCTAGTGACGTCAGCAGCAAACTAATGTTGAGTGATTCTGTGACTTTTACAAGTGACTGAGTGATTTCAAGACTTTGTGTAGAATCCGTCAACAGCACACGATACAAGAATCTCCAAAACCAATAAGTTGCTGACCAAGGCAGTTTATTAAGATAAAAACACTTAACACGTAACGTTTCGACCCTGTAGCAGGGTCTTCCTCAGACGAAGAACTAAACTAAAATGATGAAATAAACTACACACAGAAAGATTACATACACATAGCAGGGTCACAAGCCACACAACAACAAATCAAGTTGACAGTCCTTATCTAGGAAGATTTCTACAAAGGAATTAAACATATCACCTCCTGACAGTTGTTGACTAATGGGTCTACTACACTGACAGGTGATTGGCAGGTCAAGATTAGCAAGAGTCTAAGAACCACCTGCTCACCACTCCCCCACCCCTCCTGCCTTTTCCTTTATGGATGAATACCTCCTCCTCTGATCTTCTTCTTTTCTCTTCTTTCTTCCTTCTTCATACTTTTTTTTTTCATTCCTTTTCTTCATCCTTTCAACTTTCTCTAACACACTCTTCCATTCCTTGTTTATCTTGAGCCCTCCATTCCAATTCATGATGTCTTCTCCTTTCTTTTCTATTTCTTTGGCCTCCTTCCATTTTCTCACTAGTTCTCTCTTCTCTTTTCCTATTCGCCTAGCCGAATCCCATTCAACTTCATGTCCTGTTTCTCTAGTGTGTTTGAATATGGCATTCCTGTCTCTCTTCAATCTCACATCATCCATGTGTTGCTTTAACCTGTCTTTAAGTCTCTTCTTCGTTTCCCCTATATATACACTTTCACATCCTCTGCACTTCACCTCGTAGATAACCCCTTCCTCTTCCTCCTCTCTCTTTTCTTCCTTCTTCTTGCTGGCTATACTTAAAATAGTGCGCCCTCCCTTCCTGTAAGTTCTTATACCCAATTTCCTCAGCACTTTGCATATCTTCTCTGTGGCATCGCCCATACTTCTTATACCAAACCATCTCTCTTTTTCTTTTTCTTCCTTCTCTTCCAGTCCTCTCTCTTTTATCTCTTTCCTTCTTCTGTTGATGTTGTGTCTGTCTTTCTTTTCATAGCCATTCTCTTCTAGTTGTTCCCACAGGCTATTAATCTTGGTTTCTTCTTCCCCTTTCTCTGTGCATATCTTCTTTATTCGGTCTTCCATGTTCCTTATAAAATTACGTTTAGTTGCATCACCCACATCACTTCTTTTGTGGCAGAACACTCCTGCCGAACACTTCTTTTGATACCATGTAGCCACTATCCCCATTCCTCTCTTCTTTTTCATCTCAATATCCAAGAAATTTAATGTTCCTTCCTGTTCCGTTTCGAGCTCAAGGAATATTCCTGCTTTCTCATCTTCTACATCTTTAACAAGCTTACTCAGCTGCCTTTTTGTTCCTTTCCATATCCCAAAACAATCATCCACATATCTACAAAATAGACTTAACTTATCTCCTCCTTTCACTATCACTTCCTTCTCCCATTCATTCATAACTAATTCCGCCAGCACAGGGCTCAAGCAAGAGCCTATATTTAGACCTTCACTAATCTTGATGATTTTACTCCCCACTCTGCTGTAGCTATTGTCCCAAATGGTTTCCAGCGCTTGTACCACTCTCTCACTATCCCATTCTCCTATAATGCTTTTCCCAACTTTTTTCCTCACTATATCCACTACGTGTAACCCTTTTGATGCTCGGGAACATGCTTCTCACGTCTAGGCTAAACATTGTGATTTTATCCCCAGACTCCTTCAGACCTTTTATAAGGTCCACCACCTGCTCACTGTTTTTCACGGCTCTGCTTTCTTGTTCTCTCACTAACACTTCAATTACCTTTTTTAACTTCTTCTCCAATGGTTCCAAAATATTGTCCCTGCAATTCATCACTGGTCTCAACTTTATCTCTTCTTTATGTATTTTGGGAAAACCTTTTAAACAGGGCAGTCTTCCTGCCTCCTTCGTGAGCTTTTTAAACCCCCTCCTTCCACAATCTTTTATGATCTTTTCTCTAATATTGCGTTCCTCTTCCATTCCACAAATCTCCTCATACGTGTCCCCTTTCAGGTCTTCAAACTTCTTCTCGTACCATTCTTTTTCCATCACGACTGTGGCCCCTCCCTTATCTGCCTGTTCCACCACCACATCGTTCCTTGTCTTGATTCTTTTCATACCCTCCCTTTCCTTCTGGCTCAAATTATCTAATCTTCTCTGTTTATCCATTTCTTTCTTCAAAATGGCTGCTGTTCTTCTTCTAATCTTATCCCTTTCTGCCTCTTCTTCAATATGTAGCACCGCTTCCTCAATATCATATACAATTTCTTCATAGTTCACATTTCTCTCCCTCACTTTGAAACCTCGGCCTAATTTCAAAAAAGCTTCCTCTTCTTCTGATATTTGAACATCTCCGATTATAACCACTCTTCTCCTGCCCTCTTCACCTTCTTCCTCTTCTCTTCTTTCCTCTCTCCATCCCAGTCTTTCTCCTTTCTTCTTCATCTTCAGTTTCACCTTCTCACTAAAGTTTTCTTGCCATCTTCTCATTTCATGGAATGTGAATTCTCTAGTAAAAATGGTGAGTCCATCTTCTATGGTTGCTTCCATTCCTGCCAGTTTCTCCTTTATTGTTCTGATTTCCTTCTTCCTCTTTCTTATTTCGTTCCATATCATTTCTTTTTCAAGTTTCTGTACTAACCTCTTCCATCTTCTGGTGCGACAATCCAATCCCTTCTTACTTATCTTCAGTCCCTTTGGTGTTGTGCCCTTCTCCAAACACTCCCTCAAGAATATTTCTTGCTCCTGCTTGTGTATGTCCTTCCTCTTCAAGTCCTTCCAGTCATTGATTTTCCTCATCAGCCTCGCAAAATGTCCAATTGTAATATAATTAAGCCTTGTTTCCATATTAAAACCAATAAGTTGCTGACCAAGGCAGTTTATTAAGATAAAAACACTTAACACGTAACGTTTCGACCCTGTAGCAGGGTCTTCCTCAGACGAAGAACTAAACTAGTTGACCCATTAGTCAACAACTGTCAGGAGGTGATATGTTTAATTCCTTTGTAGAAATCTTCCTAGATAAGGACTGTCAACTTGATTTGTTGTTGTGTGGCTTGTGACCCTGCTATGTGTATGTAATCTTTCTGTGTGTAGTTTATTTCATCATTTTAGTTTAGTTCTTCGTCTGAGGAAGACCCTGCTACAGGGTCGAAACGTTACGTGTTAAGTGTTTTTATCTTAATAAACTGCCTTGGTCAGCAACTTATTGGTTTTAATATGGAAACAAGGCTTAATTATATTACAAGAATCTCCATCAGTTTGGATGGATACGAGGAGTGACGAAGGATTGTAAACACATTAACAAGAGACAAGCGGCAAGTGACACTTCACCACAAGTAGCCTGACATGAGTAGCCACTTCCGTCTCCAGTCTGGCGAAGCATTGACCGCGCATGCGCAAAAACAGACGTCAGCACGACGTATTCCGTACACAAAACAGTCAGGTCTGAGTGTCATCAAAGCGACATCTGCAGTGAGTCGCACCATTTCGGTGAGAAATTTCTCTCGGGTATGGATACGCTGATTCACCTAAATATACTTTGACAGACGTTACTCTTCTTGGCATCTCTTTCCCCCAGTGGCTACGCCAAGGGTGGGCTATGGCTACCCAAATTCAGGCTGGCTCACCCTGTCAAAATGTAATTGACAAAAATTTAGTGATTAAAGTTAAACGAAAATATAGATGTAGAAGTATGTAATGGAAGCCTTCCGTGTTAATCTTGAAGTTTGTTTTAGGCCAACTTTATACACGGTTGGCTAATCGGGACTGAACCTACAAGTTTAAAGTGGAATCCAAAACACTGTGTGTCTCCACGGGGTATCGAATCCGTCTTTCTGCTTGACAGGCATCAAGTCACTTACCCACACCAGAAAGCCTAAGGGCCACAACTGTTTCAATTTTATCAGTATTCTACAATAAAAAACTAAAAGACAACCAATCGATTACTGTGTAGACGAATGGATAACGCTCTCGCCTTTGGTGCGAACGGTCCCGGGTTCATTGTTCAAAAACGTTCGCTGAAGACCCAGCATTGCGAAGAAAGTTGAGAAGCTGCTTGAAAGTAAGAAATAGGGCTCCGGTCTAGATATCTAGAAAACAGCGGCGATGGGACTCTATGCGCTGACAACTCGTGACTGAACGAAAGCCGCTTGTTAGGTCTTGGCCTTCAAAAGGCTAACTTTTACAACTGTTATTGTATAAATAGCCGACCACAGCTCGCTACGAAACCAGGGGTACTGGACTGGGCATGGATGTTCTTTGCGAGTGTCTTTCGGCCAATTTCAACATATTACTCATCTTCATCGTCGCGATTAGCCCACAGTGGCAGAAAAGGGACGCTAAATAACACAAATGAAAACCAAATATTGCATAAATATAGTGATACAGTGGAACCTTGTTAACTCGAACTTGAGGGGGGAAAAGCAAAAATTCGAGGTATCAAGGATTTCGACTTACCAAAGTTCGAGTTATTGAGGGCCAAAATCGCCGACTTCGAGTTATAGAGGTCTAAAGTTTACTGAATGATGGTTACATACACGGCAGAGTGGGGGAGTTCAAGTCCCAACACGATTGTTGATCACCTTACATTGCACGTACGCACCCTACACTTCGACTTATTAGTCCGTTCGACTAAAACTTCGAGTTATAGAGGTGATTAGAATTTAACTTCAACTCGTAGAGGTTCCTCATAGTGTACCTTCGAGTTATTGAGCTCGAACGACATCCCATAAGCTGTACAAAAATTCGTCTTATCAAGGTTTTATTCGAGTTATTGAGGTAAAATTAACATTGAGTGTTATGGACAATTCAACGGGATTATAAAAAATTCGACTTATGAAGGAATTCGAGTTGTTGAGGTTCCACTGTATTTCGTACATTGTTTTTCACTTACTAACAATTAGGCGATGTCCTCCATACCCTGTCTATGAATAGCACATGGTTACAGTCTTCAATTTTATACGCAGACATGTATGTCGTGACAAGGAGCTTATCTACCAGTCCCGTCAGAAAAGTAGTGCATAGTGCATACAAGATACAATCAAACGCTGCATACGGAACAATAGGTGCATTCTCAAATGCGTTCAGAAGCCAGAATAAAGTCCAAATAAAGAAGGGTTGCAGCGTGGTGCAGATAATTAATAGATAATGAAAGCAAGGGCGTGTCCTTCCAGACATATTTGGGAACGTCCCAAGCCGCGGCGTAGAGTTAATTGAAGGCGGGCTGCAACACACGAATGAATAATTGATGAAAGATGGCCTCCCGAGAGGCGGCGCTGCGGTCGTCCTATCTCGCGTCATTTGTTTACACTTCTCTCTCCCCCTGAACTCGACAATGGCCATTGTGACAGATAACAGGCGAATTGCAGTCCACCGGACACAAGCACCCGTTTCCAAGTGCATTAATGACGTAACGTGCCGGTTAGAATGGCTACAAGTGGCGCTGTGTAAGCTGGTCGATTGCAACGGAGGAAAACCATGATGTTTCATTACATCGCTCACAAGGCAACTCGTTCACTAGAGTACCACTCCACACAACGCTTGCATAATGTTCGGAAACTCTTTCACCTATGCCGGCTCAATCTCCCCAATGCCCTAACAAAAGAAGCTCGTTAAGTTTGAAGAAAGAATAAGTTCAGCGTGCGTTTACTGCGAAAACACCAAACACCTGAGTACTGCTAGTAATTACTAAATATACGGGTCGACGTTTCAACTGGCTGCTAGAAAGAAACGAATAATCCATTAGCCAAGTTCTATTCGATTGACACAATTTACTTCCGTGTCTCAAGAAGCCGAACGCTGCTCGCAGGGAAAACAAATGAATTGCTGATACATTTCAAGGTATCAAACCTACTCTAAGCGCATCGTTGCAGCCGAAACAAGAATAAACAGTTTAAATATAAAGAAAAGGATACAAATCTCGAAGACCATATCGTGAAGAAAACAAATGCTTGTTTGGTAACAAGCACAGAACATACTAACCCGCAAATTCAGAATTATGCGTGACAACCTCTCCACAAAGCAGCCGATGTTACACGTTCAGCATGTACACCCAACGGCGAAAGGAACAGTGGGCGAATTGTCCACCAGCATTTTCATTCGGTCTGTATTACACAATGTGATGACAATGAATTGAAATAAAGACGTCAATAAGCAGAGAACAATGCCTGCTTCGAACCAACATAGTTTCATTCCTTAAAACAACACAGGATGTAGAAAAAAAAAGTAGTGAAAATAGCTGTGGACATTTTGCCTACCATTACCTTTGCCGTTGACTGTACTACGAAACTGAAAATGCAGTCCCGGCACGTAATGCACGAAGCCGATTGGCAAAATGTATATCCGCCATGAGCGGGAATGTAACTCCAAAATGTTGATTTTACAGAAGTAAAAACCTGAAGGTTGGGTTAGGTTAGGTTTGATAGAGATGAGATTTACATATATCCTATTTATCAGTTATGTAGGCTGCTTCAATGACCAACAAAATGGACAAAACTCATTTTTTGGCAAAATTGGACCTTGACCCCTTTCTCCAGATGTGTGGGTGTGTGCCTAGCAGTGTTTCGACATCTTTAAAACTTTCTTGAAATAACGTATCATATGAAATTTGGCTATGTTAAAGTATATCACCGAAATCACGCTTAGTCATAATATCACCTGTACGATATGCCAAAAAAGTATTAGTTAGATCTACGAACCTGGGAACTGTATTACACTTGACAAAAAATCTGTTGCCATAATTTCTAAAAAAACCTACAGGTGCGGTCAGATTTTTAAAATCGCGCCTGGTCGACGCCATAGCCTCATTATCCTACAAGAGTGCAAGTGACACCCGAGTGTCTTCCCATAAGGTTACCTTTTACATCTACGTATTTTGTTAGTACGTTATTTAAATTCCATAGAGGTCATAATTTGGGCGTTATTAAACTGTAATTCTGTATAACTAATTTGTAGATGCTTTACATATACCCCAATTTGCCTCCAGTTCTACTCTAAATCCTTAGAGCCCAGTTGTGAGGAAGATAAGTAATTGACCCCCCTTAAGGGAGCATATAAATCCTCTCGCTTTAATAAGGGATAAGTCACCTCATTTAGTGAGATGGTGCAAACAGAAAGACAAGAACAAAACTCAGGTTATCCCGTGACGCGTTTGGTGCAGTGTTGCCAAATGCACAATATTTTCTCTGGATCAAATAAAATTCACCTTCAAGAGAGCATCGCAGGATTATAGAGGGTGCCGGTGATTGAATAATAAGGAACTGCCCATATAATTTCTGAAGATTTTTACAGGACATTAAATTTTTCAGAAAATTTCACATAAACTTTGATATGTCACCTTCCCCTATTTCCATTTGCAAACAAAAGTTGAACTTCAGATTTCGGATCTAAGATGGTGGATAACATGCGTCGGAGATGCAGCGCTTCGTCTCCTAGACACTGCATTTGTCCATGAAAAAGTCAATATGCTGACCAAGGCAGTAATTTATTTTATTATAAAACATAAACTAAACATAACGTTTCAACCTTCTAGCAAGGTCTTCTTCAGACTCTGTATCAAGTACAAAAGTAACAAGATACAAAAACAGGGCAAACTATTAGAAAGTTGTTCTGGAACTTTCTAGCAGGTGGCTTTCCCTTGTCAACTGTACTTTCACCTAGAAGGTTGAAACGTTATGTTTAGTTTATGTTTTTAATAAAATAAATTACTGCCTTGGTCAGCATATTTAGTTTTTCATAATCATGGAAACAAGGCTTAATGGTGTTATGTATTTGTCCATTCATGTCCTGCAATATCTGTAGAAATTATGTGGATGGTTCCACACTTTTCAATCAAACCTTGAGTGGTGAGATAACGATTTATTTACTTAATCCGATAGTGAATTCATATACAAGTAGCTATCATTAAAACCTCGTAAACTGTATATTAAATAGCCAGATGTACTAAATGTACATATTTTGTAGCACTTGACCGAATTTTTTTTTAAATTTTTTTTACAGATTACTTACTGGCCCCAGATAACTTACTACTTACTGTGGTTTTTACAAATAATTTGCCTACAATCACAAAATTTACTTTGTCTAAATGAACCACAATAAACAAGATAATTTTCGAATTCTGAAGGGAAATTATCGGTTTGGATCTGGCAACAGAGGTTTGACAGTTGAACTCCGACCCTGCCTGCCTAGAGGGAGCGCTGAATAATGTATGGCGGCAGGAACGATCGATGCTTGTTAATCCCCTTTATTTCTCACCTGATTCCACTAACTCCCCATCCATCACGCCAGACTTGAAGGACAGGTGGCAGCAGCTGCGCCAAATGCATCACTGCGGATTCATTTTCTGGATGGAAAGTTTGAAGCCTCCCAACTTACTTTCCTACGCGTACCAAAACCCTAGGCCTTTAACTTCGAAATTCAGTGTACTCTAAGTATTACAGGAAGCTTCCATTCGAAACACGTTGAACAGGAATTCGCAGCAACATCACGAAGGTTCTCCATTTAAGTTTATCTTCAATATTAACATTGGCATACACAAAAATCCGCAGTTGAGTGCATCACACATATCTTTGCCGTTGCGCACATACCAATTTTCGTTTCGTCTCCCTCTCTCTTAACATCACGTGTTCTACGCTGCTCGCCAACCTTCGCCATTGTTGCCATATTGTCATTCCATTCCTGGACACACTCGCGCAAACAGCATTGAAAACAATTCAATAGCGCTCGCGGTTCACACCGTTCGGCAGGGACGGTAATATGGCAATATAACATGACGAAGTGGTTGCTTCTTTTATGCAGTGCATATTCATTGGCTAGCTAGTAACTAGTGTTGCCAACTGTAATAATGAAGCACTATTTCTGTCACTGAAGGAGAAAGGCAGTTAAAGTGACGGTGAGTTTTGCTGGATTCGAAGCACCATATTTTCATTTCATACTAAGTATTTGACCGGTTTGACGATGTGTGTGTTAATTGCGTGTATGTATGTGAAAGTGTGTGTTTGTTAATGAACGTTAAATTCCATAATACCTCCAGTTCTGTCAAAGTTGAAATAAAAAAACTTACATAGCCAAGCTCGGAAAATTCACAAATTGTTCATATTTCATAATTTTGGAATTGTTCAAAAGAAATAAATTATGTGGCTCCATGAGCATTTCAACTCTTGGCTTATTTCAACTCGCACAGCTTATCGTCAAGTGACAGTATATGTACTTGTTATTGTTGTGGAAGCCGGCATCGTTTGTAAATGTACAACAAAGGCAACCGACTCTCATCGATCACAGAGAGGCAATAATACTGCTTGAGGAGGAGTGTTGTGGTCCAATTGTCGCGGTTTAACACGTTCGCATGTTATTAGTTCCAGGGGCGTCGACTTGTCAAAATTATTGGGTGTGCTCTGATCACTGAAATAAACGAATGAATGACTCACTCCCTCCCTTTTTTAAAAATAAAAAATACGTCCTCGTATAGCAGTTTTTAACCAGCTATTATATTCCTCATGCCAATAAAATGTAACATGAAAAACGTGTGTTTGTTCATTTGTTTTTTAGATAACAATTAACATTTTATTTAAAAGTAGGCTATGTATTTACATTAAGAGGCCAACATAACAGTTTTATGCCGGCCTCGGTAGCCGAGCGTGTTGGGTGGTCGACTCAACTCGCTTTCATCCGCAGGTCTCGGGTTCGAGTCCCGGCGAGGGCATGGGTGTGTTTTAACAACAGACTTGTAAAGAAAGGACATGTGACGGGGGCAAAGAACCTTAGTGTTGACGTACCCATAAAAATAGCTAATATTTACAATATTTAACAGTTTTATTTAATTATTTACATAAATGCTAACATAAATCGTAGGCAAATAGTTTTACTTTTTTGTTCTTGTTACAATATTTTACTTTTTAAAATTAATTTTGCAATAATAAATCAACACATAGCACGCCGTGCTTTAGCAATAATGCCTTTGATCATAGCTATTCCCGTTTTCGCAATACAGACTTTTCATAAGCTTTCCTTGAATATTTTACTGCAAGCCAGTGTTAAATAAACTCAAAGACATTAGAATTATTTTCCCCTTATTCTTTGGACTAGAGGAAGAGATTTCGAGGATAACTAAATATCGTACATATCAATATTGCCTGAAAGTCGTGTTTACGACCTCAAATTGTTCAGAATTCACTAAACAACATACTGGTATAATTGTCATATCACCTCGTTATTTTGAAACTCTTTTTAGTAAAAATGTTAACAATACTCATAATTATATACTTAGTATATAGTAATAAGTCATGTGTTTTGCTGTCTCCGTTCATAGCCCCCCCCCCCCAAGTTGATGGTTTAGCGGTCTCAGCCCCCCAAATTTGATGGTCTAGAAAGTTAAGTTCATGTTGCACAATTCAGAGTAAACTTTACAAGAGAAGCAAAATAATACATTAGATCCTGTTAAGCAAAATTATTTGAGACATCATTAACCTTGGGGGGGTTCGAGCACCCAAAGCCCCATGGAGTCGGCGCCTATGAATAGTTCTCAAAGCAGTGGTAGTGTCGGTCGTGTATTATCTGTCGTTGCAGTTCCGTACCAGTGTAGACTGGTTTTGGGAGTGAACAGTTAGAACGCCACCAGTGCATTAATGCAATGGAAAATAATAAAGTGTTTATTTTGTTTGAAATCACTCAAATAAGGAATCACTATGAAGAAGTCTTCTTTGCAGCATTTTTGGTAATTTTACGTATGTGTTAGTCCATATTTTTCGAATTTTTAGTCCATATGTATGTAGCTACATACAAAGCCACTTGTTAGTACATATTAATACTCCTAGTCCTGGTATAATGCATGACGTTTAAAACTCAACGTTAGATAGACCTGAATTATCTAATTTTCTTGTTGTACGCAACAGCTGTGCATCGGCGCACTCCAGCGATTTTTCTACCTGCCCCATTAGCAACACTGCTTCTTGAGTTGTGTCGCGCATCGCACGGCAGAAATATGTGTGCTGGGCTCTACTAATGGTAAAAGTTAGAGATCGGTTAGTTCAATGGGGGCCCTGGAAAAGGTTTATTAAGCTCTTGCCTTTACTCATTCTCACCAACAGGTCGGTAGGTGCCTGGGCTTGCCCCGAGTTGATACCTTACTGGAGATGAGGCCTGCTCGAAAAGGTTTATTAACATCGTAATCATCAGTCTCAATATCAGTGTTGTATCCAGCTACTCTCCTCAGGGGGAATATCAAATTTCACGGGTGGGGGAGGGGGAATGTCACAGGCATCTAATAACAATACTGTTATTTTAAAATTGTCTGTTACCTATGATATGTAATTAAATTAAATTAACTCATTCTTTCTATCTACTATCAAGCTGTGTCTGTGCACCTGTTTCACTATTTTCCGTATTAATAACGGCCCTGCATTTTTTTAAAAAAAAGGTTTGGTTTGAGTTGGTGTTTTAAGCCTACTTTATGCACAGTAAGGCTAATCGGGACTGGACCTACAGTTTAAAGTGGGATCCGAACCACTTGTGCCTCCACCGGGTATGGAACCAGGGACCTCTTGATTACAAGGCGACGACGCTACCACTGCGCCATAGGGGAGGCCCCCTTTTTATAAAAAAAAAATCGGATGTTTTCAAATCAATAGATGATTTTGGAAATATTTTGAATGCTCACTATTCTATATGCATTTACAGTTCAAAATTGGAGGATTTGCATTGTAGAAAATCAATATTTTACCACCATCTAAACAGAGCCATGTATTCGGGAAATATTGGAACTGCACATTTTATTGTGAATTATATTGTTGTTTTCTGAAAATACTAGACGTGATGGGTAAAAGTGGATTTCATTTTTGGAATCAGCATCCTGAAATTCAGAGACATCAGTCATCTGCAAGACATGAAAACCCATGCAGACGGTGTAATCGGCAGCAATCAATATTGTCTCCTTCTTATTCTGTCACAATCTCTTTCCATATCTCTAATAATTATATACATGGTAAATTGAGGATCAGTAGTAATATAGTACATCTTCCTTCCCTAACGCACTGTTGACCGTACATCAATATATTTTCCACTGGCGTTTTACCACAGCCATTGGCTGTGCCTTTTCTGTGCTCGTTTTTCTCTGCACAGAGGAATAACAAATAGTTTTATCAAGTTACTTTCAATACAAGCAAAACACATGTCTTGTGGAAGTTTAATCAGCCTGGTACATGTAAAATTATGCAGGAAAATTTACAATATATTTCCGCTAAATCGAGAAACTACTAGAACCGCTTGTCACGTGGGGAACTTACTTTTTAAAGAGAGCATGCGAGGATCTACTTCATGCATTTCGCGTTTAAAGTTACACAGAACCACTTAAAAGCCAGACCCGACAAGACCGCAATGAGACTTCCGCCAATGCAGCTAAAATAAAACTACCGCAGCAGCGGATGTTATGAAAATACAACATTCACGAAAGTCACATAACCTTATCCCAGTTCGGCTCGGTCCCACTTCTGCGCCACGACATCCGTGACACCTATCGCGTAATATGCAAATTAACGGTTCAGCAGGGTACCTTTAATCGCCACAAGTGAAGTTTCAAAGTGTATCTCTTTTTTGAAGTAAGAACGTGCAAGGGTGGGGTGATTTTCAGTCAAAATTTGTTAATTTCCACGTCGTTCTAATGCTAGAATTAATACGAACGAGTTAAACAAATGATCAAAACGTTTTTCTCAAAACCTGCTTTTATCAGACTGGGGTAATGAGAATTTAAACCGTCAGAGAACATCATGCAAAGAACTCGTTGCTCTTTTGTTAGCGTGTGTTGGGATTTTCTAGGTCGAGTGCAAGGGCAAACGTGTGGTCGATGTTAGATGAGGAATGCGGGCCAAAGATAAGCAGCAGTAAAATCGCTGTGCAGATAAGAAAAGCATCACAAGACACGACTGCGGTGTCGAATGCGTCATGACATTTTATCTGTATGAAACCTGCAGAGGCATACAAAATAAATAATAACAATCTTTCATCCAAGCGTCCTTGCACAAAAACTTTCGTGTATAGCACTCACTTCTCTTGCTTCAACGGAAAACAATGTAGCACTATGTTTCTGAGACAAGCCAAAGCATAAAACATTGTTAATGTTTGTAACATGATAAGAGCGATGATAAAAATAATGTGTTTGAACATTTATAGTAATACTAGATCTCGGCACGTTTGGCTAGAAATCGCTACGAAATAGCGGTGTGAGCCAACAAAATTACTACGACGGCGATAAGAAATTAGTTTCTTACTTCTTGAATTGTTTGTGAAATGCCAGTAATATGGGTAGAATAGAGGTTCATATTTGAAAGAATAGGATAAGCTAATCGGCACTGGACCTAGAGTTTGAACAACCATTCAATTATTTCGTCGGCGAAAAAAAACAACAAGAACGCTCTTTCAGTACAAGGTAATAAGGTTCACCACTAGAAAATACCTCGAATTCTGGGCGTCCACTGGGGCCACAAATCAAGAGGATGAGGTTTGGAAAACTTATGAGAATGAGGAAAATTAACCATGTGTAAACGTGAACTAGGGAAATGTTAAATTTACTTGTAAACGTACGTAAAGAGGAGGAGTCAAATGAAAACCTTCATTTGTTTTTTTTATATCTAGTAGATTTCTGCCCGTATGGTTGCACAAGTTTTCTTCATTTAAGCATAGACTCACTGCGGATCTACATATAGTACTTTCAAGTCTTACTTAGTGCCTCTATACGTCAACAACAAAAATAAACTTTGAGATACACGTGCCGTCACGTATGAGCCACTGCGAAGGCCTTTCCACCCATCTGCCTGAAAACTGAGGCCATTGTCGAACTTCATCCTTCCTTCGTAAACTTGCTGGTGTGGTAAACATGCACAGAGATACTGAATTTTCATTTCCCAGAGTATTCCCATGCTTCCAGAGAGCAAGAAACCAAAGCCCTTCACTGTGAAAGTGTGTGGAGGAGGTGAAATCTTTGAGATGACAAAAATGGCGTTTTAAAGGTCACTTGATTAGTATTGCAGCCTTGAGGTCGCTTCGTAAATCACAGTTGATATCCCATGTAAATTTGAGCTCTATACAGTCGGAATACTCACAAAGAAACCACCCCCCTGTTTGTCAGTATTATCTTATACCGTTTTAACTTTGCAATGACCATAGTTCAGGCCAGGATTTATACATATTCCGGAGGTAAAATAGTCCCCCGTTCGGATCTCCGGGTGGGGACTACTTTGGGAGGTCCCTGGACTAAGGATAAGATCTACGTTAGGAATAAGGATATTAAATTAGGCACCTGGAATGTTCTGAGCCTTTACCGGCCTGGGGCATTTCAGTGTACAGTTAATGAGATAGTTAAGTATAAATTAGATGTAGTAGCTGTCCAGGAAGTTAGGTGGCCAGGAGAAGGGAATTGTAAAACTAAAAATTATACTTTTTTCTATGGTATTATGAAAATCATAATTTTGGAACAGGCTTTTTCATAAATAATAGAATTATCTCAGCTCTTAAAACAGTAGAATTTATTAATGATAGGATATCATATGCAGTTTTACAGGGTAGGTGGTGTAAAATTATTTTAATAAACATACATGCACCAACGGAAGATAAAGATGATAATACTAAAGATGATTTTTATACCGAGTTAGAACAGGTCTTTGATAAATTTTCTCAGTATGATATGAAAATTCTGTTAGGTGACTGTAATGCACAGATTGACAAAGAAGAGACATTTAAACCCACAATTGGTAAAGAAAGTCTTCATGAATTAAGTAATGATAATGGTATAAGATTGATTACTTTTGCAACCTCAAAGAATTTAATTGTGAAAAGTACCACTTTTAAACATAAAGATATCCATAAATATACCTGGTATTCTCCAGATGGTAAAACTCATAATCAGATAGATCATATTATCATTGATAAGAGAAGGCATACTAGTATAATTGACGTTCGTACACATAGAGGTGCTGACTGTGCCAGTGACCATTATTTAGTAATTGCTAAATTAAGAGAAAGACTCTCAGTGATAAATCATAAGCAACAAAATCTAAAAGTTCTAAAATTTGATACAGGAAAGTTTACTGATGAAAGAATTAAGAAAGATTACCAAATTAAACTGTCAAATAGATTTGATGTTTTGCAGGATTTAAATGATGATGAAAATATAAATGAAACAGACGTAAATAAGAATTGGGAGCACATACGTAATGCAATAGAATCAGCAGCTAAAGAAAGTATAGGATACCATAAACCGAGAAAAAGTAAGCCATGGTTTCATAATGAATGTCATAATCTAATAGAAATAAGAAATCAGGCTAGACTTAGGTGGTTAAATAACTCTGATGATACAAATCTAAACAATTATAATAGAATAAAGCGAGAAGTTAACCGCACGTTTAGAAGTAAAAAAAGAGATTACTTGAAAAGCAAAATTAACGAAATTGAAACAAACAGCAAAAATAAAAATATCAGAGATTTATATAAAGGTGTAAATGAGTTTAGAAAGGGGTGGCAACCTAAAGTAAACTTGATAAAAGATAAAGACGGTGATTTTCTAGCTGACTCAAGCGATATTCTAAATAGATGGAAGAACTACTTTAATGACCTTTTAAATGTCCATGTAGGAGATAAATCAGAAGTGAATGAAGTACACACAGCAGAACCTTTAGTTCCAGAACCTAACTTGACTGAAGTTAAAGATGCTATTAAAAGGCTAAAGAATAACAAAGCACCTGGCATTGATTTAATACCAGCTGAGTTAATTAAATATGGTGGAAATTCATTAATATGTCAAATTCATAAATTAATTTGTTTAATATGGAATAAAGAAGAAATCCCTCAACAGTGGAAAGAATCCATAATTGTTCCTGTGTTTAAAAAAGGTGATAAAATGAACTGCAATAATTACCGTGGAATTTCTCTACACTCAACAACATATAAAATATTATCTAACATTCTTTTAACAAGACTAACCCCATATGCTAATGAAATTATAGGTGATTATCAATGTGGATTTACACGCAACAGATCAACTACAGATCAAATTTTTCACATCAGACAGACACTTGAAAAAAAGTGGGAATATAATCAAAATGTCCATCAGCTATTCATTGATTTCAAAAAAGCATATGATTCGGTCAAAAGAGATAAATTATATAAAATATTAGTAGAGTTTGGAATACCTAAGAAGCTTGTTAGTATGATAAAAATATGCACCAGTGAAACAGAAAGTAAAATTCGTGTGGGTATTAATATGTCTGACAAATTTACAATTCATGATGGGTTAAAACAGGGAGATGCATTATCTCCATTGCTCTTTAATTTTGCCTTAGAATATGCTGTTAGGAAGGTAAACGAAACTAAAGAAGGACTAAAATTAAATGGTGTGACTCAGTTGTTAGCATATGCAGATGATGTAGACTTACTGGGGGATGATGTGAATACAATTAAGAATAATGCTAAAATATTTTTCAAAACTGCTAAAGAGATAGGTTTGGAAGTTAACAAAGAGAAAACTAAATATATGCTTACAGGCCGAAACCAAGTGTTAGGTAATAATCAAAATCTAATTATTGATAACAACTCGTTTGAACCAGTTTCCAAATTCAAATACTTAGGAGTAATATTAACAAATGAAAATTATATTAAAGAGGAAATAAAAAGTAGGCTCAATTCAGGAAATGAATGTTACTTCTCTCTTCATAAACTTTTGTCTTCTCGTTTAATATCTAAGAAACTAAAAGTTAAAATATACAAAACAGTAATTTTGCCTGTAGTATTATATGGGTGTGAAACTTGGTCCCTTACATTGAAAGAGGAACATAAATTGAGAGTATTTGAAAATAGGATCCTTAGGAATATATTTGGACCTAAAAGGGATGAGGAGACAGGTGAGTGGAGAAGGTTACATAATTTAGAACTACATAATTTGTACTCATGTCCAGACATTATTAGAATAATTAAATCAAGAAGACTTAGGTGGGCAGGCCATGTGGCACGAATGGGAGAGGAAAGAGGAGTTTACAGGATTCTTGTTGGGAAACCTGATGGTAAGAGACCTGTAGGAAGGCCAAGACGAAGATGGAGGGACAACGTCGAGATGGACCTAAGGGAAATCGGTAGGGATGGAAAAGAGTATATAGATCTTGCTCAAGATAGGGACAGATGGAAGGCCTGTGTTGCTGCAGCCATGAATCTTCGGGTTTAAGAAGGCTAGAGAGTTAGT
The DNA here is from genome assembly GCF_977018435.1 of Lepisma saccharinum. Lineage (NCBI taxonomy): Eukaryota > Metazoa > Arthropoda > Insecta > Zygentoma > Lepismatidae > Lepisma > Lepisma saccharinum. The sequence goes on from NC_139229.1 coordinate 9,408,120, forward strand.
TAGTTAGTTTAGGATTTATACATTGTTACAACCTATAAGCACACAAAGATTCAATGTCTACTGTGACTCTGTAAAATTAATAATGATGTTATAAAAATATATATTTTGAAATATTCAATGGGAAAACCGACAAGGGGAAGAAAATTGATTTTAGTTCTCTCGAGAATATATCTATCTCTTCCTCGTCTGCAAGTTGTTGGTTGGTTGATTTGGTGTTTTAAGTCCACTTTATGCACAATAAAGCTAATTGGGACTGGACCTACAGTTTAAAGTGGGATCCGAGCCACTATGTACCTCCACCGGGTTTCGAACCCGGGACCCCTTGATTACAAGGCGATGACGCTACCTGTGCGCCATCGGGGAGGCCCGCAAGCTGTTGGGAACGTTGTTCGTGAGATATAAGTCTATTAGGTATAAGGATAAACGGATGAAAAGTTCAAATGCGATCCATTTTCTGTGTATACATTACGTGCAAATCAATATTACTCACTTAGGTACTGGTAGGAAAGGAGAAAAGAATGCCCCCGGTCGAGATCGAACACAAGCGTAACTGATACAGAAATCGCCTGCTGACCAACACGCCAACAGTATCACGCTATTGTCCCTCTATCGGTCACGTTACCAAAACCTCAATACCGCAATAACAAACCCATTTTCATTTCTTTAAATTAGACACACACAAGAGATGTACTACGTAGATTTTACAGCGAAAAATGCAGGCTCGACCAGGACTCGAACCTGGGTCTCTGGCATTCCGTGCCATTGCTCTACTTCTTTTTTTTTTTAAAGGAATATATACCCCTATTCGGCAGTATCCCCCGTCATTCACACATTTCTGAAACTTTCACACATTTCAATTTTCACTGTATTCTGGTATAAACACAAACATCCAAGTCCTAGCAGGGATTCGAACCCGGGACCCCTGGTTCCGTATCGCACTGTGATAGCCAATCCTCCACGGAGGTCGACATACCACTGAGCTACCGAGCCGGCCTGGCGTTGCGTGATATTTCGCTGTCGCTGTTTTACCTGTGTCTCTGCAAATACTACCACAAGGCAACGTCGACGTCTACAGTGTTTCAAAGGCAACAGATTCCGTTGCGATAGCACTTGCATAGACGATTCCACACAGGTAAAAAACAGCAAAAACTCAGGCGAAGCGAGGCCGGCTCGGTATCATTTTCATTTCTCTGACGAATTTACATGATCTCTAAGTAGAAATCAAACCGGATACATGTCACAGCAGAGAGATGCATTTTTAAATTGCAGAGAATACACTACTTGACATGCTTTCTTTCAAGAATGAAGTTCTTCCAGACACACGCCTTAGTTAAACTATCACTTTACACGTGTGTGTGTTTTGGGTCAGTGTTCGTTCGTTAACATACAGGGTGATTCATATAAAACTGGCACATTTCATTATAAATGTATGCGAACAACACTAAAGCTAGCAACAAGTTATTACATCTTACATGTAACATAAATATGGGAGTTTAATAACCTTTACATTACAAGCTGAAAATATCCTCCACCCCCTCGTGAAGGCACAGATGTACACGTCGTTCCTTGTTCCTGGTTGTTCGTTCGGATATGTTGTTGTCAATACCGGCGCTATCGTATGTGATGCTCTCTTTCAATTCGTCGAATGTCAGAAAGCGTGTAACGTACACTTTTCTGGAAGATGTCGGGGTGGCGTTCAAGTCAGGTAATCTCGGTGGCCATAAGTTTTAGAAAAGTATCCGGCCATTGGATCAACGCGAAGGACTCATTTGGTACATGACACGTGGAGTCTTCCTGTTGAAAATAGCATTGACACTGCTCTACGTCATTTAATTTCTCAACGAGCACCATGACAATTCGTGCGTACTTAATTTTCGCAACGACTGCGACAATATGACGACGAGAGCTATCAAATTTGTCAGAGCTGTGCACTCTCTTGAGAATATATGAATCTCCCAGATGTTCTTCGTCATGCGAGACTAACACAAAGCATTACGATGTATTCCTATTGAAATAAATCTTGGATGAAATCTGTTAGTTTTATTTGAATCGCCCTGTAGTTTGGTGTTCGAGAGATCGCAACATAGCTTAAAAAAAAAAGTAATATATTTTCAATGCCTTTGTAGTAGTAGTAATAGAGGAATGCTTAATGCGATTGCTTCTGATGCGAATGGTCCAGTGTTCGATTCGCAGTGGGAGTAGAATACTTTAGCGTTGTATTGAAGTTCAGACTTGAGTCTACTATTTAATTACAAATTTGATTCGCCTTGCTTCCTTTTCACAAACCCCATGATGAACATTTCTTGCCTTTTTGTACTGTTTCACAGCGCACAGATATTGAACAGGGATCACTTAATATACTGTCCTTTGATCCATCATTTTACGAGTCATGAAAAAAAGTAATAATTCAAAATGACGGGGTGTAAATTATCAAGGTCAGATCCCGACTTTGGGAAATTATTTCCCTACTTTTCGTAATCCCAAACAGCTGAGCAATTCCAATACATGTTATTGAAAAGTGGTTAATTCTTGATATTTTCTGCACTATAAGTGTCTGAAATTCCTTGAAACTAACAGCTTCTATTCCAGCAGTGCAAAAGCAATCACTTGAAGAGGAAATATTGTGTACAATTGTAGATTTTAACCGAAAAGAGAAATTTCGAAAATTTCCCAATCTGATCGGGAAATAAATGTTTATTTTTCAGTCCGGACGTCAGAATTATTAATATTTCATTCCCAATCCCGCACACCCGTAGCTACGAAAGTCAACATGATAATAATGTATCTTGTTAAAACGTTCTCTCTTATTGACAATTAATTGCTGTAACGCACACCTTGTAATGCAGAAAAACAATATTACAGTAAAACCTCGTTAATCGGGACCCCGACAAGCCGGACTTCGCTTAATCCGGACAGGCAAAAGGCCAAAAAAACAAACCAGAATGCAAGGTTTTTGAATGTGGCTAGAAGTCAACAAGAGAACTTCCCAAAGGAAAGGCAGTCAACCACTGATGAAATTCTGTTTCCCGCAGACTTTGTACTGTACTGTATAGTGTATTTAGGCCCATGCCCTTTAAATACACCATAATAAACGTGTTTTGTTGCTATAAACGGAGCTTTAATGCACTTTCTCCTGTTCTTTTAGGCTATTTCAGTTAATCCGGACTTTCGTTAAACCGGTCAACTTATCCCCCCATTCGTCCGGATTAACGAGGTTTTACTGTATATTTAATAAAATGTTGCTACAATTTCACCATTAGAATTATTAATACACGAACGTCTCTCATATATCTCACTGGCGCACATTGAGAACATGCGATAGCAGTCAGTCAGCCAAACAATTTTCCACCTGATTTCCGTTATGTATTCAGTCGCTTTTCTGCACTTTTGGCTAATCACAACAATCAGGGAGAATGGTGATTAGATGAAATTGATGAAAGGAAACTAAAGTCACAAAGAACATTCGTACCCAACCCAGGATTCGAACCCGGCAACACTCGACCCGTTCGCCCACCGAGGCGACCTTTTTGCTTGATTGTGAGATGCAGAGGTCACAGGATAAAGAAATACCCCTTCCCATTTTTTTCAATAAACCAAAACCTGTGAAGCATGAGCATGTCGCGATTAGAGCAATGTAACGGAGATACCGTTTTAGGATTTGCGGCAAAAATAATGAAAAAGAGAACAACTGAGATGAACAGGATTAGAGCCCGCGATTTCAGGAAGCGCGAGATCCAAGGCTTTCCCTCTCTCCTGGCGCATTGATTCTCCTTTCTTGCGTAGGAATGCGAGGTGTCGTGGCTCGCTTCCAGTGTTGCATCGATCTGTACATCATGCAACACCACTGCACCAGTCTAGTACAAAAATAGAAAAATAACAACATACCTGTAGTAGTCAGTAACTCAGAAAAAATAACACTTTACATACACGAGTTCATTATTACACTTCATAAAATAAGCACTTAGGGCATCGTTTCTCAACCTATGGGGTGCGACCCACTGCAGGGTCCCGAAGGGGCGTTTGATGGGTCGCGATGTCGGGCTCGAAAATTCATTTATTGTGTCTTAAAAACCTATTACATTTAAATTACTAAGATTATATTGTTTTAACAATTTAAATTCAAACCAATGGTGTCAGTAAAACTAAGAGTAAATGTGTGATATCAGCTGTGATTCTGGCATTATTTATTATTATTATTTATTATTATCTCAATAGGGTTACAATTAAGCCATACAACATTTCATTTAGAACAATATTGATACAAATAATGACTTGATGCCCTATGTGGTAAAAATATACAAAAGCTACATCTGAGAAAATGAGATGAATTTACGTGAGTATACAGTATAAAGTGTTCTATAGTAGCAATGAAATAAAGAAATAAACTAAATATTTAGATTCAGACTTAACGAAGTTTTGGATATCTTTAATAGGTGAGTATCTTGAACGTTTGGATGAGGCATTAAAGTTGATCATGCGTTCTCCACCTCATATTTGTGTGAAAAGGGGTTTTGATCCCTGATTCAAGTGAAAAGCAAGTTCAGAAATAGACTTGCGCAATCAGATTTACGACTTATGTTAACCGCCATTGAACCCAACATACCCCAGCTTATGCGGAAAAGGCAGCCCTAACCGTTACATTAGTTCAATTTCAGCATGCGTGTTTAGTTAGATGCTAGACTAGAGTAAATTAGGATTTTAAATTACATATTTACTTTTCTAGAATGAAGTATGTGTAATTTGTGTAAAAGAGGGCTTTTTAAAGTGCTCGATGCTAGCACAAATATGATTATAAAGTGGGTGCACACCCGTACAAGTAATTCTGCTGGCGCCCATGCTTATGGGTCCCATGAAGTGTAATATCCTTCAAGGTGGGTCCCGGACTGGAAAAGGTTGGGAACCACTGCTTTAGTTTTGAACTATAATGTCACTCACATCAAGTGTAGCCAAATTGGTTGTACCCTTGTCCACAATGCGATTGATCCGGGAGTAGGGAGGGGGGTCACGAATTAACGGGAGCGATGCCAGGGATTAGCCCCACAAAAAGTTTTATCCTCGACAAAAAAAAAATCCCTGCCAGAGATGTTTGTGTCTCCCTTAAAGAAAATAGAATTAAAAGCTATAGCATACCATTTCTTAACTCAGAAACAAACACAATTGAAAACTCATTCGTGTCCATTGATGGTCCAGTCATCAAAGATTTCCCTGCAGGAAAAGTAAGCAGCCTTGTGGATTAAAGGGGGACACCTTTCTGCAACTGACCAACCTCACTGAGACGACAGCAGGCTGCTTCCATGGCATAGTGCTCATATTTTAAACTATTACAGTGTTCACAAGTAACATGTAAGTAGGGTAGATGTTTGAACTTGGCAATAGGGTCATTCCATGTCAAATCAACCAATAAAAAAATATTTTTGAACCTTTAGGATTCAGAGTGGCCGCAGTGGCTCAGTCGGTAACGTGTCTGACCTCCATGCTAAAGGTCCCGGATTCGATCCCCGGCCGGTTCAAATCCGGGAACTTTTCTAACGTTGGAAGATGCCCCGGCGCCCACCCAGCGTCGAATAACATGGGTACCTGGGGGAAACCCTGGGGGGTAAAGGCGGTCAGGGGCGTGATTCTGATCACATCACCCCTACTCACGGCCGGATCAAGAAAGTGTGGGACGTTACCCCTTATACGCCTTCATGGCGTGGTGCTAAGCACAGGGGAGCACTTTACCTTTTTTTACCTTTAGGATTCAGATTTTAAGATTTTTTTTTGTTTATTCACTGTACCTATCAAGATGACGAAAACTTCCAAATTTCAGATTATTTGGGCTCTTAGTTTTTGAGTTATTGACTTTCAAAAAAGCAAAAATTTTACGACATTTTGAAATCTTCAAGCATTCACTTCCGCACGGTCTCCGTAGCCTTGTACCAAGTTTCACAGCAATCCATTGCTTCAAACGGACTTCAGAGGGCTCTGAGTGTGGCAACTATAATTTTGACAAACCAGTACTCGCCCTGTATATATAAGCTAAGGCAAAGAGTAGGCGTAATGGTTATAATACCCACACTCCAAGCTCGCCGAGTCGCAGCAAAGGTTTCAGAGGAAAGAAATGTCGCCCGTAGACAAAATGAACCGATTCGCACGAACACAAATCAAACTCGCTTCTGCAAGATAAGACCCTTTTGTGCAGACAGAATTGAGGAGTCTGGCAGACACCGTCGACTGCGAATAGTAAAGTTTTTATATCGAGAGCTGAAGATGGAGAAACCCTTGTGATGACTCCGACGACGGATAATTCATCCACTGAAACTCGCTTCCTACATCTCTCCCGGCTGGAGCTGGTTGTCAAGAGGCTCAGAAAGAGTTCCTCCGGGTTGGCAGCTCATTATCCATAATTTATCCCTCCAGATTATCCTCGGAGTTAACGTAAATGAAAGAGAGAGAAGCTGCAGGTCTCTCCCGGATATTCCAATACCGACTTCTTCATGGAGTGGAAGAGTCCACACTGGCGAAACGGTGGAGTGAACATGAGAAGCTGAGGAAATTGGTTGATTATACTCTGTCTCGGGTATATCTGGAGCAAGGCCGCTCAAAGCGGCAGAGTAGGTGTGGACGCTGCTGTGAATGCCGGCAACGGCAGTCGCTTTCCCCCTTCCACGCAAACCCGTTCCCTATCGCGTCAGTATTTGCGCAGAGACTTGTCTTCGTTCGCTTCCTCCAGCGATAGAACAGACAGAGTAGAGATTTGGTTTTTGTTATTTAGCGTCATTTTTCTGCCACCTCTGGCTAACTTCGACGATGAGGATGAGTGAAAATATGATGCAATTCATGAAGGGACAGTCACACAGAACTGAATTCGAACCCGGGCCACATGCGGAATTTCGTTATTTGCGAATCAAACAGGCTTGGACATTTTTATTACAGTAGCCCAAGGATAGTAAAACTTTAATAGTTACAGACAGCTAAGAGTAGTAAAAACTATTACTCGATGTTAATGCTTGTACGAGGGCTATCCAGAAAGTAACTTACGTTTTGGTGGAGTGGGGCGAGGGGCGTGGCTAATGCCGCCATCTTGGTGCCAGAGCGTCCCCTCACTCAGTACGCATCCAGCTGTGGTAGCGTGCGGTTCGTGTTGCTTCTGCTGTGTTCACTGTGAATGTTTAAAATGTGTGCTCCAATCGAAAATCACACGAGTTGTAAAGTGCGGTCAGTGATTAAATTTTTGTTAGCGAAAAACCATAAACCAACTGAATTTCATTGGCAACTTTGTGTGCTCGATGTAGAGCGATGTGGCCGACCGAGCATTGTGACTGATGAACTGGTGGTGAAAATCGATGCAAAGATTCGTGAAAACCGCCGCTTCACAATTACGGAGCTCTCGCTTAGTGTGGCCATTTTTAAACATATTGCATCACTGCCTCACGCTGCCTTCGCTCATTACGTCGTTTCCGAATACCTCACCAAGTTGCCAATGAATTTCAATTGGTTTGTGGTTTCTCGCCAACAAAAATCTAATCACTGACCGCACTTTACAACTCGTGTGATTTTCGATTGGAGCACACATTTTATACATCCACAGTCAACACAGCAGAAGCAACACGAACCGCACGCTACCTCAGCTGGATGCTTACTGAGTGAGGGGATGCTCTGATACCAAGATGGCGGCGTTAGCCACGCCCCTCGCCCCACTCCACTAAAATGTAAGTTACTTTCTGGGTAGCCCTCGTATTTGTCTCATTACCTGCCGCTTATCTATATATACTCTCTAAAAGTGTTCCTTTCTTGCATACAGACGGTATTTCAATTGATTAATTTAGTTTATTTTACTTTGCGTTTTGTGCCTCTTGGCACAAATGATGAAATGATGACGTTCATGAATGGATATTCACAAACAACCAAGCCCGAGCGGGATTCGAACCCGGGACCCTTGGCGTCGCAGTGCGGCCACAGGCTCCGGCAGACAGATGGCATTTCAAAATTAACGGTTGTATTGCGGCAAGTAATTTTTATAGACACCACTTTTTCGTGCTTTTATTAGTCTAAATGGGCAATTGACAATCAAACAGTCCACTGTAAAGCTTTGTCGGTTCCTGAAAAATGTTTTCTTGTAATATGGAATGTTTATTTGCGGCAGAGTCTATATATAGATTGCTTTTCTTAGCTTCATTATGCGGGCAGTCTTTTTATAATTATTATTTAGGATGAAACGAATTTGCGATTGCATCTTTATATAGAAGATTTCCTTTTGGATGCACTTCCCTTCAACGTCGCCGCAAAGAAGGGGTAGTATTATTGCCTTTTAAACAATGTGCATCTAGTGTATTAACAATAACATTGTTAACTGTGTTGGAAGTGGAAATTATGTTCAGGGGTGTTTGATTGAGCCTTGGGTGTATCTGGGGGATGCTCCTCTGCTTTGAAATGGGACATCTGAGGGGATGCTTTCCGATTATTATGTTCATAACTGAGGGTATACCACACCACTTCGAGCACTGATTTATTATTATTCATTACGTTTATATTTCTATTATCGTTGAAAAGTTTCGAAAATAATCCAGCAAAATATGTCTGTATTTTCAATTTGTGAAACTACATACAATTAATTTGTAATTACAGTATATTTTTTCATATCAAATTTTGAAACGTTTAGTTGCTGTTTCAAGTCCAGTTTATGCACAAATAGGATAATCGGGACTGGATCTACAGTTAAAGTGAGATCCAAACTACTATGTGCCTCGAATCCGGCACCTCTTGATTACAAGGCGATGATTACGCCATTGGGAAGGCCCAAAATTTTGAAACGTACTAACGTTATGAAGAAAGTAACGTAGCCATTGAGGAATAGGCGCCTTTCAATATAAATAAACATCAAAATTTCCCAAGTGGCTAACATAAGGAACTGCTTAATTTTTGATTTGAATACACAATTAATGAAGAATGTTTTTTTTTTGTTTATAAATGTATATTTGGTTGTAGCTTTTCAGCTATGCACCAGTTACATTTGTTTTGCATTTCATAATTTTACAATTTCATAATTTTATAATACAATACTTTCTCTTACAATATACATATACAATATATACAAGGGTTGGATAAAAAGTAATGGCAACACTGCTGCCCGTGAAAGGGGCGAGTCACAGCGCCACAACAGTTTCGTGGTTGATAAAGGAATGTCAGACGAGGAAGTATAGTGAGAGGGGTGTGATTGTATGTTATTCAGTCAAAAACAGCAGTGCTCTGAAGCAGAGGACGAGAGTGCAAGCGCCCTAACAATATGTTTAGGCAAGAAGAACAACGTCTCTCATGCAGACGGTCAACGCAGCCTACTACTGCACCTTCTTGCAACACCACCTTCGTCTCGCATTAAGAAGGAAGCGACGGCACGTTCTGGCACGGTGTCCCATCATCCTGCTTGACAATGCAAAGTGTCACACTGCGAACACTGTGACGGCGCTCCTGCATAACTGGTAGTGGGAGGTACTGGAACATCCGCCGTATTCACCGGTATGAGACCGTGTGATTACGACCTGTTTGCCAAAATGAAGGAACCACTGGGCGGGAAGCACTACGACACGCGCGAAGCCATCATACGTGCTATAGGGCGGTCACTGCGGGACATCGACAGAGATGGACGCGCTGACGGTGTACGACGCCTTCCGTACGTGTGACAGAAGGTCGTAGAGATGGGGGGGGGATTACATTGAAGGAATATAACACGTGCTCCTCTGCCAATACAGTCAAGTAGCTATTATACCAGTGTTGCCATTACTTTTTATCCAACCCTTGTACATATACATACACATATACAAGTACATATACATATACATATACAAGTACATATATTATTTTCTTAGTCGGGTTCCTCAAAAGTGTTGACAAGGCGTATGCCTCATTACATCCTGCTTCTTTTAGATCTCTTAAGAAATACTCACCCGTAGTTACATTAAGGCGACATTCAAATATAATATGATCAGGTGTTCCTTCTGTTGCACCACACTGACAGATTGGGGATTACACAATCTTCCTAGTGTACAAGTCTTTAGGGGCTAGGGTGTAATTTAGCCGACTTCTAAGAAGGCTTGTTAAAGAGTTTCTTGAAAGGTTAATGTCTTGATACCAAGGTTCTTTAGGCATAAGTGATTAAATTGAATAATATTTTTTCCCATTAGTCTTCCCTGTAATTGTCCATTGTTTCTGCCAACTTTTCAACAATTCTGTTTTAGCATGCGAGTCTAGCGATTTTGCAGAAAATTTAATCCGAAGCGATCGGTGACTTGATTCTTCAGCTGCGTACTTGGCTAATGTGTCTGCTATGTGGTTTCCTTCTATGGATGTATGACCAGGAGTCCAGACAAAAGAAATACTGAAATAGGTGGATTTGGTCCTTTAAACGCCCCTTTATATGGTAGCAAGGGTACTGGGAACCAGCACAGGACCACAAACATTATGGAACTGTCATGTTACTGCAAGCGAACTACAGGAGAACCTATAACATGCATCGGGCGACCACTGTCAGAAACAGACAGCAGGCTGCACTACGTCATCAACAACCCGCTGTAGTCCCCCCCCCCAACTGACAAGAACAATGTCGGTCAGAGACCATATCCTGTGCAATTCTCTGACGAGTCCTATTTGTCCTTACATTGTTCATATGGTCGTAAACATGTTTCGAGGAAGCAAGGCTGGAGCCATTCAATCAAACTGTTGCTTATGGAGGCGGACTTGTTATGGCCTGGGGAGACATAAGTGTGGATACAAAAGCTGATGTCGGCATCCTACGAAATGGGAACTCCGAGACGGTATATTGACGTGATCCTAGTGTCGCATGTTATTCCACAACTGAGGGAACTTGGAGAAACGCACTTATTCAAGCATGAAAACCCGAAATCTATGCAGCCTGAGTTTCTTCCAGGAGCACAAGTTGCAAAGAATGGACTGGTCATCTAGGAGTTCAGACTTGATTGAATACCTCCGCGATCAACTAAAATGACGCGTTCGAGATCTACACTCGTACCGGGAATCTATGGAGCAAACGAACGAGAACAAGTCATCTGCGTAAGTAGGAATCGAGAGGGCTCGAGTAATGAATGCTTGAGTACACGGAGGAAAATACGTGGCTGCAGCTACGAGCGGTTTGCAGCGGCCTGCACAGCGATGCTCCGTACACTCGCTTTCTCCCCTTCTCTACCGTTATGCGTTGCCTTCCTCCACAGATTGCAGAGACAAGAGTGTAGAGCAATCTCCCCTTGAAGACACCCTTGTGGACGAATGAAGATGCCTATCCCAAGTGAAGGTACGATGTATTGATTGGTTTAAATCTTTTGGGTGCGTCCCCTTTTCTGAAACCCTTACCTCAAAATTAAAAAGGGGGTGTAGAAAAGCTCTGAGGAAGGTCAAAAATGCAAGTTGTAAATGAACCTGCATAAGACAAACACAACACATTATAAAAGGTAAGGATAGTTTAAAAATTATCTCAGACGCAGTGCAAACTGCCAGAAACATAAACACGTTCAATGCTACTGTTCTCCAGGCAAGAGGAAGCAATATTCTACGTTAACTTCATACCAGTAGTAACAGTTGGGCTGAAAAGTTCGTAGGCTGACTCATAGATGGCGTTACTAGAATTAAATCCATGTGATTTTTACTTAGTACTAACCTTCAAAAGATACGTGTATAAATTTCACAGCTGCCGGACAATTAGTTCGTGAGATATAGCATTGTGAGTGAAGCAGCTTTTGTTATTGTGTAAAAATGGGTAAAAAAGAATTTCGTGTGTTAATAAAGCATTGCTTTTTGTCGAAAAAAAATACTGTTGAAGCCAAGGCTTGGCTTGATAAACATTATTCGGACTCTGCACCAGGAAAATCAACCGTTGAGAAGTGGTTTGCTAAATTTAAACGAGGCGAAATGAGCATCGAAGACGATGCACGCAGTGGACGCCCCAAAGAGGCTGTTACCGACGAAAACATCAAAAAAGTCCACAAAATAATTTTAAATGATCGTAAAGTGAAGTTGATCGAGATAGCTGAGACTTTAAAAATATCAAAGGAACGTGTTGGACATATTGTGCATGAATATTTGAACATGCGAAAGCTTTGTGCAAAATGGGTGCCGCGCGTGCTCACAATCGATCAAAAGCAACAACGTTTTGATGATTCGGAGCAATGTTTAGCGATATTCAACCGTAATAAACACGAATTTTTCCGTCGATATATTACAATGGATGAAACATGGCTCCATAACTACACTCCAGAGTCCAATCGACAGTCAGCCGAGTGGACTGCACGTGATGAACCGAATCCAAAGCGTGGAAAGACGCAACAGTCGGCTGTCAAGGTTATGGCATCAGTATTCTGGGATGCGCATGGTATTATATTCATCGATTACCTCAAAAAGGGCCAGACCATCAACAGCGATTATTGCATAGCGTTGTTGGAGCGTTTAAAGGATGAAATCACGAAAAAATGGCCCCATTTGAAGAAGAAAAAAGTGCTATTTCATCAAGACAATGCACCGTGTCACAAATCAATGAAAACGATGGCAAAATTATATGAATTTGACTACGAATTGCTTCCCCATCCACCATATTCTCCAGATCTGGCCCCCAGTGACTTTTTCCTGTTTGCAGACCTTAAAAGAATGCTCGCTGGAAAGAAATTTAGGACTGATGAAGAGGTAATCGCCGAAACTGAGGCCTATTTTGAGGCTAAAGAGAAATCGTACTATAAAAATGGCATCGAAAAATTGTATGACCGCTATAATCGTTGTATCGCCCTCGAAGGCAACTATATTGAATAATAAAATCGAATTTTGTCAAAAAATTTTACTATGTTAGCCTACGAACTTTTCAGCCCAACTGTTATGTAACCATGTTGATTTCTTTCATGTGTGATAAGTAAACACATATATCCTTTCATGTGTAGCAAGTGAGCACTTAAGTTTCAGATATTTTGGTAAACAAACTCATTGTGTTGCAAACAGTGAATTTCCGTTTTATTTTTTTACTGTTCCAAAGAAGAGAGAGATGTTTGCATGTTATTGTAATTTAAATTTTACTCTGTAGCAGTACAATAATGTTACCTTTCAATACTTGACTACTTTAATAGCTTCCCCGATAGAGTAGCCGCCTTGTAATCAAGGGGTTCTTGGGTTCGATACCCGATGGAAGCACATAGTCGTTCGAATCTCACTTTAAACTGTAGGTCCAGTCCCAATTAGCGTGGTCTTGAAACAAAACTTAAACTCTTGACTACTACTTATTTTTGTGAGCAGTGTATAATGATGTTAGAATACAATCAACTCTGGATGTAGTGAACATTCGGCAATATTGAACCTAAATCAGCACTTAAAAGCCAATTTCGTTTGTAGTGAATCCTCAAATTTGGTTTTAATAAACATAAGATATAAAATGTCCATGAGAAATCATCATTGTTTGCATTATACAAGCAACACTTGACAGAGATACTTTCACAAATGGTTCATTACATCCTTACGATATTTTATTATATAATATGTTGTTTATGTATGCATATATCCATCCATATAAATATGTGTGTGTGTGTGTGTAAATATATGTGGATGAGCTTATGGACATATGTCCATTAATATGTATATTAATATATTTCATTATTGTTTCTATCTTATTATGGTTATATGGTTATATTTATTCTGGGCAAGTCTAATCCAGGGGTGCCCACAGAGAGGATTCATGACGTTTTGGGAATTTTGAGGGAACAAGATTTTACACCAATTCTATATATAATCAAACAAAAATGGGGGGGGGGTCATTTCTTTGATTGACTTGTTATTGATTTTTATATTATGCACAGTTTTTCTACCTAGCTGTGTGCGTGAACGCGGCGATGGGGTTGAAATGAGGGGGGTGGGGGGCGTGCTGCTCGCATTAAAACAAGGTCAAGCAGACAACTTGTCAAGAAGAAGGTTCAGTCATTACACTAAGAATGGCAGTGAACCTGAACAGTTTTCTACACTTTATGTTAGCAAACATGAAAATGAGCCTAAAGTACCTAAAGTAAATATATTTTTGCTTAAATATGTCTGTATTATATTGTTCCGCAAATTTTGTCTGACCGAAATAATTTGAGTAAGTAATTCGGCATAAACGGTGGGGGGCAAGGGGAATGTTATACTTTTGGGAGAAGTGCGTCATAGGCCTTGGGGCGGCACCCCTGGTCTAATCTACATGCGTATTTATGAGAAATGTGATTTTAGATGATATTATCTAATGATAATATTGGTTGTGGATTTATGGATAATTTATATATGTTTTATACGAGCACGTCATTACCCTACATTATGTAAGTATATTTATGTTATAGTTATATCTATGTAATATGTATGCATATTATTTAATCTCACTTATATTCATATTCGCATTATTTATATTAATGACACTGTAATTGGAGATATCCTTTCTCTGTAGATGCCAGCCAAATAAATAAATCAATAAATCATGAGTACAGTCTTATTTTTACTTGAAGACTTGATGAAACTGTTTTCTTAACGGGGTGGGGAGTGGGGGGGTGGGGGGCTAAAGCCATGGCAGAACCTTGGACGTAACAAGAATGGTACAGAGTTCAACTAATCGAATGATCTTAATGAAACTTTCGTATGTGCATTACAACTCTGGAGTTTCCATCACGAAGCTAGAGATTTTTCAAGTGTGCAACTGTATCGTTAACTTTTATCTCCAACTTTCTGTGCTTTATCCAGTTCCTTTCCTGCCTCGTAGAAACCCACGGGGGCAAGACATTCCCAAGGGGTGCCAGTCAACTGTCACCCGCTTGGAGGCGCTGGTGTCGCCATGAAAAAGTTACGGCGCTCGAGACCAAGTGAGCAACATCGCAGAGGGGAAACGAAAAAAAATGCAACACGGAGTGTCCTCTGAAAAGAAAAGAAACCCCGCAGAGTGTTTGCCTGTCAAATGCGACGGTCCCGAAAGCGGTGCAAATTGGTTTAAAAAGAAGCAAGCTGTCAGCCTGTTTCGAACAGACGTTGGTTCTACAATGTTCTGCATGCGTTTTCCGATATCGTCTGCAAACTAATGTCACAATGCACACCAAAAAATGTGTAACTTTAGCTCAAGTTTCCCCATCACCTAAAGGTACTCCTCGAAAGGGATGAGAGATGAAAAAGACATGTTAGAGCTGTGTTTACTGCACGAGAAGAAATGTGATATACATTTTTAATTTTCACCGGGTTGCAAGAGTAGAGACGGTTCAAGGTCAGCATTTCTGCTCTCACCTTGATCCAAAATTCATTTCTGCCTTCTTGCTACTTCTCCTCCGAATCGTGTTTCCTGGATGCAATGTTGCCAGCAGTTTAGTAGTAATTGTCACTACAGGGTGTCTAACAAGATAACAAATCCAAAATTCCTGACTTTTTCTGGACCTTTTATTTTCTTCCTGACTTTTTCTCCCCCTTTTTCGTAACATTTATTTAATCGGCTCCTACTTACTGTAGGTATGTTGTAAATGAAGAAGAATTTACATTTTTGTTCAATGAAAACCCCCTACCACAAGGCCCGTTAAGATGAAAACTGAATCTGTACTTTTAAGTAGTTCCTAGTTTTTTGCTAGTTTCATTTGAAAAAAAAATGATTTTATCAAAATTTCTCTCTATGCGGTCCGCGCGCATTATATACAGAAGGCGCAGAAAAAGAGAGTATTGAATAATGTCATTTTATCGGCATCTTTTTTTGCACCTTTTTAAAAACATTTTCAGAACCTTTTATTCCCTTTCCCGACCATAATTTTGCACCTTAAAATCCCTTCTCTAGTAATAAGCTCACTGTAGAAATGGTCAAATTACATAAATACATATAAAGCAAACGAAGTAGAAGGTGTATGATAATGACTAAGGTTAACTAGAGGGTATACGGCGTATACCCTGGACTACAACCTTGGTTATAACCTTCCCCCTTTTTTAATAGGGAAATCCCCTACTACTATGAATTCCTTTCAGCTCAGTAAACGCAGTTCCAATTTGTATTTTATCATGAGAGCCCGGATTTTAATGTAATATCAAAGTACAAAATATGTACTTAAATATGTAACAATAATTGATAAAATATGTACCTATTTATTATCAAAAGTAATTTCAAGAATTCTGAAAGATATTTATTTTATTTGATCATTTTCAATATAATTTTAAGGACATAAGTTGTTCAAATTAAAATTTGTATCAAATTTATAACCTCAAAAAGGCACAGCAATGCGTACATATTTAAGAAACTAATTTTGTCAACTATTAATTACTTTTCACATCGCAAATTATTTTAGAATATGTAAATATGTACGTATGTACGAGCGCTCTTCGTAACTTTCGAAACAATTTGTAAAAAAAAGCGTTTGCAGAAAGAACAATTGAATGAAAATACATAGCTACTTTTGTACTTTTTTGTAGAAGGGAACATATTGTGTAACTCGCTACGTACAGGAAAGTAGCTATCTTGTCCACCGATGCCAAGTTTCTAGGTGCTTTGTCTAAACCTAAAAGCGAAACGAAAATATGTAACCAGAAGAAAGGGGGAAGGGGAGAAAAAACTCCAGCATCTTTCGATAAATAAAGAGTTTCGATATTTTTTTTGTCTTCAGCCTGTCTTTCGACTTGGCAGTCAATTTTAGGTGACCGTGACCACTATGCATCTCATTAGAAAATATGACATCACACGAGATACAAATTTTCTTCATCATGTTTCAGAGATGAAAATTATAGGAAAAGGATCAAGATAGGGGAAAAAATGCCAAAATATGTTGTTTTATGTAAAGTAAATGAGCAAATATGTAAAAATATGTAATACAAAACTTATACAAAATGATGTCAGTTACATAATTCGTTGACATTTTCGTGTTCAAAGTATGTATCTAGAAAGAAATAGAATCGTAGCAATAGCTTGATTTCGTTACCGAACGGGGGTAAGTTACATTCACCCTATCTGCCATTCCCACTTGTTCAGTCAGAAGTGTTAAATCTAAAACATGGTTTTTTTAAAATTTATTACTATATGATAATCTAATTATTCGTACCTGGTTCCTTAGGGCCGTCTCTACCAAGAAGTGTTACAATTAGTACGGTGAGTTACATCCCTATGTTCGATCCCCGCGTTCCAAACACTGCAACGCTACGGAATATGTAATTACAGGTATATACAAATCCAAGCTCTATTTATCATCCTCCATTTCTATGTTACAGCAACATGCTCTGCAGGTACTAATCGGAAACTGGCTGATCGATATTTCATCGGCTTCTAATCGAAGAAAATCAGAACTCTCCCAGTTGATAACATTTCAACAACAGCAAATATGATGAGTACACTCGTGAGCAGAAATGAATTGGAGGGAAAGTGGGATCCGAACAACTTGTGCCCGGGTATCGAACCTGGGATCCCTTAATTACATCACTTCATATCATGAGGAGAGTATTCTTAATATATATTTTCTAAAAATATCAAACTGTTTAAAAACTGCTGGTTTCAAGGAAATTATACACATACACCAGAGAGACAGGACGTTCAAATTTCCCTCGCAAAGGGATATTTTAGGGATGAATTCCAATCTATTGAGGGAAATTTCCTATAAATCGAGATTTTTCATAAACATTTTGCAGGTTAATCTGTGCTATGACACAATTTTACAAAATTTCCCTCGCAAAGGGAAATTTGGAGACTAATTCCAATTTAATGATGGAAATTCCCTTTGGACATTTTCCTGTTAAAGGAGAAACTCATAGCTGGATTTCCGTGCTACGAGACAATTTTGCAAAATTTCCCCCTTAAATTGTAATGTGACAGCTTCACTTCCAAATTTCGAAGGAAATTCCCGTCCCGTTTGACAATTTCTATAAAATTTCCCTCGAAAAGGAAATGGCGTGTAATGATATAACGATATTACCTTGGAAGGAGAAAATTTTCTCATTAAAATCTAGGATTCTATTAGATTTGCCTTGAAAGTGTTAAAGGGGAGTGCTAGGAAATTTCTCCTTAATTCGAATAAACATTAAACCTGTATTTCCGCAGAACGCGAGAAGTGATCTTGTAAAATAGAGAATTTCTTTAGAATTTCTCTCACAAATTGCAGTGTTAGTAGTTCATTACAGTTCAAGTACGAAAATTCCCTTCCAATGTTAATTTTTCCGCTAAATGCAAAGTTTCATTCCGTGCAAGCATGACATTTTCCCTTCACATCTGGAATTTATTGACAATATATTTACAGGTTATACGTTAGAGCGGAATTTACGTGTAACAACAAAAATTTCTCCCTTAAAGAGGTACATTAGACCTGAACTTACCTAAACAGCGGGAAATTTTTACAAGGACAGATTTTTTCCCTCACGTGGCAACACTGGCTCCGAATTGAAGGGCCACGATGCGGCAGTTGGGTATTGATCGGGCAACCTTGGGTCCAGCTGGTTTTCTGGACCAATGCCAGCCTCACGCCATTCTCTCTTCTGAGGACCTAGCCCCCCCCCCCCCCCCTCAACTCAAACGCAACCGATCCTCTACAGCATGTGACATTTGTCGCTTCTCATCTTCCCAACCTCCCTTGTGTGGTTGAAACTAAATATCAAGATTCAGTATCATTTTGAGGTAGCAAGATTTCAAGTTTCACCTTTAATCTGGAACCAAATTCGGTCAGGATTTGAACTGGAAACCTTGGCATTCTTCGACATTAACTATGCGAATGTAGAGCACACTGCAATGGTTGAAATATTGATAATATCAAAGAGTCGATACATAGTATTAAGATGTATAAATTTTCAATTATTTTATCGTGTATTTAGGCCTATGCCCTTTAAATACACCATAGTAAACGTGTTTTGTTGCTATAAATGGAGTTTTAATGCACTTTCTACTGTTCTTGTAGGATTTTCGTTAAACCGGTCAACTTATCCCCCCATTAGTCCGGATTAACGAGGTTTTACTGTATGTATCACGTAACCAGGGGTACAACATGGCACCTCTGGCTTCGTAGCACGTTACGCTGACCTTTTTTGCCATACAAGAATGTAAATCTTTAGAAACAAATTGAACAAATCTTAACCACAACTCAATACATTTTTTTAGATTTCCAAATATTCAAATTTATCAAATCCCAGAACAGGTATATAACAATGTAAGTTCACTATACTGTAAAAACAAATAGCAAAATTTCTTGACCACAAGCATAATTTCTTCACTTTCTTGACTGGTAGACACCCTGTAGAAAGTATTCTATTTTATTCTTGGATATAGACATCTGTGTCATTTATAAAAGTAAAAGAGGGGATGTCAGCGAAAAACATTTAGGTCCGAAAAATGACTTCCAGTTGATAACCTTCTCTGCGGATTCATTCCGGTGAAGCTCGCTAAATTATAGCTGGAGGCATGGCGTTCATTTGGCAACAAGTTCTTCTTAATGATCGACAACTGTTCGTGGTACCCCCCAAAGGAAGAAGTCGCAGACAGAGAGATCTGGCGATCGCGGTGGCCACAAAATATCGCACCGTGGGAAATGACACGTCGTTGAAACATGCTGTACGCAACTGCCATTGAAGTCCTAGATGTATGGGATGTTGCCCCATCCTGTTGGAACCACTCATGGCGTAATAGAACATCACGTCTGCGGAGTTTTGGTGCAAGGCAATTGCGCAAGATCAAAACGTAGCGATCTGAATTGACGGTAATATTAATACCGGGTTGCTAACAAAAAGTACGGGCCCAATGATCCAGAAATTCTGTTGATAGTTAGAGCATATCGACAAATATTGAAATGTCTGTACTTACGCTGAGTATCCACTATAGATTCGTTATTTTAAAAATATATATTACATAATGTTTATATCTCCATGGCAAACGCCCAATGCATAGCGTTCCGTAACTGAAATGCCAAGGCACGGACGTCCGGATGGAGGGCAAAGGGGGGGGGGGGGGGCACGGCCTCCCATGCAAAATGAATGTCCACCTAAGATGTATTTCACACATTATTTAATTTCACTCACAGTCATTTTTGTTAATTATTAAAGGAACACGTTAATTTCAGAATGAAGAAGTGATTTTAAGGGAGTATCACTATTATGGGTAAAATATCCCTCCTTCCCCCCCCTGGAAAAAAATTCCTAGCTGGCCCCTCCCTGGAATAAATCCTGAGGACGTCCATGGGCAAGAGTAGTAGCATACAGCGCCACCACTCTATGACGACTATCTTCTCTGAAGCCAAAGTACTTGCGAAAATAAAAAATCAGATTTTTTTGCCTGACCCTTTACATACCGGTATATACGCACATTATATGTAAGTGTGTGATTGATAGTGTTCAAAATACCAAGCGGTTACTGAAACTACGTTTGCTTCTCATTCTAGCCAAATCACAGGTAGGTGGCGACATGAATTCCCACGGGTATACGAATAAACCATTTGTTTTTGGTACATGAATAGGAAGACTGTTAAAACGTGAAGGTAGGATATTGTAAATTTTAGTTACTGCCGACAGTGAACGTAGCAACACAGATAAGGATATGTATTTTCCAAAATCTAGTCTTTAAAAAGATGTACATCACACTATGGTATCCTAACCGCTAGTGAAAAAAAAGCAGTCTTCGCGGTCAGTTTTCAATGTCGAAGAACTGAGGCAGAACTGAGGCTTCGCAGGTGGAAGATTTTCTCGGAATCCATCGGTCAGGGCAATGCTGGCGTCGTGGACCGGTGAACAACGCGCTTTTGCCGTAAAGGCGTTTCACAAAAACAACGACAGCTACGTGGCCACGCAGAGTTTTTGTGAAACGCCTTTACGGCAAAAGCGCGTTGTTCACCGGTCCACGACGCCATCTCGACTGAACACCGATATCAGTGTCAATGGCAAAGGTTTGTTGTCCAGATGGCACCACTCCCGTTATCTGATTCCTTAGGTAACTTGCTATTTCCAGGGTTGCCAAATCGGCCGTTTCACAGCCGCACCTGTTATATCCTTATCTGTGGTAGTAACCAGGAGGATGGCGAGCAACCGTCATCACGCGCGGAAGCTAAATCCTTATTGCCAATTGGTGTAACTCTCAATTGGCACATGTAAAGAAAGGCACTTCCATTGTGAGGGGGGGGGGACATTCACACAAATTTACATTCATTTTTTAATTATTTTCTTAGCACCTTCAAATATGTAACTTTATCAATTCACGTAATTTCATTTTCCTTGATGAAAGTCATTTAATTTGAGACTATTTCTCACCCATCTCAATTTTCAGCAACAGAAAATACATTTTTTGTAATTGTGCCACTCCTGTGACTTGACTTTAAGACCTTCCTCAGTCTTTCAGAAACTCTGAAATATATGTGTCGACTGATTTTATTTTTACAAAGCAAACTTGACACGAAATTTAGATGCTTTTAGTGTCTAAAAATATTACGACAAACTTTTTTATAATCAATTTTTGCCTGTGACCATGCAGATTATTTACTTTGAATGATTATGTAACAAGACAAAGGCTATGAAAATGATCATAAATAGATTCTTCAAACTAAGTTTGTTTTAGAAATGAAGTAGGATACTTCAAAGCTTAAGATGTAGAAAAATCAATGAGAAAATTTGAACAAAATTAGAATTTATTTAGTTTTCATATGGTATGAAACTAAATTAAGTGCAGAATCACAAATAAAATCCCACCTTTACCACAAAAATGTATTAGATTTGAAACAATACGTTATTTGTTTCTATTAATAATCCCAAATTCTGGATAGTTTTCCCTTTAAGTTCATGCATAATAAGTGATACTTTGAATGAAAATAAAATTAACTTTCTTTGTTCAGTTTCACATGGAATGGCTCAGAATCAGTTACTGTTCTAGACTCAACTCCACAACTGAATAACAGCTAGAGTTTATAAGGCTTGAAACGTTGTGCATGTAGCACATGGAAACTTCCCACGGCCAAATGATGTTCACTTTCTCAGGATATCGTTTGATTTACGAGACTTCCATCCAACAGGTGGTGCTATATATACATACTCGTGACCGTATAATATTGTACGTCAAGCAGTTTGCTTGCGGCTTAAAATAACATTGTCCTTTTATGAACGAACCACATCACGAAACTCTAACGTTTGTCATTTATTTGCACACAATGACCATACCATTTGGAATATGAAATATTTAGGTAAACATTCCGTTAAAAATATGACAAAAGAGACAACTTGTTACTCGTTCACCAAAATGCACTTTCACGTACTTATTGGTTTACAAATTAAGTTTTATTTTGTCTAACGTCTCATTTATTTTTCCATATGAACATTACCAGCTTTACTATGGATCGTGAAGTGAAAGACTCAGTGAGGTTGTAACTGAAGTGAAGATAGTTATCATATTCACGCTAAAATGTAGTTTAGTCCTACCAATTCTGATTTATATGAAAATGAAATAGATGATTGTGGGCTGAAACTGCCAGGACGGATATTTTACATACATGTGTCTAAGATTATTGTCACATTATGATATTTCACTGTATACACTCGAGGGTGGGAGAAAGTTGTTCCATGTAATACTCTACTAAACGCACGGCCATGAAAATAGGCGTCTGGGCAGAATTGCGCGGGTGCCACATATGGGAAAAGCAAAGTGAGAGCGGAACAAAAGTCGCTGGTTCCCGCGCACTGTGTGGCAACGTCAAGCGGGCTGCGTTGCCTAGTTCAAGCGTCAGACCGACCTCTCTCCGGGGCACTTTTGTGTCATCCCTGACCTTTCGAGGAAATACTGTCAGTTTGTATCGAATGGATTACAAAGACCAACTCTACAACGAGATCTTTCATTCTCTTCAACCTCCGAACACACGGGGTTGTGCTCCGACGTGGCAACAGCGCGAACTTCTGCCACGCTCCTAATTTCATGGGCGTGCGTTTAGCTTCAAGTGCTTCTAGGAAGTTTTCAGGTGCGTGTGAGATGGAGAATGTTCAAAGCAAATAGATGTGGAAAGCGCCTTGCGGTGAAAGCAGACGACACGACTGTCGAGAAGACTGTAGAAATCTACCTTTGCCCCATAACACACACCAATTGAAGTTAAGTATGGCCTTGCAATGAAAGAGGAGTCGCGGGTTCGATTCCCAGGGTCAATGGCACGCATGTCTGGAAAAAGCTATAGCAAACATTGTTCTCTGTTTGGCCACCAGAGTGCAACACGCAAATGACAACTCCAGGGAATCGATTTCAGTCCCTTCTGCCCCCGCAGACGTCGTAGCAACAGCGGCGTCTCCCGGCCACACGCCATGGTACCTCTCCCACACCCATGCAAGGTTATTGACACCGTGTGTGTTGATCCGAAGGGCATCTACTGGGAAACAGATAGAAGCCTATCTATTCCCTATCGTCAGTTTTCGCTCTCACAAGACGTGAGAGCAAGGACGATTGATTCAATCATACTCTGTCTTGGGAATCTACAGAGCAAGGCCGCGCAGTACAGTGGGAGGAGCAAAGCAGTGTGCGTTGCTGCAAACGGCTGATATAGGTGTAACCACAAGCAAAATAACCTGTTCGTCGTACTCTGATTAACCTAAATTGTTAGAAGAGTGACGTAAAACGAGGAATAGAGTCTACAAAATATATAAATAGATCTGTGAAAGTAAATTTTATAGAAAATAAATGCAAAAAAATTAAAGCCGAAAATTAATATTAGGGTGTCCTATAAGTAATGTCGAATTTGCCGAGTCTTTTGTCATTGACATTTTTTCCCTCGTAAATCGCACTGATATAAATTTCGTATTTATCGACATAAAACTTGCATCTGTAGTTCTGTAAATTTTACACGAAAATAGAAAGCCGGGAAGATTTGTAAATATGAGCCTTGTTGCGCCATTCTTGGAAAAGGAACTACTCTTTCTGAAGGCACACAAATGTACACCCTGGGCTGCATTATGCAGGCTAACAAGGCTCTGGCGCCTGGACCTGTGCTCAGGATAATCCTCTGCAGGACTTATGTTGCGTCGTCCTTGGGCGTTTGTGATTTTTCCTTGATCCATTTCATCCTATCACCCAGTGGCGTGTCCTGGTTCAGAATGTTGGTGGTTGCAGCGAATATATATATATATATAATTTATTTATATATAATGTTAATTTTTATATATTTATAATGTAAGTATACTACAGCTTGTCCACGCTAGAGGGATCGAGAAATAAATGCTCGCCATTTAAAACCAGATAAGGATATTGCTGTATTTTTCATATGACAGGAAAGGGAAACTCTCCGAGATTGTGCAACACTGTTTTCAGACAGCTACACGGTCGCGCATGCGCGTCAATAGCTTTTGTCTCGAAACGAAGCCAGGCGCCATTCAGTAGTCGATCGCGCAGTGGAAAACACGTGGACACCGCAACAGAAAGTTCAGTGCGTGTTATGGCTAGCAGAAGAGAAATCTGTTACTCGGGTTCAACGTCGTGTTCGTCGTACGTGGAATGTGGATCCACCTGGTCATAAAGCGATTCTCCATGGGACAGAACACTCCGAGAAACAGGTTCTTTACTACCGCAAACCGGCAAACATGCGAAAGTGTCTGTGAATGAGGCAACAATCGAACGTGTGAGAACGGCATTTGTAAGGAGTCCAAGGAAGTCTATCCGAAGAGCTAGTTCCGAACTTCAAATTCCTAGATCGACTATTCACAAGGTCTTACACAAGCGACTCCATTTGACTGCTTACAAGATCGAGCTTCATCACCACATAAAGCCAAATGATCGTCCGCTTAGGGCACATTTTGCAGCTGAAATACTTCTGCGATTTGAAAATGACAACTCGTATCTGGACAAGATTGTTTTCTCGGATGAAGCAACCTTTCATTTATGCGCCAAAATCAATAGGCACAACTGCCGGATATGGGGTTCAGAGATTCCCCATGTTATTCAAGAACATGAGAGAGACACGCCTAAAGTGAATGTCTGGTGTGGATTGACGAGGAACTCTGTCATTGGACCATTCTTCTTCTTAGAGGCTACAATCACAGGACATGTGTATCTGGACATGTTGCAGAACTTTGCCATAGACCAATTTCCCCCAGGATCGATTTTCCAGCAAGATGGAGCACCGGCCCATTATCATCGACAGGTACATGACTTCTTGGATGAACGTTTCCCCGATATGTGGATCGGAAGAGAAGGACCCCTTGCCTGGCCACCCAGGTCACCCGATTTGACCTCCTTGGGATTGTTTTTTCTGGGGATATGTTAAGGACGTTGTTTATCAAGGAGACAGACCAAGAAATTTGCAGGAACTGAGGGGCCGCATCACAAATGCAGTAGCGCTTGTGACTCCCCAAATGCTAGAGAACACTTGGCGGGAAGTTGAATACCGTTTAGATGTGTGCACAGCCACCAAAGGTGCACATATCGAGTTGCATTGAACATAATCTGAAACTCGGTGAGTTTTGTATCAAGTAAAAGTAAACGTTTATGTTACCAATACATTCTGTTCACTAGAAATTATCACTTATTTCTCGATCCCTCTAGCGTGGGCACCCTGTATATATTCATAATTTTATATGTATTTATATTCGGGCTGAGCCGATGTCGATGTATCGATATCGGAAAGTATCGGTTATATTTTTTTCACCGGTACCGGCTCTTTCGCAGGATCGGCAAAATGCCACGTGATACTTTCGAGGTGGTATAATTAATAATTATCATGCAAAATTTGAAGTTTCCATTTGTTCGGCAACAATAGTATTGTGCCCAATTGTTTTTTTTCTTTTGTTACGTAAGAATACTTCAATGTTCAGATTCAACTGTTGAAGGGAAACTCTGATAAAGCGATGTTTCTAATTGGACTCACCCAATAATATTAATCAGTATTTTGAACAATTTTAATTGTTAAAATTTTCAAGCATTGGTATCGGGACCGTTTGGAACACGACTTAACAACAGTACACTAAATATCGCAACTATAACAATAGACAATTAGTCCCAGCGCTCACGCTACAACATCAGGGAAGATAACTAGCACTCCACTTGTATACGATAAGTTATATTTTAAACTGAATTAGGATTGGTGATAAGGTTAGTAAATTAAGTTAAAATTCTCCCCAAAAGAAAATATTTATGTTTGCCTAACGTGGACATTTTGTCTGTTGCTCTAAGGCACGGGACAGTAAGACCTTGCCTACTGTTCGCACGCTGTTGCTCTCTAACGGCGTAAAAAATAACTAACATCCCAGGGTTTCCTGCCGGTCCGTCGTGAAGTCTTCTTCCCTGGTGGGTGACCTTGGTTTGTTGCACATTCTCTGCAACGAGGAGTCGGCTTAAGCGCGAGGATAGCAACAACGGCGTTGAACCTCGCTCCCATACTCTTCAGACCGTGAGGCAGTTGCTTCGGCGCTGCAACGTCGACCTATACGTCTACTCATATACGGTGAAATCTCGCAGGTTGTTGCCTTCTTTTTAACGGATCATAATGGAATTAGATTTTTAAAGCAAACAAGGTAAACTTATTTGTTTACGTTCAATTTATTTAATAGGAAAGCAATGAAAAAAATACTAACAAGAAGCATGAAATTTCGTGGTAAAATATCCGGTCGTGGTGCAACACTGCAACAATATCAGTAACCGTTCCTGCTATTACCATCCGCCCTCGTCGTCGCGATTAGGCAAAAGTGGCAGAATAGAAAAGTAAAATAACCTTAATCACTGTTGAAACAAGGCTCTCTGCGCGTGCAACTGCAGCTGAAATTCGTGCTGTAAAATACCACAGAATGACCACGGTTTGGTGCAAAGCTTGTTGATCCGTTTTAGAGACGGGAAGACCAGCATCGAAGCTTCGTCTTTCTCTGGGAGACCACCGCTGCGTGAACAGAAAATCCATGGAGCTTCGAAATGTAAATAGGACCTGCAGAATTGTATCCCGTGAAATGATTTTGTTCAGGTCCAGAGGAGATTTGAAGTTGCTCATCTGCTGCTGGCTAACCCGACCAATCGACGTTTATCGGGGTGTAAGGGATTGCCCTTTGTGAGGACGCTCAAATGCCAACCTCCCTTTCACGTGGTACCCCCTGGACTGCATTTTGCAAACTAACGAGGCTCTGGTGCCCGGACTCGCAGCCAGTATAATCCTCTGTGAGGCTCGTAACTGTCTGCGTGTGTTTGCGATTGTCCCATTCGTCTTATAACTATTCATCCTCATCTTCGCGATTAGCCAAAAGTGACAGAGAAGCGACGTAAAATCATGCAAAAACCAATCGAAGTTTTATCGAGCGAATTGCCATTTGTGATGTGTAAGTAGGGCTTGTAAGTTGAGGAAAAATCCTTTTTTTTTCCTAGTGTCCGAAGATGAGGCCCAATATAATATATGTTCATTGTGAGTTATTGTAGGCCAGAAAAAGGTGGGTTTTATTTGTCCTTTTTTGCTTTTTTCGGCGATTTTTGGCTTATTGGTCCTTTTATAGCCTTTTTTAGGTCTTAACGGCTTTTTTTTTTGCAACTTCACCTTCTTTCGACTACGTTTTTACTGCCCATTCTCAATTCGAATCATCATCAGTTCATCACCTCTTAAACATCCTTTCTGTAGTAAAATAAAAATATATTTGAACCATCCCTGAAACGAGAGAAAAACATTTTTGGACTGAAAGAAGATGCATTTCATTCACATAGTTTTTTCGCACTGTTCCATAGCACCAGAATTTAGTATTTTTTTATTCATTAAATATGTAATTAAAACTGAAGTTATTAATTAATTTGGATCCCATTTATACGTCCTTTATTTTCGTTTTTAGGTGCTTTTTTGGATATTTTTAGGTATTTTTATAGGTATTTTCTTTTGTCAATTTATAGGTCCTCAACTTCAGCGCCCTAGTGATGAGCAGGAACTGGACGAGGACAAGTGACCCACCTAACTGACGATTTATTTGGTTTATTTCACTTCGCATTTCTGCCGCTTTTGGCTAATCGGGAAGATGAAGATGAGGAATGATATGATGAAATTATGAAGGGACACTAACACCCACCCATCGCCAGGCCGGGATTCGAAGCCGGGACCTCTGGCATCGTCGCGTGCTGTGCTAACCGCTCCGCCATATGATAACGATCCATCTTCAGTTACTTCCAGTTGGTAGAGCCACCACAACCTTTTATCTCAACAACTGGGGAAATGTACAAAGGTTTCGCCCAAAATTACTTTCATTTCTTTAGTAGCGAGCTAGAAATAAATAATGGCATGTGGCGGTGGCTCAGTAACGCGTCTGACTACCACGCTCAAGGTCCCGGGTTCGATCCCCGGCCGGTTCAAATCCGGGAACTTTTCTAACGTTGGAAGCGGCCCCGGCGCCCACCCAGCGTCGAATAACATGGGTACCTGGGGGAAGCCCTGGGGGGTAAAGGCGGTCAGTGGCGTGGTGCTGATTACATCACCCCCTATATGCCTTCATGGCGTGGTGCTAAACACATTACCTTTTCTATCTTTACCTTTTTATACGCTGTGGAAGTCACCTGCAGCCCATGAAGTCAGAGATTGACCGCATGTCGCCATACGTCATCCGCGCATTTACTATATTAAGAGTAGTAAATAATAATTTATATCTGTGGTCATACTTGAGATACACACGTCAAACTTCCGGATGTGGATCAAATGTGTTATATAAACAGCTGTTTACAATTTCTTTACAATGTTATTGAATTTGAAATTATGCATTTCAAGATTGCACGTTTCCATACAATTTCCATTTTTGAAATATCTAGTGAAGATCTGCATTTAATTTTTCCCCAGAGAGGTGTAAAAATAATCAGTCTTCAAGTACAAAAAGTACCAATATAATATCTAAAGTTGATTATGAACTGTGTGGTGTTAAGTTCCCCGTTCTTGCAAAATGAAAGAAAATTACACTCTTTCATGAATTTTTCGTTCTAATAAGAAAATGCAATGAAGAATAATTTTCAGATAACGCTTATTAAAAATAGATACTTGAAGCTTTCCAATGAGGTATACTTACTTGTTTTCCTCCCACGGACTACAATTTTACAAGCACGCAAACCTAGGGCTCAACTTTTTTTATGTGAATAACAGTCTACACCATGCTTCCAGGAAACCTGTAACTGCGACGTTGGTGTATGATCTCACCGAGATAGCAAGCATGTCTCGATCCGTGTAGCTTGAGCGACAACCTGCGTCCTGGGGAACAGCTGGAAATCGATTCCGTTCCGCTAGCTCCAAAACCGGACGCCTAACCGCCCCGTCTCGGTGGCGAGGCACGAAGTTAGCCAACTGACGAAGGTGGTGTAAATACTTCACGCCTCCTAAATGAAACACTCACGGTTGGCGGGAGGCGTTGAAATATTTAATCCGATTTCTTGGACCAAATGCGGTTAGAAGCGGCCAAATCCCTCGGCTACCCGTCCGGAAAGGAAGCTACGTGCTGCTTAGAGGGTGTCTGGTCACACGAGTGGAGCAAATAACGGACGGTAATCGATGCGGTCCAAGATTGCGGGAAAAAATTGAATCTAGAGGGAAAAAAAGAGCAGGATTACATCAACTTAATCCCTAGGGTATTGGGGACAGATTAAGTCTAGATGTATTGGATACGAGCAACCAGGAGAAATAGCTTCCACATGTGATGTTCATCACAAAAAAATCACGGATGTCGTTCTTTTTCATAACTATTGAATTCATTTCCAATACCTTTTTAGCAACGTGCAATTTTAAAATTCAAAACAGAAAAAATATGCTTCTTTGGAAAAAAAATGTTTCCGGCAACTAAAAATTTGTTAAAATACTCGATAATTTTCGCCGAAGCTAAATTATTCCAGTATTCCTGCATATTTGTTTAAAGTTATAAAAAAATTGGTAAAAATTACCAAATTTAGTAAAAGTTACCAAAAACTCTGTTTAGCTACCAACATTTGGTCCAAATTACCAAATTTAGTAAAGGATACCAAAACTTTTCTTGATAGTTACCAAAAAATGTGGTCAAAATTATGAAATTTAGTAAAGACTACCAAATTTTCTTAAAAATTACCAAATTTATTAAACGTTACCAAAAACTTTGCTTATAGTTACCAAAAATTTGGTCAAAATTACCAAATTTAGTAAATGCTACCAAATATTTGTTCAGATACCAAAAAATTTGAACAAAATTACCAAATTTAGTAAAAAGTACCAAAATTTACCAAACGTGTTTTGCTAATTCAAACAATTTTTTTTTGCATCATGCTTTCTACCTTCCCTTTCCGCAATTCTGCACCACCATCAGAACTAGATCTCCAAAATAGCTAAACAATTGAAATGGAAATCCTCAATTTTCAACAAAACGCTGGCGGAACTTTCGAGTCCCAACAATAAGCATACAATTAAATCTGAAACCCGAACACAAAACCAGCATTCAAACAATTAAGGCTAATATGTGGTTTACTAATAAAACGTAAACAGATCGATGTACAGACTGAAACCAATAAATGGACAATTAAGAACTCCAACAATGCGTAAACAATTCAGACGATTCACAATGTACTAAAAGAGGGAAGGAGGGGAATAGCGTCACGTTAATTATTCAACTAATAAGCATGTGAACACTATTTGGGGAGCGAGTTCGTTTTCGTTGTATTCCCGCTCAATTCTAAGTTCACAGCCCATAAAGCACTCCACCCAAAAGGTGGCAACTCCCTGTTAGTGCTAAATTCTTGATGAAAATTATTTTGGACGGACACAAATTCATTAAAGTAATTAAGATCATTCACTGATTCGGACTGGACTTACAGTTGTTAAGGAATTCGAACTAAGCCACGAGTTCAAACCAAGCTGGTTGAACGCAGGGGAGAGATAATTGGGATACAGCCCCTTCCGAAATTTTGAGAAAATCAAAAGTTTGAAACAAAAGCACTAAAAAGAAGTCGGGAAACACCAAAGTGGTATAATAAATGCAAACCCACATTTTTTGTCTGAACAACTTTTATAAGGAATGTTGAAAATGGTATTTATGAAATACTCGCCCCCCTAAAAAAAAAAAAATGGGTGCACTACTAGTTACAGTAGATAATTGTGTAAAATGAGAATTTGCATTATATTCTTTGTCGTTGTACTGCAAATCTATTATCATAAAGGTGTAAATGTTATATAAATATGATTTTAGTAGAATGTTTTGGCATCTATATCTTTACAAAGAGTCAGTGATAGACTGACTGCATTGTGAGGTTTTACATCAAGTCAGACATTCTAGGTTTGTATTCAAATTCTGCAAAACGCCTAATTCCCTGAGCGTACTTACCGTTTCTCGCAAGAATATTGTTCATATTATACCAGTACAGTAGGAAATAGTTTACCTGTAAGAGAAGAAAAAAATCTTCATTAAAAAGAGTCAGTTGCTTTAAACTTGCTAGTGCCAAACTCATATCATCTTGCGTAATGTATGTTTATATTAATTTATATCTTACAGTGATTCTCCAACAACTAGGAAGAATCAAGTAAACGATAAAATGATACAGTAGGTCTCCGAGGTGGAGTGGCTAGATTAAAGCGCTACTTTGCCATGCTACAGAGCATTCCCTGATATTTTCTACGAGACTCGGCGGCAAGCGGCCCGGTATCAGCGCTTGTCTTACCCGGTGAACGGAGTCCGCGACAGTCGCTAGAGTCGGCTATTTAAATTACAGTTTTCATATTGTGTACTAACCTTGACTACAGAAGGTGTTGAAAATGATGTCCCTCTGCTGCAACACATTCCTGGCATCTCCGAAGGAAATTGGCATTTACACGTGCAAGTTCGTCTACTGTAATTCTCCCGATTAAGAATTTTAGCGGCTCTGTGGTTTTTGAAACACCCGTTTCTTGTGAGAGGCGGCGGATAAATTTCCGAGGAGACTGTTCTAACCTTTGCCCTATCTCATCGAGTTTTTCCTCAGTAAGTACACGTGGGTTTTTCTTTCCACTTTTATTCAGAACTGACCCTGTTACTCTAAACTTTTTACGAGGTTTAATTAATATAGTGGTCCTATGTGGAACGGGAACACCAGGAAATTTCGTTGCAAAACGTCGTCGCATATCTCCACAATTCCTCTTTCCGAAGTAACACTCGACAAGATAAATCCTTTGTTGTAATGTAAACTTTTCTGGTGCCATATTAAGCCACAATCTTCAACACACGGACACTACACAACACAACTTCCGAGGGAGGATTATACTGGCGTCAGTGTGCAACGTCAACAGAAAGGGAAAGAGAGCGAAGGCAGGGAGAGCGAAAGAAACATACTGTAGCGTGCGACTGTTCACCGTTCACCGGGAAAGACAAGCGCTGATGTCAGGCCGTTTGCCGGCGAGTCTCGTAGCGAATGTCAGGGAATGCTCTGTACATGTGTTATTAGCCCCATGTTGGGCGCCAATGTTTGCTACCTGCAATCTATAAATTCTATATTTAGATTCGTGTTTGATTTCTTGTTATTATCGGCCCTTGTCTCTCACTTTTAGCTAACCGTGACGATGAGGATGAATGATGATCAGATGAAGAAACACTCACACAGAGCACCAATGCTCAGGACGGGACTCGAACCTGAGAATTGCGGCAGTAATTTTTGAAAATCAGCCACTTAACGTGTCTCACTACCGATTCGTCATGTGAAACACGTTTTGTATTAAGAAAATGTACTGTTCGTCAGTTCTCACATTGGTTACAGAATATATGGCCAACCTGTATGTGTTATGTTTGATCTCCTTCATGAACTCATTTCCAGCAGACACCCTGTTATTGTAACGCGAGAAATATTAGCCCCTACTATGTGTGGGTGTCATATAACAAATGGACAGTAGGTTCCATTACGTTTCGTAACTGCCTTGCATCCAGAATAGGTTTTTACAGGCAACGCGATATGTTGATCTCAAATTTCAAGAAACACGTGGAGATATTTTCCCCTTGGTGCAAGACTCTCCATTGAGGGAATCAACGGCCTCAAGGAACTGCAGTTTGCACCCAGACTAGAAGCTTCGTTCGGCATGGATCGATCTGTCGAGACGAAGTTACCATGGCAACCATCTCAGCTGCTCTCAGTGTTGCCAGACATGTATATGTTATCGTAGGTTTGATCTTAAAGCTACACCTCTCAACTGTCTTTAAACCTGTATATCGAACCAGGGTGGCACACACTTAGATATAAAATTCAACTATAATTCCAGATTTTCAAGCCTAATTTATAAAAAAAATTCAAGCCTAAAACTAAGAAATCATTCTAGGCTACAGATTTACGACATGTTGCACATTGAACAAGGTACATACAGTGCAACCACGATTTTACGTTCTCGGATTTGACATTTTCCCATCTTATACACTGAATATTTATGGTCCCAACAGAGCAAATTATTATATATGTTTGTATTTTATTTTAGATGTTAGTGAAATTTACGTTTTTTCACCTAGGTTCCCTGAAAAACGTAAAATCGAGGTTATGGATAAGAAAAAATCACAAATGAACGTCACAGGAAGTTCAATGAATCATTATTCCTGTTGATCAATTTCTTTAATACAAATGAAAAAGTGCATTTTTACATTGCGAAGTTTTAAAACTACTAGATGCTGTAGACTTACATACTAGCGGATGATATACGTAAATACAATAAAGAATAATGCTAAAATATTTTTAAAAGCAGCTAAAGAGATAGGTTTGAGGGTTAAAAAAGAGACAACTAAATATTTGCTTACAGGTCGAAACCAAGTGTTAGGTAATAATGAAAATTTAATTATTAATAACTCGTTTGAATCAGTTTGTAAATTCAAGTACTAAGGAGTAATACTAACAAATGAAAATGATATTAAAGAGGAAATAAAAAGCAGATTTAATTCAGGAAATGTGTGTTACTCTTCGCTTCATAAACTTTTATATTCTCGTATAATATCTAAGAAACTAAAAGTTAGAATATACAAAACAGTAATTTTGCCTGTAGTATTATATGGATGCGAAACTTGGTCCTTTACATTGAAAGAGGAACATAAATTAAGAGTTGTAGATTAGACACACACAGGCGTTGTACTACGTAGAAATTTTTCAGCGATTCCACGCAAGTAAAACAGCGATAGCGAAAGATCAGGTGAGGCCAGGCCGGCTCAGTAGCTCAGTGGTTAGAGCAATGGCACGGTATGCCAGATACCCGGGTTCGAGTCCTCATTTTTCGCTGAAAAATTTCTACGTAATAAATTAAGAGTATTTGAAAAAAAAAGTCTTTAGGAAAATATTTGGACCTAAATGGGATGAGGAGACAGGTGAGTGGAGAAGGTTACATAATTTAGAAGTAGGCCTACATAATTTGTATTCATGTCCAGATATTATTACAATGATTAAATCAAGAAGACTTTGGTGGGCAGGCCATGTGGCACGAATGGGAGAGAAAAGAGGAGTTTACAGGATTGTTGTTGGGAAACCCGATGGTAAGAGACCAGTAGGAAGGCCAAGACGAAGATGAATGGATAACGTTGAGATGGACCTAAAGGAAATCGGTAAGCATGGAAAAGATTGAATTGATCTTGCCCAGGATAGGGACAGATGGAAGGCTTGTGTTGCTGCAGCCATAAACCTTCGGGTTTTGTTTGATTGATTGATTGAATTGTTGTTATAAGTCCACTTTATGCACAGATGCGCTAATCGGGACTGGACCTACAGTTTAAAGTGCGATCCAAACCACTATGCGCTTCCACCGGGTATCGAACCCGAGACCCTTTGATTACACGGCGACAACGTTACCACTACGCCATCGGGGAGGCGAAACCTTCGGGTTTAAGAAGGCTAGTAAGTTAGTTAGTTGTGAAACTTCGTAAGGTAACATGCTGCATATGTTACTTAGTACTATTATATATACTTGAATACTCTAACAGATGAGACTGAGAACGGGGTACAGTCACCGGCAATAAAAAATGGGACACCTAGATCCTGAAATGCTCGCTCAAACATAACTCACTGGAGGATGGTACAGTGTCCGAAAATTCAATGGCTCCTGGCAACCCTGCTTGCCACTTGAAAGGGCAAGCTTATTATATGCGACAGCGGATCTGCAATCAAATGACAGTGACAATTCACCAGAGACTGCGAACGGCCGACTTTAACCAGGGGGCGTAACAGATGAACTTAGAGAACCAAATGAGGCTCTTGACTACAATCTTACAGTGTTTCGTCGAAAACAGGGTGGTTCCAAAAAAGTTGACACTTTCCAATACTTAATTCGTTGAGTGGATTATGTAGTGTACTTTAGTAGCTTTTTTATGATAATCGCCATGTTGATAATTGATAATGAAGAAGGTAGTAAAGCGGGTATGGAACCCAGGAACCCTGTATTAAGTAAAGGCAGAATCGGACGGATTGGCTACCTGGCTGGAAATGATGGCTGCCAGGCTGGCTGTTAGACTGGTTTTGGCTACTAGACCGTGTTCTAATTGCATCTTGCTTTTTTGGTAGATGCTATGGAAACAACCAATTAGAGAGAACGTTTTGTCGTTGAAGATAATCTGTGGGCAAGAAAACTCGGATTTTGTCTGTGGTTTTTGATTGTTGGTTGTGCAAATTTTGTTCTTTCCTCGATAAAAATCAGCATCGCTCACAAGTTCCTCTTTGAACACTGCTGCCCCGCCATCCGTTCCCAGGCGCCTAGATAGTAATTATAATAATTGCAAAAATACAATCATTTACAAAAAAAGAACAATTTATTCAGTCACTTACATGAGTGTCATGTATGACACATGACATACATGAGTATGTTCCGGAATATACGTACATCCAAGGAAGAGGGAGGGAGCAGATAGACCCATCGCTTGAATTTGGCTTCCTAATTATACTCTGTCCCTTCTATCTCTAGAGCAAGCGAACGAAAACATGTCTGTGCGCAGGTAGTGACGCTAGACGACTCCACCAATTGAGAGTTGAGAGAGTTTATTGAGAAATTTTCACACCGAAAGTACCCTTGAGGGGCATTGTTGACATCGCACGTAATGTATATCTATACATCAATTGAGCAGTATGTTTTTATAATAGTATAACAATTAAATAATACAATGTAAAATCATACAATGACAAATTATATTTTTAAGTGGACTAGTGCTGTAAAAGTACAATATTATATACTGTATACAATCTAGATTTATTTTATAAAGTTATTTAATTCCTGAAATTATTTAACTGAATATAATGTATATTCCAATAGCAATTTTTTACTTTACTTTTAAAGATCGAGGTTGTTTCAAAATTTTTGTAACTATGTATTTGAAAAACTAAATATGCTGACCAAGGCAGTAATTTACAAGTAGTAGACCTCATAACAGGACTTAAGTTAAATGAGATGAAGACGACAATGTTTAGCTTAGACGTGAAAAGTATGTTCCCGAGCATGAAGAGGGGACACGTTTTGGACATTATTAAAAAGAGAATGGGACAAGAAATTATAGTAGAATGGGATAGTGAAAGGGTAGTGAAGGCGCTGGAAACCATTTGGAATAACGGTTGCAGTATAATGGGAGATAAAATAATGTTAATGAGTGAAGGACTGAATATAGGTTCTAGCCTAAGCCCAGCGTTGGTTGAATTGGTTATGAATGAATGGGAAAATAAAGTGATAGAAAAAGGAGGTGACAAAATAATTCTGTTTTGCAGATATGTGGACGATTGTTTTGGCATATGGAAGGGAACGAAGAGGCAGATTGGCTTTGGCATTTTTGCCAAAGAAATACAAGATGAAGAAAGAGGAATATTATTGTAACTTGAAATAGAAGAAGAAGACAAGTTAAGCTATCTAGATATATTGATGAAAAGGAAGAGAGGACAAGAAATTGAAACCGCTTGGCATCAGAAGAAGTGTGCAGCAGGGGTATTCTGCCACAAAAGAAGTGATGTAAGTGAGGTGACAAAAATAAATTTTATAAAGAATATGGAGGACAGAATCAAGAAAATATGCATGAAAAAATGTGAAAAAGAAGGCAAAATAAATAGCCTATGGAAACAGCTGGAAAAGAATGGCTAT
This sequence comes from Lepisma saccharinum, assembly GCF_977018435.1. NCBI lineage: Eukaryota > Metazoa > Arthropoda > Insecta > Zygentoma > Lepismatidae > Lepisma > Lepisma saccharinum. Next base: position 9,445,040 of record NC_139229.1, read on the forward strand.
GAGAAGCAGGATAGACTGGACATAAACAGAAGAAGGAAGAAAAGTGGCAGGGGAGAATTGGAAGAGGAAGAGAAAGAAAAAGAGAGAAGGTTTGGAATAAGGAGTATGGGGAAGACCACAGAAAAGATATGCAAAGTGCTTAGGAAAGCGGCCATAAAAACTTACAGGAAGGGAGGGAGAAGCAAGCATCTTAAGAATAGTGAAGAATGCAAACAAGAAAAAGGAAAACAGAGAAGAGGAAGAGGAAGGGATTATCTACGAAGTGAAATGTAAAGAATGTCAGTGTGTGTACATAGGAGAAACGAAAAAAGGCTGAAAGACAGGTTGAAACAACATAGTAATGATGTACGACTTAAGAGAGAGAGAAATGCGATATTTAAACACACGAGAGAAACAGGACATGACATAGAGTGGGATGAGGCTAAGCAGATAGGAAGGGAGAAGAGAATGCTAGTGAGAAAATGGAAGGAAGCAAAGGAAATAGAGAAGAAAGGTGAAGAAGACAATGAACTGGAATTGGGGACTGAAGTTAAACAAAGAATGGAAGAAGGTGTTAGAAAGAGTGGAAAGGACAAGAGAGAAAGAGGAGAGGAGAAGGAAGAAAAATGAAGGAAAAAGAGCGTGAGATAAAAAGTCCAATCCCATTCTATATGGAAGTAATTGTGTTTAGCCTTTTAGGTGAAAGTACAGTTGGCAAGTGAAAGCCACCTGCTAGAAAGTTCCAAACAACTTTCTAAATAGTCTGGAGGGAATAATGTTTGTGTATATATAATGACCTGTTTTTGTATCTTGTTACATTTGTACTTGATACAGAGTCTGAAGAAGACCTTGCTAGAAGGTTGAAACGTTACGTTTAGTTTATGTTTTTAATAAAATAAATTACTGCTTTGGTCAGCATATTTAGTTTTTCACAATCATGGAAACGAGGCTTAATGGTGTTATAACTATGAACATATTGAATTTGGTAACATATTGAATGCCTATGTAAAAGGTCCTGTTTGGTATGCTGTTAGCCTCACTTTGGGAATGTGGAAGTTATTTTTTTTTGTCTGGTATTGTAATTGTGAGTAATGAACACGTGAGAGGGAACAGGATTGCGTGGAGGAGGGAAAGCGACTGCCTGCAATTACCAGCCTTCGCAGCAATGTGAACTGATTTGCTCTGCCCACTCGATTTCTCCTTCTTTCAGCCACTATGTGCGGCCTTGGTCAAGAGATAGCCGGAACAGAGTAAACGTTACCTTTATGATTTTGTTGACAAAAATAAGACAGAAACATGGGGAACACCCTATAGAACAATTTAATATCGATGGTGATGAACCTGGCACATACTCCCCCCCTCTCGAGTAAGCTAAGGTTAGTAATCTCACCGCTATTCCTATTTTTGAAGTGATATGATAAGATCTTTTTCATGTTCACAGTAACTCGAAATTATGTCCAGCTTCTGTCACTTTCATGACCTGAATACGTCAGGATATAGACATTTATTTAATATATTTTCGGTGCACGGATTGACCAATCCCGTTTCCCAATACCCGAACTGTGCAATACACTCGCTGTAGATGTGACGTCACTTCCTTCCTTTTCCCGCTCTTTATGGACACTTCAGGGAGAAAACCCGCGCCAATATAACCCAGTATTTCAAATTTCTCTTGTTCGGGAAATAAAAATAAAATGCAATTTGCTTTGAAGGGAAAGTTTGACCGGGACTTTAAGTATAGAGGAGCTTCCTATCTTATCTCCCAAGGGATTTCAAGCGAAGCAGCCTCTCCAAATAATCTTTCTCCGATAAAACGGAAATGGGGATGTAGCCTCGACCGCAGGGTCTTGGAGGGATTTTTTTTCATAAAAAAGGGATTTTTTCATAAAAAAGGGATTTTTTCATAAAAAAGGGATTTTTATGTCAGAGCAAAAGAATAAAAGACGGGAAAATATTGTCTTTGTCGTTTCTAGAGTACTTTGTACAGTCACGGACACTTCTGGGTTGTAACAATCCCATTAACTTTTAATGTGATTTCTGCAACCCAGAAGTGTCCATGACTGTACCGGCCATGTCCGATTGCCAGATTTTTTTTTTATTGTATCGCATAAGTAAAGTTTCATTACTACTTTTGTGTCTTACTATCGTACAGAATTTTGAGAACGAAAGGGGGAAATTTTTGTTTCAAATCACTCTTTTTTTTTATCAAAAAAGGGAATTTTCAAGTTTAAAAAAGTCGGGAAAAAGGGATTTTCTCAGATTGAAAATTAAATTTTTTTTACAAAATGACATTGTTAAAATGAGAATTTTTCAGGTTAAAAATGATTTTCAGACGTAGAATAATTATCTAAACTAAAAATATAAGGAGGGAAAATGTTAGATTACAAAACGAAATTTCAAGTAGAGAAGTGTAAGGCCCAGGTGGGACTGGGACTGTCTTTGCGACTGCCTCTTCCTCATTTCATCATTCCTATCGTTGCGATTAGCTAAAAGTTGCAGAAAAGTAGTGTTGCCCACGGGACAAGACGGGACAGGCTTTTAAAAATTCGAGACGAGACAAGATTGATCATGTGTCCCGAGACAAACGAATATTTTCGAGACGAGACAGCATTTCACAGCATTTCCACGAGACGAGACAGGCCAAAGTCTCGTCTCGTGGGCAACACTACAGAAAAGCAACGCAAAATAACAAAAACCAAATTAAATCAGAGTTCTGATAGTTCGAGATGATGTTAAATTGATTCGGTAGACAATTGCATAAGAAACGTTGTATGAGTGTGCGAGTCTTTGAGTTGCAGTGAGAAAGGTTTACATGTTTCGTGAGATTCCGTGAGGAAAAGTTCGTGGAGTGGAATGCTACCAGTGACGTTCTCAAGGGGGAGGGGGTTGATGGTGGTCTTACCCTCCCTTTGGCCTAGTGTTCCTTTAAAAAAAATAACGTCAAAAGCAGAAAAAGGTGGCAAAATGCTGGCTGACTACGAGAAAAAAGCATACGTCGTACCCCCCACACCTTTCAAAATCCTGGGTACGCCACTGGATGCTACATTTTTGCATTCCATGTATGATCTTGTAGCTATTGTAAATTCTTCATCTCCAATGTTGGTTGGTTAATTTGGTGTTTAAGTCCACTTATGCACAGTAAGGCTAACCGGGACTGGACCTACAGTTTAAAGTAGGTTCCGAACCACTATGTGCCTCCGCCGGGTATCGAATCCGGGACCCCTTGATTACAATGCGACGACGCTACCAGTGCGCCATCGGGAAGGCCCCTTATCTCCAATGTGTTTACGAGATTCTGGGCTATTAATGTGTAAGTTTCCAAGAGATCAGAACATAAATGGGGTTTTCGACACAAAATGGGATTTGATTATATTGAAATGGTATGTATAACATCAAAACAAAATTTTCATGGAATACTGAAACTTTCAAACCCAAACGGAAATTGTTCGTATCAAAAATCGAAAATTTAAGGGTTGCGGCCTAATTGCGAACAGTCCTAATTGCGAACAGTGCCTGAATCGTCCTAATTGCGAACACATGAAACTGAGAAATATTTCCACGTCCTAATTGCGAACACATAGAACTGAAAGCCTGTTTTTAAAAACAGGTAAGAGCAAGACATGAGAATTCTGTTCTTTGCCAGCACCAAAGGAAGAGAGACTTTGAAGACGAAAACACTTTTTTTTTTTTCTTTTTTTTTTTTTTTGATGAGCTGTGCTAGCCTGTTTTCTTGGATACACGAGTATACCATACATGCAGATTTGGGAAGTACGAATTTAGAAGCAAATGTTGTTGTACCTCTAGTCGCCACCAGACAAGAAGAAATACATTTATTTACGATTGTTTCGATTAATCGTGAGGGAAATATCAGAGTGGAACCCTGAAACGGTGAACATTGACTTCGAGGCTGCTGATATCTCTGCTTTAAACGTGGTTTTAACCAACGATTCACGGTTGTTTTTTCCACATTACACAAAGTCTTTGGAGGAAAGTTCAAGAAATTCGCATGACTATATCTTGCAATGAAGATGAAGAAATAAAGACGAGCATCAGTATGCGAGCGTCTTTAGCTTTTCTAAACCTAGAACATCTTGAAGAATGATGGCTTCATATTTACAAGCAAGCTCCTCGTAATGAAAACCTTGTGAAGTTCTTCGACTATTTTGTGGACCGGTGGCTCGGAAACTCCTTACTGCGAAAAGATATGTGGAACTGTTTCAACAGGAGGCACCGGACAAATAATGCAGTGGAGGGATGGAATCATAAAATCAACAGCGAGCTTGGTAGGCCACATCCAAGAGTGGCAGAGCTAATTAAATGCTGAGATGCTGAGGTGTCAAGCGGAAGAAAGTAAGTTTTGTTGGACGAGAGGATAGCAAGACGCACCGACAAATACAAGGAGATTGGTGATATCCCTATTTTTTTAAGAACAATATCATGTCTTTTTTTAATTAGACTAGGTAACGTCGTAACATTCACCGCATTATTAACTGACAAAGTCATTAATTATTAATTGAATAAGCTCTTTTTGTACAATAGGTAATGTATGTACTTCGACGAAGGCTTTAATCATGTCGGATTTTATGTTACAACTGACATGCTTCAATTTGAGGTGCAACTTTTACCACCACCAGAGACCCACACCACTGACCAGTCGCAAGTGTGGTACTGAGTTTCTTTTAAAATATAGTTAAAAGGACTCGGGAAATTGAGAGAAAGTTGTAGGTCACAAGGCAGAAAAATGTGTTCGCAATAAGGACGAACCCCTTCGAGTGTATTCCTGTTCAGGCAGGAAATTTGATTTGATTTATCTTACTTCGCTTCTTGTGCCACTTTTGGCTAATCTGCGAAGATGGGGATGAGTGATGATATGATGAAATTGATGAATAGACATCACAAATGTCCATTCCCAAGCCAGGATTCGAACCCGGGACCCCTGGCGTCGCAACGCGATGTGCTAACCACTCCGCCACGGGGGCCGGCTCAGGCAGGAAGTGTTCGCAATTAGGAGGACTCCAAGTTTAAGACCAGAAAAATATTTATATATTCAGAAAAGACAAATTTACATACAAAAAACAAAATTCATTTGAAAAGTGTAATTTCAATTCGAAAATATTGTAACATTTTTAGATGATAAGGGAATTTTATATTTCTCAGGTGGGAAATTTATGTCTGAGGAATTCCAGTCTATCTAGGTAGCTCAATCAAACGATCTATCCACAGTTCCAGAAAGAGGGATGAAAAATGATTTGCAGTCGTTCCGTAGTTGGGTCTGTTCTTTATATTCATGAACCAGCTAACTAGAGACAAATAAGCTCCTTCTAGGGAACAAAATGATCCCTAAGGCTCTCATTACAATTCGACACAATATCCTGGGAATCGGAGGCAATATCTGAAGAAAATGGAGGTGCTGTGATATTAAGGGAGATAGAGGGAATTTTGCTGTGTTGGTTGCATTGATATGGAGGAATGGTTCTTTTGATTCCAAGTCTTACGATTCGATTCATTCTTCTGATTCATTCAAAATAATCGATCAATCTAATTAAAACTAGTCCGATTCTACACATAGAAGATTCTATTTGTTATTTTCACGTCGCCTATCATTCTAGATTAATCTTGAAGTGACGAATGAGGTTATGTGAAAAACGCACGCTCAAACCTTGACCGGGATTCGAACGTAGGAATGCCTAGCACCAGTCACCAAAGAATTATTTTGATTGAATCGAAATGCTTATGATCAAGTTAAGATGGTGAGTTATTTGGTCAGGTAAATCGGATCAAATTATTCGTCAAACCTAACCTCAATCTGGACGGTTCTTGTTCGTTAGAAATATGCTTCATTCAAATAAATCGAAATGTCTCTAATTTGCGATTACTGAATCAAATGATTCGTTCAAAGAAGCGCACGTTGCAAGCTGGCATTAACAGGTGGGTCAGAATTCATGAGATATTCACCGAACGTACACTCACCGGCATTAAAAATGGGACACGTTGATCCTGAAATACTCGCTTCCCTGCAAGACGTCGTGTGTTGTGCCAACTATCGGATTAAAACTTATAGATACTTTAGACTGAAATTAAAAATTAACGAGTAGACGAACAATAAAACGGCACACAGCGATGTCCGTTGGACAGCGGAAACTGCGAGCTGTCGCTGCGAGTCTGTGCTTGCGGCGTTGCCACGTTCCGCGTACATTTTTACTCTGCTGAATAAAAATGTGCATAAAATCTGTTTCTCAATGTGAATTGACAACGATAATGGACTTTAAAAACAGATTCAAAGAGCTTCAAAACAACACTTATATTGTATTTGTAGGACTACCCAATACTAAGAAAAAGTTGTTTCGCAAAATTGATGATAACGATTTTTTGACAAATTTTAAAAATCTGAAAATTAATATTTGTTTTTAGGACCTCTCTTCCTGCATCATACTAAAATTTCATAACGATCGGACAACCAGTTTTTGATTTATAGAATTTCAAAGAGAGCGATCCTTTGCAAAACTCAAAATAATGGCCCTTTTCTTGTTCTCACGACGATGAAAAATACAAAGCATACTCGAAAAAATTAATTAGCATAGATCGGTGGCTCAGTCGGTAACGCGTCTGACTACCATGCTAAAGGTCCCGGGTTCGATCCCCGGCCGGTTCAAATCCGGGAACTTTTCTAACGGTGGAAGCGGCCCCGGCGCCTACCCAGCGTCGAATAACATGGGTACCTGGGGGAAACCCTGGGGGGTAAAGGCGGTCAGGGGCGTGATGCTGATCACATCACCCCCACTCACGACCGGATCAAGAAAGTGTGGGGCGTTACCCCCACACCCCCTATACGCCTTCATGGCGTGGTGCTATGCACAGGGGAGCACTTTACCTTTTTTTTTTTTTAGATTAACGCAGAATTGAATAAGCTAAATTTTGATATAACTTGTTTTTAAGTAGATCAACTGGTTAATTTTTAATTAGAGTCCAAACTCGAGTATCTACAATTTTTAATCCGACAGTAACTCTAAGGCTGTGCTAAAAGTTGTCATTAAAAATTTGCTATTAAGATCCACATATCGACGTAGAGTTAAGCAACACGCATAACGCCTAGCAGGGAAGAGACGATTTTAGGATCAACGTGTCGCATTTTTATTGCCGACGACTGTACAGTGAGCAAGGCCTCCGCGGTCACCAGACTTAACTGCACTTAACTGCATGTGGCTTTTACCTGTGGGTTACCTCAAAGGGTAGTGTTTATGAAACTAATCCACAGACTGTCAAACAGCAGACAGAAATTCATACCCGGGTATCTACCATCGTGTTTCAGAGTATCATTCCAAGAACTCATCGTTGCCTTGAGGCTTACAGAAACCACTTCTACCAGTAAGTACGTGCTTTTCCGGCTCCATAGCTAGATATTTTGACGCCCTAGGCATAATTGTGGTTTACCCCCCCCCCCCTAATCCCCCTCGCTATACCAAACAACGACATTGTATGCGAGTCCTTCGATATTTTATGATGCCATGGTTTGTGATATTTACATCCCACAAATTTTGAAATGAGGAAACAAAGAAAACTCATTGAAAACAATAGGTAATATTTAAAGATTCGTAGTTTGTATTTCTGATTTAAAAAAGTTTGTCATATTTAAGAATATTTCGGCTATGTCTTAGTATCAGAAGAATAAAAGTTGAGAATAATAATTAAAATAAATAACACAGTGTGCAGTATGTTTTCTGTATAAATTGTAATTTAAAATTATTCAACTCTGCTTGAAAATAATAACATCTTTATAAACTATAGATTATTACACATTATTCTAAGTAAAATTCACAAAATAATTACAAAACCAGACTGATATCTCAGAAAAAAATTATTGGAATTAAACTTCTCTTGCTTTCAATTAAGCAAAGTTGCCATTACCCTACCAAAATTGACAATTTTTGCAATTTCTTTTTTAGTTGACAATATTGATATATTATATAACCCACAGACTTGAATGCTGACATCTTAACGTGGTGACCCCAAATAAAGTATCTAAGGGCCACTTCATCACTTGAAAATTTTCAATGGGAACAAGGATCGAGTAACACATTGTATATTTTCCTTCTCCCCTTACCTCTGCCAAGCGTACACCCTGTATGCACATTGGCCTTGGGCTTCAACCCCTTAGCCTACCTGTGCTTTTCCATTTGTATGTTACAAAACAACCGGGGAAAGAACACCGGGAGCTGGTTCGGTTTTTCGTGGGCCACCTTGTATAGTGTATTTAATTTCTAGCACGTACGTAAGAAGAAATGAAGACTACAGGGGAAAAGGGAGGCAAGTCAGTAAATGGTCGAAAATGAGTTAACAGCATGCGACAAGGATGTGGGATTACAAAAAACAAAAACTGTAACTGAAGTTCCTAAGGACTGGGTTGCAGTGTTCCAAAGTGCACGAGTTAAACCAGAACCCTTCACAGTTGTAGAAGAGGATGATAGGATGATCAGAGACTGGAGAGGATTCCTTGAAAACTATTACATCAGGAAATGCCCCATTCCAACCAGACCAATCAAGGAGCTGAAAGTTGAAGGAGACCATCCCAGTCTGATCATGCATCGGGAACACTACAATGAAGCATGGATTTCCACAATTGTGAGCGGGAAGAAGAAAGACAGAAGCCTTGCACCTCATCTGTAATCTAACGAATTTCTACATCCTGCTAGAGCTTATGAGGGACTTCTGCAAATACCAGACGAAAAGTTCAATAATCTTCAGGAATTGAAAGTGTTCTGCACAAGAGAGGCTCAGGTTTACTACACAAACCTGCCACATGGACCTAAGGGGCAGAAACAATAAGGACAGCACTGCCTAAAACTGAACAAGTGAATTTGTGCACCACTTCATAATGCTGTAAACTGTTACATTGAGAAAGTTTTTGTCATAACTTGTGTACTCTTCTTGAATCAATTTCTTTCATACTTCATTTTCATACAAAGAAATATAAGCTTTTTTCATAATACATGTAATACAGAACATACATCAATAAGAATAAAGATTATTTGGTTTCAAACTTTCAATTTGCTATTCTGTAAAATTATGAAAAACTGACTTGCCTCCCATTCCCCCTGTAGTCTTCAAATATAACAGCTTCCTTTCTTCAAAATACTCGGAGAATTCCCTTGCATTTGAAGACCATTTACATGGACTAGAGCGGTGTGAGAAGAGGCCAAGAGAGGGGTGAGAGGAAGGATAGGGGAAGTCAATGTCCAACGACCCTTAGTTACACACAGATCTCCCTCGTTTTCTTCCCGTCTCCGTTGGTTGTTTCCTTTTGCTTGCTTACGTCACTGTTGTAACAAACTTTGACGTGCTGGCTGCTCTTTCATCTCTCTGTTTCGCTTGAAGCCTGAAAATATGCGTGCGCTCTGTCTAAACACCAAATACTTGATGTCTCGAAAGATCGCAAACGACTTCAAACTGTATTCGCACGCGGAAGGGTCAACGCTCCCTGTGTTAAGATAGCAAACTTAAGATGGTAATGTAATGTTCCTGGTTGGTACAGCCAACGGCAAAACTTCTATCTGTATATTCGTTGATTTTTATTTCATTTCATTCTCGATGCGAAGCAGATGTTGTCGTCTACTTATTAACATTTTTGTTTCGATTCATAAATCATTACATTGAGGAAATCGAACTGAATCAAAATGGTGGGCAATTCACCTGCTATTACTTTTGCAGTGCGTGAACCCACTGACAGTATGGAGGGTATAGATCTATGACCTATATATCCTTAATACGATTGTGATACAATGTTAATTGATTTGCTTTATTTTACTTCGCGTCTTGTGCCACTTTTTGACTAATTTGCGAAGATGGGGATGAGTGATGACATGATGAAATTGATAAATGGACACTCGCAAACATCCATGCCCAGGCCAGGATTCGAACCCGGGACCCCTGGTGTCGTAGCGCGATGTGATAACCACTCTGCCACGGGGCCGGCCTAATATAATGTTAAGAAATAAGCAATGGATAGGACAAAAACAGAGAAAACAATAACAATAAAAATGATGTATATAAATTGAGAACTTTAACAGAATGGCAGAAGAAACAAGCATAAAAAGAATAGAAAAAAATAGAAGTAATACAAATTAGAAGTGGTTAAACTTGAGTAAACACTTGAAGACAAGCAAGGAGGAGAGTAAAGTGGTAGGAAGGGGTAAATATAAATGAATGCATTAGAATGTTAAGAAGTAACATTAAAAAAAGTAAGGAATAAGAGTGAGGAAGCAGATAAAAAGAAGAGAAAGAACAACGAGTGAAGAATGATTAGGCATAGACAGCTCAACGTAATTAGCAGTGGCTAAGTTTCTTGTATGCCCATTTTATGCGCGGATAAGCTAATCGGGACTGAGCCTACAGTTTAAAGTGGAAGTATAATTACTGCAAAAATGCTGTTCCATCGGGAATCGAACCCTAAGCCTCTTTATTACGGGGCAACAGCGTTACACAGCATAAATAGGCTGCGGTAAGGAAGAGATTGAATGGGGGACAGGACGGAAAACAAAGGAATTACAAGTTTGCGTTCGGTAACACTGAATCGTCCTGTACAGTGTGACAATTTCGCTGAACCGCCCGGTTAAAGCGGGTCCACCGGATCTCAATCGCCGAGGCGAGTCAAAAGCTTTCACGTTGGACAATATTTGAGCTGGGTCGTACGCTCTGTGTAAATAAACTACCTTTAATGAGGTCGGGGTGAGGGTGGGGGCTGGAGCTGTTGAAGGGGAAGGGTCCGTTATGAAGTTATTCTAGACCCAGGCGTAAGTGCATATGCCTACTCTGACCTCTCCCACGGGCGTCGGGAATCGATACAGCTTGCTCGAAGCGCCCCCTGCAATGCCACGCCCACTTTTCTGCATGCGATGCGCTGCCGAAAGTGGGGACCATGCTTACAAGGTCCCTGCAGTATAAAACTGTCTCGGACGGATGGACGGATCTACACAGGTTGAATGGTAGATTCCAAGTTGTTACGTACAGTGGGATCCATGCCGTGCAAATTGTCCATCACCATGTTCGTGTACTTTATTTGACCCAATGAGAGCTTCAAGAATTAAAAGAAAACCCAAAACAAGCTGTTGACAACTTCTGCACCAGCATACATAAAAATCCATCGCTTAAAAACACATAGGATGCGAGAGAAAAATTAATGAAAATAGTCATGGACAATTTGCACGGTAATATTCAAGGATCCCACTGTACGCATGCACCGACTGGACGAGTCTAGTCGCAAAATAGGGGTGGACGGATTAGTGAAACAGGTTCCATGAAAATCGTCTGCTGTTGAAACAACATTGAAGTTTCACACATAGTAACGTCGCTGGCAAAATACGTTAAGAGGGGAGTTAAAGAGTTGCATAAGCCATCACAAACAAAACAAAGCGAGTGACAGTACAACAAAACAACTCAAATATTGATCTGAAATCTACATTGTTGCTTAATGTATGTTTTGCCTACTTTCTCTATCGCGTGTCGATTAGTCTTCTCAAGGTCTTGGCTTCGAATCCTGCCTAACGAATGTATATGGCTGATTGTCTCTTCCACTTCATCGGTTCATCACAATCGTTAGAGGAAACAAAATTCTATCCCAAGAAAAAGTGCTCCACATATGTGAGTACCACAGGAAATGAACAAAAAAGGGCTTATAACATAGAATACTAGTAAAAATTCATAATTTATTCACATATCGTGGAATGTCTGTCGGTGCAGGTATGAGTCTCATCATCATTGAGTTTTTTTTAAACGCATAAATACATATTATATAGTGTCTGGTTTATATTTAACATAGTCTATATTCTAAGAAGTACAACAATTAAAAATACAACTCCAACGTTTGAGAAAAATAATTTCGACTTTTAATTAAAATTTTAAAGTAAATTTGTTTAGTCACCGAAAAGGGGGCCATTGAGAAGTTTATGGGGGCCGGTGCCCCTTTAACAGGTCGGGATTTCGTATGAACTGCTGGTGGTTACAGTTACAAAATACAGCAGCTAAGGAAACGAATTTCCGTTGTGGGGCCATCACAAGTGGAAAATGAGAAAGATATTCGAAGTGGAAAGAAGAAGGATTCCTCGTTTACCACGCCCCACTGGCTTTCGCAAACAGTTGGGTGGTTCTTCCCTTGCATGCAGATGGCACCACCTGCATGGCTGCAGTGCACTCGTGGCCTTTCTCACGAAGATTGAAACATCTGTCTTTGCTCGCAACGTTCGTGATACCATTCCGTTCTGCTTCCGCAAAGAACGAAGAAAATCCAGCTTGGATTTGTCAGAGGGCTTGTTCAATTTACCAGCTTTCTGTGATTAGTGAAAGAGGTATCTGGCAACTGTGAACACACAATATCACCTTTAATCTTTTAGATTATTATCTCGTTGGTTTTTAGGTGTCTAAGTCTAAAGACCAGCTTTTAACGGAAGCATTCAACAGCGCCCGGAGGGGTGGAGGTGGGGAGTGCAAGTGCCCCCTGAGATATCTGGAAAAAAATCATGTAATTCGAGTAATTCGAAGGGTGAAATTGTATCTAAACATTTCATTACAAATAATATTGTTTTCTGTGATTTACAGGCTGTAAGTTACATATAAGAAATGACACAAAGCGCCAAACAAGCTATTGGCAACCTCTACACCAGCATACGTAAAAATCTACTCCTTAAAAACACGTAGCATACACGAGACAAATTAATGCAAATAGCCATGGACAATCTGCCGAGTAATGCTTCTGCATCCCACTGTACATATACTCTCACAGAGGAAGCTTGTTTTTGTAGCCGTTGGGAATGAATTTTCAAATTCAGAGTCTTAGAAAGAATGTCCAGAAAGAGCACTGAATCAGGGGAAGAGGGCGATGGGCGATAACTCCCTCCCCCCCCCCCCAGATCCTCATTGACGTAAGTAAAGACTTCACATTATCGAGCAAAATCTCCAGTTTTTAGTCACATTTCGCCATCTTTTAGATTCCTGTTTCCTTCCCGCCAAAGATAGATCCGAAAAGCAGTGGGGAAACGTGATGGTATCTGCTTCCCGAGTAGCCTATACGCCGACGACACAGACTATTCTTCCACTGTTGGATACACTCACTCCCTGCGAGTTTTGCCACAGCTGAAAGGAACTTCTTTGTTCTCAAAAAATGGTTAAGATCCCGCATGGAGGAAGAGGACTGGCTCTACTGAACATACATTTTGATATAATTAAAAGGGTTGGCAAAATAATAGAGAGGTTCCCAAATTACATGGTGAAACAAAAGTCACTACTGGTTATTGATATAATGTTATTTTTGTGAAACAAAATGCGGTAATCAATGCATAAACTATATTGAACTAATCAAAATATATTAAAAGAGTGAAATTGGTCAAGAATGCCTGTAATGCTGGCAGTGCAGCATTCGGACTGACCTCTAGAGGAAAACCTGACTTACTAACCACAATATTGGGATTGACGTACGTGAAGACAACATTTCTCTCAACAGATGGCAACTTTTTACGTCAATTTTTCTTGCGAATGATGCATTCTTCCAACATAAATAGTGACTTTTGGCACATAGTGTACAAGAAGATGATTCAGATTATCTTCTGTACATTAAAGGCTGTATTTTTGATCAAGGTCTGCAATTTTATCTTCAACTTGTACAATTCTATTTGTGAGACACCATAATCTCTTGCTTTATGTTAATTAAAAAGATGACTTCAACTTCGTTATTAACAGTGCGAATCAAATAACTTAAAAAATTAAAGATCTTTCCGACCTCAGTTCCCTCTGCTATTCACTTACACTCCTCCAAATTAAGCTCTGGGTCCGCCCCTGGACCTCTCATTCCCCCTCAATTCCAACACTAGCTATTGCGCTGAATGCAAGACATCAACCGGTCCCGATTTGACTCTCCTGTTGTAATTCGGAGTCTAAGCCATATTTTCCGTTACCATTCATGCAATCAGGGAGATCATAAAAGGGTGCTCGGGGGGCACTGACCCCCCCCCCCCTCCCCAATCTGCTCCACGCCTCCCCTGTTGAAATTTTCCGTAATCCCTTGATTACAAGGCTAAGGCGTTCCCACTACGTTATCGGGTAGGCTCCACATACAATATGTATTAAATATTATTAACACATAGAAAACAAAATTTAATTGTTCCGAGTGCCATCGCGCACAACAAGAAGCACTCAACTTTTCGATTCTCAGAAGCCAAAGTTAAGCTTCATCCAGCGTTTCCTGTTCTACTACTACTAATAATAATTTAACAAGTCAAATAGACATTTTTGAAAATCAGACAAGTTTTAAAAGGCTGTTGTACAAAAATGTATAAGGCTCATTATTGCATGTAATTTTTGTTTATGTTGCTATTTTTTGCTCTTCTTTTTCTACTGTTAAACATTCCAATGTAAAATGACTAACGCTGTATTTGTTAAATAAATAAATAAATTATAATACATATTATGCTGTAGCCTATTACAGGGTGGCTACAAACAAGCAGAAATGAAATTCACTGACTTTTCCAGGTTTTCCAGGACAAAATTTACATTTTTCCCTGACAATTACAAACTAAACTAAATCGATGTTTTTGCAAAATGGAAATAATAAACTCGTACAGATCCACGTATGGTTTTGTTAAGTACCAATATCAACTTCTATGAAATTGACTTAATTTCTCTATTCTATACGATTTGAATTCAAACTGCAAAATAGTGAATTTGGAAAATTATTACAATTCACAAGCTAGGGAAGGATTACGGAATTTTGTCATACGCAGTAAGTTTAAAATAAAATACTTGATTATTTTTAAAGTTTCGACTAAATGAGATAAGAGTGAAGAGTGATTGATTAAGAAATACAATTTTTAATTTATCAGTCTCCTTATACATTCTCGGTATTATATGTTGATATTTCCACTGCTTGCAAGAACCATGAGTGCAGACTCATTTTTCGATGCATAAAGCTACTTCTCTCTTTTCTGTAAAGCAAACAACTTAAATCTTGCATATAAGTGAAACAATTGATACGAACAAAATAAAGTGTCATATTTCCTTACATTATCAATGGGATTTCTGCTTCAGTACAGTATATCCAAGTGAAGTACTGTGAAACTGACAACATTAATGCTGACGAAAAGGGTATGTAGGTATTAGAAATTTAACGCAAGGAATTTATAGAATTGCATTCTATAGGTACCTGATTTAGCTTACCACACATTAAAACAGGAACATTCTAATAATAAAAGCTTCTGAAAGTTCATATACGAGGGGCATCCTGAAAAAAACTTCAATGGTGTATATACGCAGCACTAATGGTCATAGATAGACACACACACACACATGCAGGCAGCAAGAAGTGGCATGTAGCTGTAATCTGGTACAGTTGCAATGCAGCCGTTTTAGGACAGTTCTAGGTTAAAGATTGCAGCTCTCATACAGTCTCCCACGACTGCGATGTAGCCTACATTGCACGCTCAGAATTTGGCACAGAGCCACCAGCAATTATGTGAGGTGTGCAGACCGGACGTCGTGAGTGGTAGTATGGTCAGACGATGGTGCAGACAATTCACGGAAGGCCAATCGAATATGCACAAGACCATACAGCTGAGTATACGCGGGCCCTTTGCATCACTTCAAACTGAGAGATCATGGACTATTCCCTGTATAGCCCTGGCCTTGCATGTACAGACTTTCATCTCTTTGTTTAACTGAAGAGGTTTCTGGCAGGGCAAGGATTTGACAGCTACACTGCGGTACAGATGGTTCCAGTCTTTGCTGTCAGACACATATACCATGGGCATACAAAATTTTGTGCCATGCTACACCAAATGCCAGAACAATGGTGGTGATTATGCCAAATTAGGTTAGGACTCACTGTTACTAATGCAATAAATTACAACTGATATTCATGTTTTATTTATGCCTAATCGGTAGGGACCTTGATATTTTTTTTTTTTTTTTACTTTACAATACGGTGTTATTTTTCCCAAAATTCACATTTTCATTTTAGCGCATTTTCTGGCAAATATCTGAAATTATACCTTCATGGTGTTTTTAAACTACTGTTTCAAATTGTAAGTCACATGGCTTACACCTCTTCGTGAGAGTTTGATATCTTGAAAGTTATTTTGGGAAAGTTGTTTTCCATACCCCTTTTTTAATTTTAAGGTATGGATTTTAGATAATGGAATTTTCCCCATATATACTGAAGGGTGCATAATGCCCATAAGTGGCGACGCACCCAAAAAATTAAAATCAATCAATCTCAAGTGACAGATACCGATATATTACGGCACCAAAAATTGGCATTATCTTGTTTTGACTTGTTAGTGTTACGTTTCTCAAAATTCGCGTTTCTGTTTTAGAACATTTATCTGCCGAATATACCGAAACTTAATACTCCAGTGTGCTTTTAAATTGTAGGTCACATGGTCTACGTATTTTCGTGACAGTTTGATATGTTGGAACAGATTTTTGAGGAAGTAAATGTAAAGTGCTCCCCTGCACTTTGCCATGAAGGTGTAAAGGGGATAATTGACAATTCAAAACATATCTCGTGCGACAAATACGAAGATGTGGCTCCCGTGCGACGGTACATATAAAGTCGATCTTCTGTTATAACCCTGCCATTTTGATCTGTGATGCAAATGGTTTTGATAGAAGTTGAAAAAATCATGGGAAATACATGATTTAATGTGGCTGTCGGAATTATTCCATGTACGTATAACTTTATAGTTTACTCTTGAGTAAAATGTTGGAAAACTTGCATGTTCTATACACAAAGATGGCCTAGAAAAGACACGAATGTTGGATTTCATGGAATTTTTCGTTGTTTTAGGACATTTCTTTTAAAGAATCGCTAAAAACGCCAACAATTTGCATTTTATGCCAAATTCGCATTATTTCGATATTTTGAACGGGCGAAAAATGTGTCCAGACATCACTTCACATTCATAAACATAACTTCGCAGCAATTACCATTTTTCACGGTTTTGGCGTTTGCGAAAAATCAATGTCCCTACTAATTGGAAATTACTTTCTGGCCACCCCTCGTATAAATCAGTAGATGGAAAGTGAAAATTTAGCAGGACTGGCAGAGAAAAGTCAATTCTTGAAGAAAGTGATTTGCTTTTATGATTGAATGATTCGAGTAAATATGATATTAAAATATTTACGTATTTATTATTAGTATTTTATTTCATAATATTGGACATTAACTTCACTCAGTGACAGATTAATGATCTTCTCTCACGAGTTTAAACAGACAGGACAGAGATTGGCGTTAATTTATTTGCAATACTAGTGTTGCAGTAAATTTGAGGTTGGGATCATGCACTTGCCAATTTTTATAACGTTCACCAATGCAGATTTATGTTTCACTTTTTCGTGATAGTATTCCATATATATCCCGTTTGATTGGATTCTTCTTGATATCTAAGAATAGTGCAATGTCATTGTAAACGTATGTTAACTTGTGCGAAACCAGTAATACGTCAGGATGATGAATGAAAACACTCGTAAGCACTGCTACATTAAATAAGGTGAAGTGAGCCAGAAGAGTAATAAAATTCCAGCAGCATATTTGCAGTCTAAAGCTCTTCTTGTTTATGCATGCGATTTTTGATAGATGTTGCAGTCCATGCAATTTCTGTCGCATGTGGTAGCATATTCTATGGTGGTAGTGAGATACTTTGTCGTATGTATTAATGGAAGCTATTTGTTTCCATGTTCCCACAGTTTGCCCAACAAAATGCCTTACTACGACATCCGACAACTATCGAACTGCGCCACCTGCTCTTATCCCCTCCATCTGTTGACAAGTCCCCTTACTACTCCCATACAGACAAGAAAAAATGATAATTCAATGCATTTTCCACGTAATATTTAGAGGCTTAACCTTCACTCCCCCGATGATACCATATGGTATCATCAGAGTAAGGTCGTACTCGCCCGATGATACCATATGGTATCATGGTGCTGATTAAGAAATGAATGTGCTTTTTGGACCTTCATACACTTATGTTTGGGTGGAAACTCTGACACAGGTCTGGAGCAAGCCTGGGAAATTCATATTGATGAATAACCTCCCCCCCCCCTCCGCAACATATCCATGCCACATTTCTGAACAGTGTTTTTTAAATTTTGGTTAATTATTCAACTAGTATGGCACCCAGGAACATGAAACATGTTTCATACTCTTGAGAAATGTCCATTCGTTGAAAATAATACTGAGGTTCGCGCCTTCTTCCCAAATAGTGGGAGAAGAGATTGCAAACTCCAGATTTTTATGTTGTTTTCACTGAAATTCGGGGGTCGCGCCCCCAAACCCCCTACCTCGGTTCGGCGTTCTAATTGTACACGGTTACATGCTATGATGTTTTAGCTGCAAAACAAAACTTCTCCGAAGTAGATTGCTCCCATAGTGCCCGAGGTATAACAATTTTCCTCCAAAAATGCAAATTACCTATTTTTCGTAAAAAGAAAAAATAGTCACATTTTGGCTTATTATTCAACTTGTATGGCACCCAAGAACATGAAACATATTTCATTCTCTTGAGAAATGTCCATTCTTTGAAAAGAATATTAACGTTTGTGCCTTATTCCCAAATAGCGGGAGAAGAGGGGGCAAACTCCAGATTTTTATGTTTTTTCCACTGAAATTCGGGGGTCGCGCCTACCCTTTTCACCCTTCCTCGGTTTGGCGTTCTGAATTGTACACGGTTGCATGTTATGATGTTTTAGCTGCTAAACAAAACTTCTTCGAAGTAGATTGCTCCCATAGTACCCGAGGTATAACAATTTTCCTCCAAAAATCCAAATTACCAATTTTTCGTAAAAAAAAAAATATCACATTTTGGCTTATTATTCAACTTGTATGGCACCCAAGAACATGAAACATGTTTCATACTCTTGAGAAATGTCCATTCTTTGAAAATAATACTAAAGTTCGCGCCCTTTCCCCAAAATAGAGGGAGAAGAGGGGGCAAACTTCAAATTTTTATGTTTTTTCCATTGAAATTTCGGGGGACCTGCCCCCCAAGCCTTCCTTCCTTGGTCCGTTGTTCTGAATTGTACACGGTTGCATGCGCTGATGTCTTAGCTGAAAAAGAAAAGTTATCCGAAGTAGATTGCTCCCATAGTGTCAGAGTTATAACAATTTTCCTCCAAAGAGTGTTCGAATTTAAAATTCCCGCCGAGAAGCCCGAGCGAGAGAAATTTCTCTCTCTCTCTCTCTCTCTCTCTCTCTCTCTCTCTCTCTCTCTCTCTCTCCTCCTGCCATCACTGGTTTCTGGCGCCGTGGTTGTGTTGCACATAAAAGGGGCCTAAAACTTGAGGCCGAAACTTACGAACGAGATTTCCTGTTCCCGAGCAGAGTTCCATAACGATATCTTTAAATAAATAAATAAAAAGAAGTCAATGAAGACAAAATTCCCTGACATTTCCCTGATTTTTTTGACACCTCAAATTCCCTGACTTTTCCCGGTTTTCCAGGTTTTCCAGGTCTGTCGCCACCCTGTATTAGCCAAATTTGTTCCCCGCTACATGCAATACATCCTTTCACCCCTCTTCATGAGAAAGAAAAATAATGAAGTTTGCAAAGCGTGAAGCTAATCGAAGGGATATCATGGAGTATAAATTACACATTAATGTCTGCGCGCATGCGCGATGCAAGCAGCGAGATCAGCGTTTCGATATTACATTACTTGAAGCAGAAATTGAATTAAGCAGTTCGCCCCTTCTTCCCAACCTACCCTAACAAGAGCGTTTCCTTGCTCGTTACATCGCAATCCAGTCTGGATTACACCCCTCGGGTGAATCGATAGCCACCAGACAGTGTTGCCAACCTCCATACATTGTTACTACTCGAGGAGCATGGGTCGACGTCCAGAAGTGCTTCTTCCTTCAACTTCTCAAACAAGTGGGCGGTAAAACAATTTAGAACTTATTGCGCTTACGATGGACGGTACCGACACGAGACCGAGGCATCAATTTAAAAATCAAGACGAAGCGAGACAGACATCTGTAAAATCGAGAAGATTTTGATTTTTGTTAGTGTCACTTCTCTGGCACTTTGGCTAATCGGGCCGATGAGGATGAGTGATGACATGAATAAATTGATTAAGAGACATTAACAGAACACCATGCCCAGGCCGGGATTCGAACTCGTGACCCCTGGCGTCGTAGCGCGCTCTGTTAACCACTCCGCCACGGGGGTCATTGTAAAATCGAGAAGAAGACACTTCGGTAAAAAGTAATGAACATTTTGCACAAATTGAAATTGCTCTATTCAGAGATGAGCCATATTGAGTTTATCGTAATTGCAGTGTTAATTCAGGGTGGCTACTCTAGGACCATGATAAAATTCAAGTATAATTCCCGGTTTTCAAGGCGAACTTTCCAAAAAATCAAGCAGACGTTTTCTCTATTTCAACCTTACGTATTACCGCCTCTCAACAACCACACACAAATATCTTCATAATATAAACAGTTATGTGATTCCAACATCCAAAAATTATAATTCAATTAAACGGTATACGTAATATAATTAAAATATTTAATTTAAGGTGCTGAGTTTCTATGTACAATCAGAGGCGCAACCACGAATTTTGTCTGAGCGGGCGGGGAGAAAGTGCCAGAATAAACGTACTAATACTACTACTAATAATAGTATTCGGTAGGGATGGAAAGGAGTATATAGATCTTGCTCAGGATAGGGCCAGATGGAAGGGCTGTGTTGCTGCAGCCATGAAGCTTCGGGTTTAAGAAGGCTAGAGAGTTAGTTAGTTAGTTAATAATATTATTATTATAACATTATTATTATTATTATTGATTTGTTTTATTTTACTTCGCTTCTTGTGCCACGTTCGGCTAATTTGCGAAGATGGGGATGAGTGATATGATGAAATTGATGAATGGACAGTCACAAACATCCATGCCCAAGCCAGGATTCGAACCCGCCGGGACCCAGTGATTTATCCACACACCCCTAACACAGCCCAACACCCTCCCAAATTTTGACGAACACCCCCCAAGCAAAAAGTGGAACACTTCCCCTGCAGGGGGGGTGTAAAAATGGATTTTTATATCAACAATAGAATGACAATACTTCAATATAAAGGAACCATTTGTAGCTCTACAAGAAGCGAAGTCCAATGGACCTTTCGATCAACTACAACCAAAGTGTCAAAGAAGGAGGGTGGAATGTTCAGCATGGTCATTTCCCTTGACAAGGCTTTAGGGAAGGGACACTGCCATCTGGAAAATGTCAAACTGACCTCTAGCCCTCCTTCCAGGGAGCACACATACCGCATACAGTGTTGATATTTCTTAAATACGTTACAGGTTTGTAAATTCAACCCTTGAGTCAATTAAATTTACATTTCGTTTCATTTTCCTTTCAATTCTTTCAATGGGCTTCCGGAAGGCCCCCAAAAGTCAACCAAAAATTATATATTTTTCACATATAATTTCATTTCAGCCATAATAATATGCGTTAATTATTGCATGAATGTGATAAATTCAAATTTAAGCAATGTTTTTAGGGAACAATACTATTATTGAGGAAAATGTGCCTCGTTTCCCCTCCCCCCTTGGAAAAAAATACCTTCCTTGTCCCTTCCTGGAAAAAATCCTGCTGACGTCCATGATTCTTTCATGTGAAAAATGTACGATAAAAGTAAGGGAAGAAATTCAAAGATACAGGTTAGCAACACTGTTTTCTGTAACTTGGGCGAGATGGATGATTTTGAAGTGGTAGAGAAGAGAACAGTCAAATGTCTTAGGTCAGTCTCAGTGTAGC
Source organism: Lepisma saccharinum (assembly GCF_977018435.1). Taxonomy (NCBI): domain Eukaryota; kingdom Metazoa; phylum Arthropoda; class Insecta; order Zygentoma; family Lepismatidae; genus Lepisma; species Lepisma saccharinum. The sequence goes on from NC_139229.1 coordinate 9,466,806, forward strand.
ATCTCAGTTCGTGTGTTGTCGTTCTGCTTATGTAACAATGTCTAAAACTTTACTGCAAAATTGGCTTTAGAAGATAGAGAAATTGAAACCAGACAGAAAGAAACCGAAAATCGCGAGTAGAAAAGCAGTGACACTATATGTAGGTATAATTTCTCCCAACGGATATTCATAAAGTACCAATATAAAATTTACTGACCGAGTATTCGATATAAAACTGCAAGTATTTCATAAAGAACCTAAGTGATTCATTCGTCTATAGTTGATGTGTGTGACCATTTTTGTGGCTCTAAGAGTTCTTATCTTTGTAAAAGAAAGTATATTTTATAAGCAATTAGAAAGAGTGTTGTAAAGAAGGGGGGGTCGCGCGGGGTTTGCCTGGGTGCAAAGGACAAATGGGCCACCAAACAAGCAAAACAGATATAAATAGAAAACCGTTAACGTCGTAGTGCCCTGTGAAATTACTGGCACCCTATTAAAGTTATTGCCAGTTTGCAACGATATAGATTTAGTAAAAATTGTCTTCCTCTTTTTATCTACTCTGTTCCCTGACATAATGACATATTTAATTTTTTTCCAACTTTTCAGAGAAAGCAAAGGAAGTATAAGGAATTAAACATAAAAAGAAATGTTATTTACATTAAGTCCCAAATTTATGTCTGACCATAGGCGCACCAGTGGGGGCACGACGGTGCTTGCCACTGCCTGCTGGAAAACGTGGAGAGAAAAAATTTGCTTGTTTCATTGTGCTATTTGTGTTGGAAAGTGAAATAATTGCTATTCAATTTTTAAATAATTGAAAATAAAGCATTTCCTCAAATTAGAAGTGAAAATTCCTTGCCTTCCCTTTGCAGCTAACATGCCATGCGTTTATTTGCACATGTTATTTCGTTTTCATTTAAGGCAAAGAGGCACAATCCCTAGTGTCTCTCGTTCAGTATTTGAAAGATAAACTCTCAACATCGCCAAGCATATTTTCCAAAGTTTTGTAAGGGTATAAGACTTCAATATGCAATTCCTTGACCTATATCATTCAAAAGCAATACCAAATGTCTATCAAACGTGCATCTCAACTTCCCACTATATTTTAAAGTCTTCATGGCCATGCTCTATATAGAGTTTCATTATTTTATTTCAGTTTGTGAATCATTGTTTAAACAGAGATTTGAAAACACCAGCAGCATTTGGAACACACTCGCAACATAGAACTATTAAAATTATATATATGCATATTGTCTAACTGTAGCTAGAACAGGAGGGGGCAGGGGGCATGTGCTGAGGTAAAGAGGACACCGAACGAGCAAAGCAAGATTGTAAAGAGTACACATGGTGGGATACTGTGAAATGAAAGTATTGTCGCTATGTTTAATTAATAATATGCATTATCATTTTGCAAATAAATAGTTCTAAAAATTTTCTTGCTCGCTTCGCTCGCAGTGAGATCATTTATTTAAGACTCATATTATATCTGCAGATACATGTACTTATTACTACTACTTCAGACAGACAAGAGGACACGCACCCGCCCATGCATTGCATTCTCACTGATATTTCATCAATGAATTGGGACCCCCCTTCCAAGATAATATCTGAGTTACACCTACGATAAGAACCATACAAATACAGTTAAAAAATATTGCGCAAGTGTTCCTAAGCTTAAGAATTGATTGAAATGATCCCTGGTAATAATATTTTTAAATTTTGTGTTTTTCAATGTCATCTCTTGTGTTTGTCTAACGATTGATTAAATCAAGTACTGAACTGTAGACTGAAATGTTAACATTATCACAAAAATCTATTTTCCATCTTTTCCAGCATTTGACATCTTTTTTCTTCTGAAATGTTACGTGAAGGGAAGGGGGGGTTAATCTCTGGAAACATCTATGAACAAATTGAATTAGGGCAAACATTTTAAAATAGTCTAAAATATGCACTTAACATTTCCAAACCTACACCCCCCAAAGTTTCCAACACCCGCCCCCCAAGGGAAAAATCCTGGATTAACCCCTGCCGGGATCAACATTGTTGTTGTTGTTGTTGTTATTATTATTATTATTATTAGTAGTAGTAGTAGTAGTAGTCATAGTATCAAAGACGTTATTATCCTCGTAAATTATGCAAAAAGGGGGTAGAAGTTTGTGCTAAAGCATGTGTGTTCGAACAAACGATTTCAATTATTTTTTTTCCACACGGCACAGTAGTTCGGATCCCACTTCAAACTGTAGGTCCAGTCCCGATTACCCTTTCTGTGCATAAAGTGGACTTAAGCCACAAATCAATCAATCAATTTGAAAACATTTTTCATTTAGATAGTTCGGCGCCCAGGGCCGACTCCCGCCGCCTCCGAGCTATGGTTATAAACTTGATAAGACTAAGAAAAGCAGAAGTTGCGAGCGAAGCGAGCAAGAAAATTTTACGAAAATAATTCTTATTTGCATAAAATGTGAATAGGATTTGGATTAGAAAAAGTTGTAATTTTTCACGTCTACGGAGAAAAATTCAAGTAGAATTCACGCATAATTTCCGGAGCCAATAATTCACGCATAATACCCGTAATTCAAGGAATTCCCAGTGAGTAGCCACCCTGTAATTCTTATGTGGCAAGTAAATGTGTGCAATGCGGTTGCGTACTTTCAGGTTAAAATTCCGATTTGCAAGGGTTTGTAGCGACGAAACGTGGGTGTCAAACGGAAAGAATGTAATCAAGGAAAATTGTTTGGCTTAATGACCTCTATACGTGCTTGTAACGTCATCGCCTTGTAATCAAGGGGTCCCGGGTTCGATACCCCAGTGGTGGCACATTACATATTGGTTCGGATCCCACTTTAAAAAATGTCCAGTCTCGATTAGTCTATATGTGCCTAAAGTGAACTTTAAAGAAAAATTTATCAGCAACCCTGTATGAAGTAAACTGGTAATGTTAAGCACCAGAAAATATCTCGATGGATGACTCTACAATGCAGGAAACCTGATGTAAATATCTTTTAAAGTTTTCATGTTACAAGCCATTTAAGTTTAGGTTATGCGACTTTTGAAACACACTGTAGTACAAGAATAAGGCAGTTGGCGATGATGCAGTTTATCTCGGCTTTGAAAACTGTGCCACTCAAATAGCAGAATGCATTAGTTTCTTATTAGGAGAACTGCTAAGAACTTTTACGTAATCAATGAGTGCTATGTTTGATTCTCAGTGTTAGTACAACCGTGGTACGTGAAAACACATTTTTTTTTACCCATTCTAGTGATTCTTCGCTGCACTGAGTTGGCAACATTTCCGTGATGATACACGAGAATGACCGAATTGCTCCGAGGCGGAAGTCGGCTCCCCGGACATTCACCATATCGCAGACGATGGGAGGGACTATTTCACTCGAACCCTACACTTGTCTTCGTGCAACCAATAATTCTGCTGCAATGTAGAAAGCAAAAATTGTGTCCACCTGTTCATTATCGCAATAAACGCTCACGCCTCTGACCTCTGTTGAATGCACCTGCGAGTTAATTGACATATAAATAAGGTGGCGTTTTTATTCCGTGTGCGAGTTGATCGCATTATTATTATTTTTAGTAGTACTACTATTTCATTATTTTACATTGTATTTTAACAACGTGCTGTATGTAGCAGGCAGCATCTTCATGACATTCACGTAAAACATATTCACAATCAGCAGCAAGATAACGGTAGGTAAATTAAAATTTGCTATTTTCATTTTTTTCGTCTTGGTTCTTTGTGTTTCTATACTCTGTCCCGGTTATCTCTGGAGCAAGGCCGCGCATAGCGGTAGAAAAGGGGAGAATCGAGTAGGCAGAGCGAAGCAGTACACGCTTCTGCAAAGGCTGGTAACCGCAGTCGCTTTACCCCTCCACGCAATCCCATTCCCTCTCACATGCTCATTGGTGAAGCCGTCTTGCGTCGCTACTTGCGCAGAGACTTATTTTCGTTCGCCTGCTCCAGAGATATGTGGGACGGAGTGTAGCTTCCCTACAAGGAATTGTGTAACTCTACGGTGGTGGTAGAAGTCGCCATTGGAAATTTACTATAAAAATTTACTTATCGCCGCAGAGTTAGGCAACACACATAACGCCTTGCAAGGAAGTGAGCATTTCAGGATCCAGGTGTCCCATTTATATTGCCGGTGAATGTACAGTCACGGACACTTCTGGGTTGTAGTGATAGAACTGAAAGTCAATGGAGTTGTTACAAACCAGAAGTGTCCGTTACTGTACTTGTGCTGGATCAACTGTTGCCATAGCCTACTATTATATTTGCCACTGACTGTACAACTTCGACAAGCTTTCACAGCGTGTAGATGGATTCCATCAAGGCGAGAGAGTCTCTTTTCTTTAAAAAAAAATTAAAAAATAAGGTTTTACTTATTAATGTTCAGGCCCATACCCAAGAGAGGGGGGAAATGACCATGCCCCCTCCCGTGGAACTATGAAATGCCTTAATGTGAAAATAAAACTACGAAAATGACACTGACAATTTTTAAATTTTGTTAAGAATTTCGATGTTGACCTTCAATAAATGAATGGGTTGTTTGTGGGGAGAGAAAGGCTTCAGAAGTCTGCAGTCTGAAATCTTTGCTAATTTCAGTTTTATAACCATACCTTCCGATTTAGTCGTACGGCATTCATGGTTCATATCCACTAATGAGTAATTGTGCAACGGAAGAAATATTGCAGAACTTAAACGAAAGTGAACTAATTGTTGACAGCGATAAACGACAATACCGAGGATAAAATAAACAATACCAAAGCATTTCTGAAGTGTCAGAGATTGTTTGTAAACTATATATAGTGACATTATATCGATGCCACTGGGCATTTATTTCAGTAGCATGGACCTCAAAACAGCAAATGTTGGGAGAGCGTTGCGCGTGACATCTAGCGGAGATCCTCTGGTACTAACTTGTAATGGGTCGTCGAGACAAATACAGACTACTTACATTTTGCCGAATCACATTGCAGTACTGGAGCATTTTACCCACCTGTAAGAAAATAAAAATAAAATATAGTATCTATCACTTTATTCATAATAGTACACACTTATGTACATTATTATTTTTCTAGAAGATAATCGTATTTTTTAAAAAAAATGTCCCCGTTTAAGGGAGATTTACACCAGTGACAAGCTGCAAGCACAGTATAGATATGGCAGAGTGTTTAACAAGTAACGAAAATGACGCATTTACGTTGACTCTAGAGCCTCCAAGCGGTGACCCTTTTAAACACAAGCAGTTACGTCCCAATGGCTGGGATGATGCCATTCCTCATCATTATTAATTAAATACAACTCTATTTAGGTAACTTTTAGTTCTTTAACAATATTAACTCTACAAGATTGATTTTTTGTGAATATAGAATTGATTCAACACTTGAAAGAAATAATGAACTTGCAACCATGAGAACATACGTATATTTTCGTGTACAAAAAAACGAAACGTGGAAAACTTGTAAAGAGGAATGCAAGAACATGGAGAGAACTACATTCTTCGAAATCATGAACTTTAGTTTGGCTCTGTAAGGATCACAGGGAACATGACCACAGAAGATCCAATATGACCACCTCCCCGCCATTTGATATCCAAGCCAACACAAACGAAAATATTGGTAATTGAACCAAGTTTTACCTTTAGCACTCATTATACAACGATATCTATGCGTATAAAATGTAACAACCCACTTCCATGAAATAATGTCAACATATCTACCACTCCAGTCACTTTTGGCCGGGGACCAGCTTGAAAATTAACATAAATAAGTTGTGATATAACATCGTGAAGGACAAAGTTTTCTTAAAGTCATTCATTATAGATTAAAAAGCCGCCAGTTTTCATTAAAGTATTAGAAATTAACAATGAAATCACCCCTAAAACTGTAATCGGTTTCCATGTGGATGAGTGCGAGTCTCACATACGATCTTTTTCGACCAATGGGGTTAGACAAAATGTTTTGAAAACTTCATAGGAAGTTGACCTTGATTCCTCTCCAAGTCCCGAGTTGGGGACCTGGCTAGTCATTAGAATGGTGACACATGTCACGCGAACTCACTGAATCAATTTAGGCAGATCAAAATTTGAGACGAACTGTTTCCAATAATCAATATATTCAGAAAGTTTGTGAATCGTATTCAGTATTAGGCATTGTTTGATTCAAAGCAATATTTTAGGTGTGCTATGAGCAGCACAAACCAAATTCAAAAGATTATATAGGTTGCTACACGAAATATTTATGGTAATTAATGAATGAATAATGATTGATTTAATGCACTTAGAGTTATATTACCTTAGTTATAATTCGTGCCACCGGCACCAACTTTAGACCCTGAGATTTGTTTTATGATCTTATGAAATAATATATGTAAGCTGAGGATGTGCCCTCAAATGCATTTCTGTTCCTTGGACAAAAAATGTAGGCTTTTACATTTAAAAATCCTTTAAGGCCATTTCTGAAAAGGAATACATGGATTTTTATTGGCTGTCTTTGCCTATTCCGCAGATACCCTCACATTTAAATATAACAATTTTGACGTAAAATAATTCAATGTAAACCTCTATTCTTGAATACAATTGTTACACAATACATTTTTCAGCAACAAATATGTGCTGGAGAACGTACCGGTGTATCTTCCACCACTTTGTAATATCCATCGGATTTTTTAAAACGTTACCAGTAGAAACAAGGCGTTGTTTCTACTACTGCTGACTTTATTCATATGCCTCGTTTCGTCTGCTCCATGAATCCAGTTCTGCACAGTTTTACAGTATTGCGACTTCATATTTGTTGTTTCAGTTAGAAACGTGAATATTGTAACTCTTTAATTTTGGAACTGTTCTGTACACTATCATGTGGGGCATGACGGGGTGCCACCCCATTTTGACTCGTAATGTCTTCGGACAGTATTCTGCTTCGGTTTTTCCAGCGAGTTCAATATTTAACGTAATATTATATACTGTATGAACAAGGGTCGTGGGGTTCAAGGGGTGATCTTTCACGTAGTACACCCTGGACTGCATTTTACAGACTAGCGAGGCTCTGGCGTCTGGACGTGCGGACAGTGTAATCTTCGTAGGACTGTGTGTGTGTGCTGACTGTCCCCTTCACAGACTCAGCATTTAGCTCAGGTAAGGATATTTTAGATTTCAGACACGCTTTTATTTTTGGCATGGTAAGGGACTCGGCCCCGTATAGTGTGACGGGCGCAAAATATCTTAAGTGCTGACGCACCCAAAATTTTTAATTCAAATTCAACAAGGGTCGTGAGTTAAGGTGGGCTTCGACAACATTTTGTCATCTTTGGATTTGCTGCTCCGCTTGTGGACGACGGGCACATAACTCTTGCCCAGGTACAGACGCTGAGAATGAAAACGCTGTTCAAGACTGCGTTTTATGAGAAATAAGTACATTTACGTTTGTCTTTAGTAGCACTAAAGGTTTCATTCTTTATGGTAGGTAAATAGTGATACCACGTCATTGCCCGCTTGTGGACAAGCGACATTGTGTCAAATATTAGTTTTAACCTTTATTACATGTAAAGAATGGTTTAATAAAGGGGTTTGTGTTTTAACAAATGGACGTTTGTTAATTTTTAGTATTCATTTCGTGCAGTTAAACATTACGTATCTCGTCCTACCCCCTACATAGATATTAAGCCCTTAAAGGGATTTATTCCCTGCAAGAAACAAAAGAGAAGTAACTCTGAATTCAGTTACTTGTTACTTGGGCCTACACTTATTATTTTCAAGAAGTACTCAAGTACATTTACAGTTATTCGGAAAGGGGTATTAAATAGTTCAAAAAATATTAATTGATTGACTGGCTTTTCTTTAAAAAATTGATCTCTTTATAGTTTGTTACCCATATGCATGTGTAGATCAAAACACGCATTATTTTTCTTACCTGGCTTTGTTTAAAAATGGCATTCGGCATTTTTTGGACTTTCCAGACAGTTCCGATAACTCAGCTAAGAAAAATTATAGAAAACTGGGTGAAAAAATTGTGTTCTGTACAGTTCAAGCTATATTTTATGTCCAGTCCCCCTCTAATGCAAACGACTGAAATTTAGGACCAAAACTGATATTTGCCTTTGAACAAAAAACAAAGTTTAGGATTTTTTAACAGGGAAGTAATGCTTTTTTTAATGGCCACACAACCAGTGCTGGAATATTTGGTATGGATTGATCTAAAAGTAGATTTGACTTGATTTTATCTTTGTTATTTATTGTCGATTTACTCGGCAGGAATAAGGATAATCGCGACGATGAAATTGATAAAGGCTCACTCACAAAGAACACTCATGCCCAGCGAAAAGTAGAATAACTGTTACAAGTAACTCATCATTTCGAAATAATGGATACTCGTATGAGCATCTGGACCTATTCTTCCCGTTTTTGATATTATCAGCTAACGGTCACATGCCATACAAATATATTAAAGAATTCTGGACTTGGAAATTTCTCGTGACGGTCAAGTAAGAAGTTTCCAAAGTGTTCATTGCTCAATGTTTAACACCTACCAACTTCTCACCATAGTTCCAAATTTTTCCGTTAGATCGCAGCATCGGAAGGCAGCGAGCGGGAATCGAAGCTTGGACACTCGCGCCACTGCGGGTAAGACTCGAACTAGATTCGATAAATATGCTCCCTTTGGAAGGCAATGACCTAGTGCAATAAATATTACAACTTTCCCCGTATAGATCATGAGTTTCATAGAGAGTTTGAATCTTTTATAAAGGACAGTTTTATTCCGGCCTCCATACTTCACAAATCATATTCGATCTTCTATTTTCTTACTATTTTTTTTGTGATAGATGTTTTTATTGTGAGACACCAGTGTGTGGAAGTATCGAGTTAGGAGGTTGAAGTAATATTTACTTTTTTAAACGGGCAACTTAAACTTGGTTACTTTACGAACATAAAAGCAATGAACAAAAATATGGTTTACTAAAAAATGTAGAAGAGATTAAATTTAATTAACCTTTATATATATATACGCAAACGGCTGGGGGCTCGTCGGGCTGATCACCCGTCCCCCTTTACTGGTCTAAGAACTCCACGCTCCAACAAGGTGACGGCGGAACAGTGTGGGAGGGAGACCAGCAGTCGGTAGGTAAGCCAAGGCCCTTCAAGGTGCTGTAGAGCTGTGGGTTATTATTATTATTATATATATACGCACATTTTTGGGAGCAACGTTCTTGGTTATGTAATTTTTCAAGTATACGTATACATTCGTACTTTGAATATTCACATTGCTTAAACATATTATGTTTATTATAAATATTAATGAAAATTAATGTTAATTTTTAGGTGTTGCCAATTGCACGGTTCCCTGGAGGTAATATCATGTTTCATACAAATGTACAGTGGGATCCATGAGTATTACCTTGCAAATTGTCCATCACCATGTTCGTGCACTTTATTTGACCCAATAAGAGCTTCAAGAATTAAAAGAAAACTCAAAACAAGCTGTTGACAACTTTTTCACCAGCATACATAAAAATCCATCGCTTAAAAACACATAGGATGTAAGAGAAAAATTAATGAAAATGGTCATGGACAATTTGCACGGTAATACTCATGGATCCCACTGTACGGCCCAGATCTAGGAATCTTACATTAAATATACTGTCATCATGGAGAGAATTTTTAATAACTTGAACATAATTAGCAATGATATGCCAATATTGAACCATGATACAACATACTGTATCTGATTCTGCTATTACTAAAAATCTCGCAGTAAGTGGGTAACTCCGCCCTAAAGAAAAAAAGTCTAATTTACAAGATGTTGCTTATGTACCGAAAAGATAATCATACATGCCAAGGGGGAGGGCAAGGTTATTTCCGCCCCCTCCAACGTTCTTCAAGGAGGAGAAAGAGCATTTTGTCCCTCCCCCCAGATACTGTTTAAAATTCAGGAATGTTTTATTTGAAGGTTGATTAAAATCTCGATTCAAATCAAGATTTAAATCACGTGATTTTTTAAAAAAATTAAGTAATTTGTAGATATCAGAACTACTTTTGGTGAGTCCGACCCTGTGGCCGAGTGGTTAGCGCTGCGACGCCAAGGGTCCCGGGTTCGAATCCCGGTCGGGCTTGGTTGTTTGTGAATGTCCATTCATCAATTTCATCATTTCATCACTCATCCCCATCTTCGCAAATTAGCCAAGAGGCACAAAACGCGAAGTAAAATAAACTAAATCAAATAAAATAAAAAATACTTTTGGTGAAAGCACATTCAACTCTTAATCATTCACCAAAAGTAATTCTGATTCAGTGGTGTTTATTAGGCTCTTAGATACTCTAAAATTTTCAAGGAAATTTTCTTTTCTTAATTTGAATTAAACATTTTTGGGTGCGTCAGCACTGAGGCTATTTTGCACCCGTCACACTATACGGGGTCCAGCCCCTTATCATAACAAAAATAAAAGCGTGTCTGATAACTAAAAGTTCCTTACCTTGGTTAAAAGCTGAGGCTAAAAAGGGCGCTCAGCACAAATAAGGACAAAACACAGGACGACACAGAGTTATACTGGCCATTGGGCCAGTCGCCAGAGCCTCGTTAGTCTGCAGTCCAGGGTGTACTACGTGGAAGGAGTTCCCCTTACACCCCATTTCAAGGAAAAACGTGGGAACAAAATAATGGAGTGAAGGCGATTGGGTTCCTAAGCTTTAGGGGGGGGGAAGAACAGTATAATTTCTCTTGGTAGACAAGGCTTAGCATTGAGAGGCCATCGTGGCAATTTCCTGCACGCCCCCCCAAACCACTAATCGCCGCCACTGGGTGGAGCTAATACGAAAGGAAAATATAATATGTAAATTGTAAACTCAGTACATTTCTGTTGCTTTCAAAGTCAATAATAGCAAAAATAGCAAATATTTTGTGTAGTGTAGAATAATATACAAAATACTAACCGTGTTAAACTGTAAATTGTGTAATTATCGTTATGCTATGCTCTAAACAAACATGGCAGCAACAAAACTAAATTTCGTGATAAGGGTGATAACATAACATGTAATTGAATATTCTGATGTACGTAATTCTTGAATATTGGAAAACACAAAAGTTGAAACTTGATCAATTGCATACAATAAGAGTCGAATACTACTTATACACAGGGTGGATAAAAATAATGATTGTATCTAAAAGATCATTTTTGATGATTTTCTTGATTTAAATCAAAATTTTTGGGAATTAAATCGATTTTTAATTTCTTTCTTAACCACGCATAAAATTGCTTGTATGAGTTTTGGCACCACACATATAGATATATTTTCTTTGTAGAAAGGCTTTTTCTAGTAAACGGCCCTGTAAAATATTTGAACAGTTTGATTAAAGCAAATAAGAAAAATATATGCACTTGTACATTTTTCTGTTCTGGTACTTTATATGTGGACCTACTATGGAAATGCTTGTTGTGTGTTAATGAAACTATAATAATTTCAGTAACTTTTCTTCCAGTGAAAATAAAACTTTCTGGATGTACTCTATAATTATAACTTAAAATATTTTTACAGTCTTTGTAGTTGAATTTTGGCAATTTTTTAGTTTACAAACTATCAGCTGCCATGTTTACTTACAGTTTAATGATAATGACACTATCTACGATTTAAAATGATTAGCATTTTGTATATTTTTGTGCACAAAATGTTTACTATTTTTGCCAATAAAATTATTGAATTTAAAATCAAGAGAAATCCTGTGTTTACATTTCCTTTCGTATGAGCTTCACACCATCAGTACATATATTTTGTTTCCTTTCTTTTTTCTTTCTCAGAGCCTAATAAACACCATTAAATGATTACGAGATTAATATACTTTCACGATTCTGATATTTACAAAAGCCTTATGTACATTATTCTGTAAATTATTTATTTAAAGTGATTTTAATCCTGATTTAATGGCCTCCCCGATGGCGCAGTGGTAGCATCGTCGCCTTTTAATCAATGGGTATCGGGTCAGATTCCCAGTGGAAGCACATAGTGGTTCGGATCCCTCTTTAAACTGTAGGTCCAGTTCAGATGAGCGTTACTGTGCATAAAGTGGACTTAAAACACCAAATCAATCAATCAGTATCGGTTGAAAGTGGTATCGAATTAGCACATTACAAATTCGCCTTGCCACACAAAAACTATGTATGGAAAACTACTCAGGTGAATTAAAAAAAAATCATATGTATAAAGTTTGTCAATCATGCGCTTTGTACACATCCAACTTGTTTACTTCAAAGCTCATACTTCTATATACCTCAGAGAGAGTGGGACCTAATTGTATTTCTCGATATCATCGTGCCGGTTTCCAACATTAACACGGACGCGCCAAGAATTCTAATTCACCGAAATGAAGCTCATAAGCGGGGGTCATAAAACGGTAGAAGGCAAAAAACGTTATGTGAAATTCCCCGACCCGTCCTCATTTAATTCCTTCCCACCCCAATAAAAATCCCCTTTGTATTCTGCAACCAGCTCTGCACGTGCTCGACAACATTGATCCCGGTCGAGGATCTCGTTTCCGAAACTCCCTTCGCACCTCGCGCGGCGGGCGTGCGCAGTGCGATATGGCTTCAACCGCGAGTAATGGATATTGCTCGCAGTCTTTGCCAGGCTCTTGTAACGCGTGCGAGCTGATCAAATAACGTCAATATTTTTATCCACGTGCTTCGAAGTGATAGATCACTATAAGCAATACTTTTGATTGATGTTTTGTGAAGTTTCAATCTGCGTTCAAGGAGTTAGCACCTCTGCTTTGAAACTGTAATTGAAACTCAGCATGAAAGAAGACTATCATGATCAAACAGCTTATTCAGCACCTGATAAGATTCACGTAGTAGTATTTGCTCCAGCGTTACATAATTTCGTCATGAAGTATGGCATTTCTTTTATACTCGCACCGAGCGTTTTGATTGGTCAACTAACATTCTGGACATATTCATTCTCAGGGTTGCGGTTAGCCTAAAGATACAGAAAAGTCGCTATTAGTTGACAAATGTTACGGCAAAACAATACGTTCAATGAACTTTTAACTTAACTCAGGGTTTCCGTTAGGAAACACGAGCCCTGTGCAGCGGGATCCAGAAAGTATTGCTCGGCAAATTGTCCATGACTACTTTCATTAATTTCTCTCTTGTATCCTGTTGTTTTTAAGGAATTAATTTTTACTTCTGCTGATGCAGAGGTTGCCAGCAGAATATTTGGCGTTTTGTTCGAATTCTTGAAGCTCTCATTGCGTAAAATAGAGTAAACTAGGTGATGGACAGTTTGCTTGGTAATACTCATGGATCCCCCTGTACGACTAATATACGCGAGGGCCTTACATTTGACATTGACACCATGCAAAGAACATGAAGGTAAACAGCTTTGGTAAAGTTAAAATAATGTAAAATTTAATTTGTATATATTTTTCTAAAATGTATAAAAAGTTTACATCTTGCTGCAATATGTACGATGAAGAGGGGGAGGGGGCAATCAGATTATACTTACACTTTACTTATACTATAAGTAATTCCTTTACTTTATCTTGTTCAAAGTCACTTTTGTTGTCAGGTTCACCATATTTAATCTGTTAGATGAAATAAAGTGTTCAGTAAAACGTAGTTAGATGAAATAAGTGTTCATGTAAAACGTAAGAAAGCGACCGAGTAACAGGATAGTGGTAGATACGCTATCGTAATTAAAAACTTTATGGCCTCGGGGGGAGGGATGGGGCACCCCTGGCAGTATGAGCACTCGAGTTGAGTTGAATTGAGTTTCAAGTACACTTTATGCACAGATAGGCTAATCGGGACTAAAGTAGGATCCTAACTACTGTGCCTCTATTGGCTTGATTACAGGGCGAAGACATTACCACTACGCTATGGGGGAAGGCTCTATGAGCACATATTTTATCACATGTGTGTGCAGCCATGCATTACGGATTCATTGTTGCCACTAACATTTTTATTTCTGTGTGATAACATTAAAAAAAAGTTATCTACGGAAAGGAATCGTGCTCAGGATAAAACCCTATTCATGCATTGTTGAACGACAATTAAAGGCAGTCAAATATTAAAGCATCTTCTTGCTGTTTAAAAAAAAACTTCTTTTTCCCTTTTAAATTTTTAAAATTCCGATTCGAATTTACGTTCCTTAGGCAATTCAATATATCTAGGGTGGAGAATCAAATAGAAACCTTACACTGTTTTCATTTCTTATCTAGTAGATTTCTGAATGTAGGTTGCACAAGTGTGCTGCATTTTAGCATATATTGTAGCACGAGGCCCTGTGCGGTGGTACATGTCGCACACCCCTAACGGCGGCCCCGACTTAACCTATCATTGCTCCATCTAACAGTAATGACCGACACATGATCTTGGCTCTGAAGGTACTGCGTTCGAGTTCCGGTCAAGGCAAGGCGATTGTCATTTCGGCTACTGCAATTACGAGTGCAATTACGAGTAAATAAATGTTTTCTACGCGACAAGTAAATTACGCGTAGAAAAAAGTAAAGTATGCAAAAAAAATAGAATGAAACATAAAAATTAAAAGAAAACATGTTTTTTTGCGATGGTTATTGGCAGTGGTAGAAAAAAGGCTTTAAAAAACTTCCTTTCCTGGAGGCACTTAGAGATTCGGATCCCACTTTAAACTGTAGGTCCAGTCCCGATCAGCCTTACTGTGCATAAAGTGGACTTAAAACAACACCAACTCAATTAAGCAAGTGTACAGTACGCATGGAAAAGGAATTTGAACCTGTTACTAAAACTTTAAAATCCAACCCAAACAAATTGTTGTTAATCGTTATGTTATGTACAAGACGTACGTATCTATCAACAGGTTTCTCGACTTTTAAAAATATGGGAAAGAACACTTCAATTTTTAAAAATCTGTTGGTGAGGGTGAAGGCGTGAGTGAGGTGGCTGTGTAGACAATTTCAGAAAATAATGATTTTGTGCTGAAGTATGTAAGAAAATTAAAGTTTAAAATGAAATATCATTAAAGTAGTTTTTAAATTACTAATTTACAATTATTTTGTTTTTTGCATTTGCGTAAAAATGTTTTTCTACGCGAAGTAAATTACTAGTAAATTACACGAAATTTACGTAAAAACTAACGATTAAATTACTTTGCCAACCCTGACTGCATCCAATAACTTCTACGTCGCGATTAACCGAAGAGGCGGATACACGACGTTAAGTATCAAGGCTAGCCCTAAATTTCGTCAAAGCGGGTCAAGCTCCTTCTTGACAAGGACACGGCCCCGTCACAGAGAGAGAGACAGGCCGCCCAAATTTAGTTCCACCTCCTCAGGGGCAAAACGTGCCGCGTTTCCTGGCAACATTGCACTCTGGTCCTCCGAAATTAGCAGCGAGCTAAAAACTGCACCTTTACTTACTCATCCGTACGTAAATCGACGGTGGCGCCAAATGCGACAGAATCTGGAAATAAACAGGTGAGGGCAATAACTGAATGCCCTTCGCAGTTTCTGTATTGCGCAGGCGTGTCGAGGAATTTATTGCGTTGGAATCAAGAGTTCATAAAATGAGAAAAACGTGACATCTGCCTGCTCAAGCGAACTGAGAATGGATCGATACAATGCGACCTATCGAAGCCCCATTTAATAGGATAATATTTCGTAAAACTTTTGTGCGTACTTGGTCCATATAATTAACGTTCCTTATTTCGCCCATTTGGTTAACCCCAAAGAGTCAATAAGTAGAAGATGGACAAGGCAATAAGAGGAAGAGTCAATTGTCTTCATTAAAGGTACTAACCCAGCAACCTCATGGCATAATAGGCATAGCATGAAATTTACTATACTTTACCGTTAAAATTTAATAATCTGCCTGTTACACTCACTTAAAGTTTACATGGTCTCTGTAGACCATGTAAATTACACTAATAATTAATATACAAATCTGACTCGAAGGTAAAATTCCATTTTTCAATAATGTAAGTACGTATCAAATTGAAAACAATACTTATTACAACAAAACTTCACGTTTTTTTCTCTCACGCACCATCTGTTGGGAAAAAGTAAAATGTAGACAAAAAAACGCGACAATAGTGAAACAAAAAGGTGTGTATATTTTCCACCAATCATGACGAGTCTTGTTTTTTGATATCAGGTAGAAAATTGTTAGTATTATTTGTAAAGAGGAGGGCAAGGCAATTCTCTTATTTTCTTAAATGAAGTGCAGAGGAATTCTATTTCACTTCTACGAGGCCCATTGTTAGCACATGTTTCTTGTCTACGTATTGTCTACGCGTAGATGTAGGTTATCTTTATTTATGGGTCAACACAAATCACTGGATTTCAATACTTCCTAAGACATTTCCAAAAACATAATATATATATATATATATTTTTTTGTATTTGAATGCTTACTTACTAGATATATAATAACTGTGGGAAGTTATTTCTGTAAATACTTTGTCTATTGTCTGGTTCCCAAAAACCCCAAAGAGAAATTGAAAGCGCGCACAGTAAGTTCCTTAGATTACTAAAACTGAAGGTAGACAATATTTATCCAAAGCATGTTTCATAAGAGACACTAGAAAGGTATTTCAACCTTGAACCCGTACACAATCGAAGACACATTCATCAGCCACGTTCTCTACATAGACTCCCAAACAGTAGAACATAATCTTCACGTCATCTTTCGAAAGTTCAATTTTGTGTTGTACGTAATGAAGCGAAACCACGAAAAGAGTTCTTCCAAATCCTAGAGCAACTAAATCAGTAGATATGTAAGTCAAAAGATATGGTTTGCATCTTCCTTAGCATAAATAAATTCATAACTGAAATTCAAACATACTTAAAAGATATGTAACTTAAGTAAATGAAAGTATGTAATCTATTATTTGTCAGTTTTCCATTTTTTCTATTGTGATTGATTGAAGTGTCAGAAATGCGAAGTAAAATAAACCTAATCAAATCAAATCAAAATTAATTGTACTAAAAATGATCTAGTGTCCTATATTGTTTACTTCACTGTTAGGAATTCTCAAGGAAGCTATATAATAAAATAATATGAATGAGACATAAAAATAATAGTCCGAATGTATCTTCAAGGTTTCCATATTATTAATGATCACACGTAGTTTCAATAACTTTTCGATCATCATTACTTCAAAGTAGCGTTACAATTGAGCGACTCAGGAGTAAAACTAGATAACTCATACTCCGTTCAAAATCTAGTTAACATTGCATTCAATTGCTGCACAGTCTACAGTTGCTGTGCAATTGTGAAAATGTTATTTCAATGACCGGTGATAGCCAGAAACACAAGGGAACAGCTGGGTATCTCATAATAGGGTGGCCACTGTAGGAGCATGATAAAATTCAAGTTTGCCCTGTTTTCAGGGCAAACTTTCTAAAAATTTAAGGGTACAAGCAGATGTTTTCTCCATTTCAACCTGAGGTATTACTCTAACCACCCACACATATATATATTAACTATATAAAGGGTCTGGGTGATTCCAATGATTCCAAAAATTATAAAAAAATCAATTTCACGGTACATACATGTATAATATTTAAGGTTCGGAGTTTACTTTTGCCATTTCATGTACTCAATCTCGAAATGCACCTACAAGTCAGAAATGTTACGGGATTTAATAATCTACGAAAAAATGTTAATTGTATAAGAATTTGAAATTTAAATTTCACAAATCAACTTCAAGATATCTTATCTTGCAATAATCTTTCATCTGTCAGATTGTTCTGCAAGTAAACGAATTGGGACAATTCTGTTTTATTTTCCTCGCAGCTTTCTTTTTCTTCCTCGATAAAAATATTTTAAAAATGTGAAAAACTTGCGTTAAGGGCATTATATATATATATATATATTATATATATATATATATATATATATATAAATTCAATAGGATTTCGGATTAATAATAGTTGCAATTTTCACGTCTACGAAGAAGAAAATCACGCGCAATTGACGTAGAATTCCCGGAGCCAATAATACACGCAAAATTCCAGGAATTCCCGGTGAGTAGCTACCCTGCATAAGACACAATGCAAAGCACGAATTTTCACCTGCGTTCTTCTCGGTTTCATACTTTTGTGTGTTATCAAGTTTTACTCCTGAGCCGCTCAATTAATACTTTACTTCCATAGATTAATCATACCAAATGATACCCTTGAGCTTGAGCGATAACAATAAGCTTCCTGACCATATAGTGAGATATCACGCCAAATATATTTTACGCAACAATCTACGCTCATTCTTACATTCTTACATCCATAATAGCACCGTTGTTCAGAAACTTCAGAACCAATAATCTGTCTTGTTTACGAACCTGGTGCCACTAGAGTAGCTCCAACCTGTGCCATGTTTAGTGCCCCCCGAGTGTTACCATTTGCGCTCGTTAGTTTTAAAGAAACCCCACGGTTATCCTGTAAACATACTTCCAGTAATACACAAAATCTTAAAAGGCTGATGACCTCATTCTTGCCCGCGAACGAGAGAAAGGGCCAGCCCTTCCCTAGGAGCCGCTTCGAGCCCTCTCTCCCTTTACCCATCGACACGCAATTATTGATCCCTTCGCCTCACGCATGCGTCACAGGAACGCATCGAGCTGCCCAGGATGCCTAACTCACAGGATACAACAAAAAAGGGTGGGAGTTTCATCGGCCACTTGAGATGGAAACGAATGCAACAATACGAGGGGACCCTGGAAGCAAACGCCCGATTGCACTCTCCTTCGAGTGGTTACGAACGCGAGTCGAGGCCTGCACATGTTGTAGTGGAAAGAAACAGCGTCTGACCTTGGACAACTCTTTCAAACATATCTTTCGTACCGAAAGACCGATGTTGGTATTCTATTCAGAAAAACAGTTTTCTTTGGATTAACAATTTATTTATATATTTCAAACAGTATTTATAGTGTGGTATACAGAAAGTTTAAATGTACACAGAGTGGTAACTATAGAACAATGATAAAATTCAAGAATAATTCCTAGTTTTGAAGGCGAAGTTTCCAAAAATTCAAGGGCCCAAGCAGCTGCTTTCTCTATTTCAACCTTACCGCCTGCCCCCCCCCCCAAATATTCATAAATATATGAACAACAAAGGGTTTGTGTGATTCCAATGTGTCCAAAAATTCCACCTAGGTAATTAAATTAAATTAAAACGGTATATATATATATATATATATATATATATATATATATATATATAAACACACACACACACTATTGAAAATATTCATTTTAAGGTGCGGAGTGTACATTTGCCATTTCACATACTGAAAACTCGAAATACATCTACAAACACAAGTCACAAATGTTATGTACGGACTACACTATTCTATGAATAATTGTTAATTGTATGAGGATTTCAAACTCAAATTTACCTAATCAAATTCAAGATATCTTATCTTGCAATAACCTTCACTCTGTCAGATAGATTGTTCTGCAAAGGACATTAACAAAATAAAAGAATTTAGAGAATTCTGTTGAATTTTCCAAGCAGCTTCCATTTTCTTTCTTCCCCGATAAACATAAAAGCTAAACTGTCAAAAAATTGCCTTGGGGCATTTGTAAATGTATGAATTATTTTGGATTAATAAAAGTTGCAATTTTTCAGGTCTACGGACAAACATTCACATAGACTTCACACATAATTGACGGAAATCAATGAATTCCCCGTGAGTAGCCACCCTGGTATACATACACTCATAAGTAAATATCACAAAGCAAGAGAGAAAATTAACGTAAGAATAAAATACAACATGTTTGACAAGGACAAGAAAGATATAAAAATCTGAACAGTAATGTAAAATAATCCAATCCCAAAGACATATGTCAAACAATAGAAAATCCAAACAAAACATATATACATTCTAGTTATTCTTGGTAACATTGAGTTATTAGATCATGTAAAAATTATTTCTTCCCATTATTTTTATGCATTATGTTACTGCTCTATCATTTCCCACACCATATACTGGAGTTTATAGGCCTAATTTCATAAGAATATTGACGCATGATATTTTGCTATTCAAAATATTATCTATAAAGTTGAATTCAAGATTACTTGTTCCATCTACTAGTGACCTGAGGTTCAATCTGTGTAACATATTTTCATAGTTATAATAGAGACGAAATAATTTAAATTGAAAATAAACAAATGTAACTAGTGTTTCCTGCATGTAATTATGGTCAAATTGTTTGTAAACAAATATGAAAGATTGGTAACAGAACTAGGTTGTGGTAAACAATAATTAGATTGTTGCCTATTTAAACAAAATAAACACTGTTACTAAAAGAATTTTGTTCTGGTGAATAATCATTTGTTTTTCGCCAATTTACACAAATGAACACGGTTACTAAAATAATTTGGTTCTCGTGTATAACTATTTGTTGCATGTTTAAACAAATGTGCAAAATTGCTGAAAGAATCAAAGATACTCTTGAACAATCTTAATCGCCTATTTACCTAGCCTCCAAGCCGGAGTGGTTATCTCGGCGCGCAACGACTCCAGGGGTCCCGGGTTCGAAGCACGGCCTTACCATGGGTGTTCTTTGTGAGTGTCCCGTCATTAATTTCATTATATCATCCCTCAGCATCATCTTCACGGTTACCCAAAACTGTCAGAAAAGCGATGTGAAATAAACAAAATCATTTAAACAAATGAGGACGGTTACCGAAAAATTGAACAATCATTTGTTTGTTGCCTATTTACACATATATTTGGTTACCAGAAACTATTTCTTCGATATTTTGTTTCTCTGAGTAATAATAATTATTACTTTTATAATAAACATTTTGTTTAGAATCCTCTTGTTAGAACATTCTAGACCATCTTTATATTCATGTCTATTTTGTGGGAAGCAAGGGTGATCCTTTAGGATGGCACTCAAAATTCAACCTCTCTTCCATGCAGTACACCTTGGAGTGCATTTTGCAGCCTAACGGGGCTCTAGCGTGTAGGCTCACAGCCAGTATAATCCTCCGTGGGATTTGTTGTGTGCTGCCCGTGTGTGTTTGCACTGAAAAAGCGCTGCCGACACAGATAGTTCCAGGAGATCCACACCACATTTTGGTCAACAGCGGAGTCAAAATGGTTTTGATTAAAACCACTTATCTTGTTACTTTAACACCACTGAGGTTAAATGTGACCACAATCAGTGGCGTGCCCAAGGGATTTTGGTAAGGGATCTTTGGATAGTTTTCCTAAAAATAAAAAAAAATAAAAAAAAAGCTGGAAAAGATGGGGAAATGAAGAGTGACTGCTGAAAAACTACACGTAACCCCTTCCTCCTTTCGAAAATCCTAGGCACGCCAGTGACCTCAATGACCTCCGACATCACTGTTCTTGTGTTCATGTTTGGAGCTTGACCAACAATGTATTATTTATGCTAAGAGAACTAAACCTATGGATTGAGTGGTGGTAAAGTCGTCGCCTTGTAATCAAGTGGTCCCGGGTTCTATACCCGGTGGAGTCTCATAGGTGGTTCGGATCCCACTTTAAACTATAGATCCAGTCCCGATTAGCCTTTCTGTGTATAAAGTGGACTTAAAACAACAATTCAATCTGATTCAATATGAACCTAAAATTTCAGCTGACGTCATAAGGAGAAGACGGGAAAGGTGGTTGAGGCTCGTGCGATGAGTGAGATCAGCAAAACGATGCCATATACAGGGTGTTTTAAAAAGGTAACAAACTCTGCACTCAAATCATGTTAAAACACCCTGTACCTATTGGTACTAATTCGAATGGTGCATTCGACGACAAAGGTTAATAGTGGGCGAAGTGTCCATCAGCATGTTCAATCACTCAGTTTTCCGTAATGCAAGATTGAAGAATTGAAACACCAATAACGAGATCAACCTTTGTAATAGCAGTCTAATTTCAATCCTTAAAAAAAATTTTAAAAAAATTAAAAAAAAACATACGACGTACAAGAGAAAAGAACAAATAGAAGCTATGGTCAATTTCCCCATCATTATCTTTGCCGCTGAGTGTACTATAGAGTTTGCACTCCTCGAAATGCAAAAGCACATTACGAATAAATAAATCTGGCCGAGGTTTGAGTGAAAAATTCATGGGAGCAGGTGATTTCTACATGTAGTTCTGGAGTTATTGGTCCTTTGGGAACTTTTGTCCGCAGCTTTAGAGCTTTGTTATTGCTCAGCCCCCAGTGTGGACGCTGATTGTCATGCATCTTGCATACACGGTCCTCCAGTCGCTGGAAAAGTGCCATTTTGGACGGACGGGAGCCCTTTACCGGAACACGAGAACTCTTTTGTCTTCCGCTCTGGGAACATTTGATTGGTGCTAGAGAGACTGACCGAAAGGTCCGGACCCCCACCAAAAGGAATTGTCAAGTGTAACTTTGGTATAACTTTTTTCTTTTTTAATAATAATGTATCTGTACTAAAGTGCAACAAATGATTAGTAATGATTCGATGGGATGTATAATTTTTCATTGGCACACTGTTGAAAAGGGTTTAGTCAATAATGACTAAATCGATATATTCGAGCGGGTTTTAGTCAAAATTCAAGAAACTGTTTCCGAAAGTGAGGAAGTTGGCGTACCCAGTCTTTATCATGTCGATTTAGTCATTTGTATAGAATATTTTATTTTAAGTTTTGCAAGCTGATTGAAATCGAAATCACCAAGAGAAAATATTTTCAACCATTCTTCACATTCTTCACTTGAAACATATTTCTGTGCGTGCTGTCAATAGAAAAAGAGAACTGTTTTTCCTCTCGGTATAGCTTCGTTTCTGTGCGCACCTCATTGCGCGGAAGGATACTTACTGATGCCTGCCACCATACTGCATAACAACACCAATAAAAATATAGAATAAGAATTTGTATTTTCTGCTGAGCGAGGTTCAGCCTAGGGCTGCTCTACCACCTAACTCAGGGCAAGATATTACAAAGTAGATTACTTGTGAAAAACATTAAACAAAATAGATTATAATACATGAAAAAAATAGAAGCACACATATTGGTTCACACAATATATAATTCAAAATTGTATCTAATAAGAAGTAAAGAAATGTGTACACTAAACGCATTATTCGTGATGACAGGCGGGTGTATGGATATTTTGGGGAGAATACTGATAATTTGTATGTTAGTTTAGTCACTTGTGGAGTGACTTAATCGTTGTTTTTTCAGTAAATTTGATCTTTTCTTTGAAGTGTTTGATTGAGGTAGCAGACCTTTATTTCTTCATCAGCTGGAAATAGCAATTTTTTTGTACTCCTTGCTGTTTTGTATTTATTTATTTTAACATTGTCTGTCTTCAGAGAACATTTTATTTATACAAATTTTAGTAATTCTAACTAGAAATAAGATTGTATGTTGTTATGGGTAATCATGGAAAAACTTCCGCAAATGAACCAGACGGAATCTATTTCACAATGCACCTAGCTGTGAAGGAGATTTCTGACCGAAGCGACAAGCGGGCCTTGAGGATTTCACCAATAGAACGCAGGCTTGGGGAGACCTGCCATGCCGCTACGATGTGAAACGTTGCTGTTGATTTGCTTGTTCTCAAGCGACACGCGATAACCAACCATCAGAAATATGCAATATAATAGGTTCGGGGTATTTTTGGTTCGTTTGGATGGAGAAAGACAAAATAAACTGTTGTGTTTAACTACTAAAGGAAAGGCAATTCTTTGAACGCCAGCATCTTGTCAGCTGTCAAATTATTTGAAGGGGTACATTTAGTATCAAAGGATTTAGGAAGGCACTGCAAAACATTTGGTACGATGTACCCCTGTTCCCCCTCCAGTTCCTGCGCCACTGAGGGACACCAGATTCTCGGAAGTGTATCAGCAGGTTCGTCCATATTGATCAATTCCCTCCATCGTGAAACTTCTGTGCTTGCCTTTTGTCATTTGACCTTGAATTGGATCATTACCCACAAGTACCTTCTTCGTCTACGTCACACCAAGCATTGCCTCACTGAGAATCCCTAATTTAACTTTTTAATGTTAAAAGGACGCGCGTGACCTTGAACTCAAAAGAAGGCACTAATTGCTCTGTCACTATGTTGTAATTATTGATGCAAACCCTTTTCTCGGAAAATGTCGTCGTGCAAAATCGATAAAAAGCTTCCCACGGGAAAAACAATATATTTTTAATGTTCTCTCAATCGTATCGGAGACTTAAATGAAAAACTTAAAAGTTAGACAAAAACTGTAAGACAGACTGTATGATTCTCAACTGTTATTTACAAAACTACCTCAAGGTTGCAACACTGATATGAACAACGCTACTTTTGCCATTTTAAAGATGGTGCCTCCTCTGCACACTTCCATCAGTAAAGAACAGTGCTTTTTTGTCCTCTGAATGCCTAAAACTATATAAATTCACAACCAATTGAAAATTCAATATATCTCTGCATGCTTACCACACCAGCATGGATATCCGGAAGGAGGAACAAAGGGAGGCCAGCGCCTCTGGAAAATTAATGTCCACATAAAAATTATATATTTCACACATAATTTCATTTCAGTCACAGTAAGTTATGTTAATTATTATAAGGTCGTTGAAGAAACATAATGATTTCAGACTGAAGGGGTGGTTTTTGAGGGCGCATTAGGGGAGACCGGGGCATAGCGATCCCCTGGGGCAAAGTAATCCCTCGAAGAAAATGTACTTTACGGTGCTGCTTCCAAGCGGGAAACATGTCATCTGCAGAGCAGCCATCGTGAGTGTGTTGTAGCCGATGAGTGTTGCGGAACGTGGGCTGTGAACAACAAGTGGCGATAAAAAGAAAAGTTTTTTGGCACGTCTGAACTAAGGTAAGCAGTTTACAATATCGTGTATTGATAATTGCGTTATTGACCGAATCTGCTGGTTGAAGCTTGTTGTGAGAGGGCAAAATATGAACGATATACAAATATGAATACTTCTGTTCTTTGACGGTGAGAATGGCCGCTGATATCAACACTGGTGTGGGGCAAAGCGATCCCTGAAAAGGAAGGATGAATCAAGTGCAATGGATGCTAACAATGGACACAGGAAAAATGTGCTGGTGTGGAGGAAGATGATAGTGCTTATACTTGTGATTTTGGCTTGAAAATTAGGCTAAGTACACTTTTAAATTACCAACTTGTATTTCGTTAAAACAAATTTTTCTTTGTTTTTATTTTTTCATATGAACATGTTTCAAATTTTCTTCTCTGAATGACACTTGTTTTCTTCAACGTGTTTGTAAGTTACTTAGTTTTAATACATTTACTTTTTATTAATAAAATTAATTAATTAATTGTAATAACATTTTGAAAAGGGATCACTTTGCCCCGCATTACCTTACTTTTGGCCAAATTACTTCTTAAATACACAATGAAATAACTTCAAACATAGCTATATCAATGTAAAAACAAATTTGGTATCAACTGTGTTAAGTTTCAATGTATTCGTCGCCATACAGTGTCCTGTAGGAAGGGTCAAAGCTTAGGGGGATCACGCTGCCCAGGTCTCCCCTACTATTATGGGGAAAAATAGGCCTCCATTGCCCTCCCGGGGAAAGAAATACCTTGCTTGCCCCTCCCTAGAAAAAATCCTGCGTACGCGCATGCGCACCAGCAAGTTTACGAACGGAGGAGGAAGTTCGACAATGGCCTCAGTTCTTAGGCAGATGGGTGGCTCATAAGTGATTGCACGTGCATCCAAACCTCAGACTTCAATTGCAACTTGTGCAACCATAATGCAGAAATGTACTAGATAAAAAAAACAATAACAAATTAAGATCTTGATTTGAATCTCCCTCGTATTTGATGAGTGGAGTTCACAGACAAACTGCCATGTATTTGAATTAAATAAGTTATATCATAAAATTGGCTTTGTGTAATTAGCCTTACCAGTATATTCGTTTCAGCCATTTCATTGACGATCTCCTGCATCAATGAAGAATAACGTCCAGGTACGTTTTGATTATCTGGTAAGATTAAAGATTATAGGGGAGG
Source organism: Lepisma saccharinum (assembly GCF_977018435.1). Taxonomy (NCBI): domain Eukaryota; kingdom Metazoa; phylum Arthropoda; class Insecta; order Zygentoma; family Lepismatidae; genus Lepisma; species Lepisma saccharinum. The sequence goes on from NC_139229.1 coordinate 9,492,733, forward strand.
AAATGTGACAATCCTAGCTTACCCGAGGGGAGGGTGGTGTCAGGTCTATCACCCTTACTTTCTCGATTTTTCAACTGTGAAATTTTTTATAAACAATGAAAATATAATACATTGTTCCCTATAGCGTTCCCAATATTCTGCATTACTTTTGTTCATAAAAACTTAAATGTAATGTACATAGGAGGCAAAAGCCCCTAGTGGCCCTATCAGGCACACCCTTTGGATGCGAGTTATTCCAGACACTCACGACAGGAACAGTGTACACTTAGTTGGCAATGATGAAAAGTTTTGTAATTATTATAATTAATAGAGAAAACTTATATTACTGCACCTTTATACACAAAAAAGCATTGATGAACAATGATTGCGAGTTTTACTGAATGTCAAAATATGTGAGTGACACTCATTTGATAATTGGTTAGTAATTTTTATTAATTATGGTAATTTTTGCAATTGTTTTAATTAATAAAAAACTAAGTTTATATAAACAAGAAAGAAAGCAGTGATTTGATAACAAAATTGTTTCTTGAATTTTAGTGAAAAAAAAGGTGGGTCTGTGAGATCCTCCTCAGGTTAAGTAAGTTTCACCTACGACACGGGTAAACTAGGGTTAATGAATAGACCTCTTATCAGACAATGTCTGTAGTTGCGCTAAAATACGTTTCTCACAAAAAGTTTGGAATATTATGTGAGACAAGAGATGATAGATACGGGATTGGAATGCAACAACATATGGGATCTGTCTGCGGGACGTTCTCGTCTTTTCGCCGACATATGGCCACCGTACCTATCACCTATTGCCTAATATAATATATTACTAGCTTGATTGCCGGGCGTTGCCCGGGTATTTATTTATCCCAATCTTCTATTAGATAGGAAAATAATGAATTCTAACTATAGTGTAAAATCAACTTTGAGTTGAACGGCATTGGGAGTGTCACTATTCATCTTAGCGACCCCGAAAACTATGGATTCCACACTAATATAGGTAGTTTTCTGTTATTTTTACGTCCCCCCTTCCCACCCCCACCCCTAGGGGTGCCAGGAGTGTCTTACCCCCAGATTTTAAGTGATATGTGTATCAAGTTTGCTTGAAATCGCTCCAGGCGTTCGAGATTTATGCCGGAACAAACATATATACATACATACATTTTTATATATCTCATAGATTCCAAACTTTTTGTGAGGACTGTAGTATTGCGACGGACAGAAGCTCATGTCTGTGTTCAAACGAAAAGAACAAACAATAAAACGTTCTTTGAACCAAACCTAACGGAAGCCTCGTTTTTACATGTGAGAAGAGTCTTGTGAAGTAAGTAACAGGATTTGGCTTTAAAACCCTTCGTGGCGCTTTTCCTCCGCTTGCAGTGCATTCGCATAGCAGTCTAGAACAATCGGTGATGTATGGGAGCTAAGCGTGCTGCCTTGTATGGCCCGTATTCTTTACGGGAACCGGAAGTGCTCCCGAGTTGTTCACACGACGGGAAGACCCTGTGAATCAAACGGTGCTGAAACAAACTCCGATGGGACGGCTGATAACGAGGCTGGAATGAATTTGCTCTACAGGTGGCGCTCGCTCACTGTGAGCGCGGACCTGTGAGAAGTCTCCTACCTTCGTCACGAAAGCCAATTGGCCAGCAACTACTGAAGCCTTTAGAACCTACGAATATTGTTGGGTTAGTTACTTAAAACAAGAAAAATGTTAGTGCTAACTTTACCATACAGTAAGGACATTTTAAGTTTCAGTGTTTGAAAGCATGTACGTCGATAGAAAATTTTGTAGGGGTGGTCAGGCCATTGATAAAACTTGAATAAAAAACAAAACTTTTTGCTATTTAGCGTCGCTTTTCTGAGACTTTTGGCTCATCGCGACGATGAGAATGAGTGATGATATGATGAAATTGATAATGGGACACTCACAAAGAACACAGGTATCCAGGCCGGGACTAGAGTACACACAAACTCAAAATGCATCAAATCAAAGATTATGCATTTTTATGCATAAATTGGCACAGTTCAACGTGCAACTTTTTTTCTTTGGAATGATCATGTCTAATCTTCTAAATTGATGTGTTATTAGTGCACCAAACTGAACAGCAACCGATAGAAGTACCCTTACATGCATTTCTGAATGACGAAATCGAAAATTAAGAACTTAACCAGCTTGGCAACTGAGCGAGCGATCACAAACACTTAATGGACCTAAAATATAAACACTTAAAGTCTATTAGGTCTACGATATATTATTTGCCACGGGGAGTTGCCAGTTGTCACGTTATAGGGAGGCCACTGTGAACCGCCCTCCCCCAGTTTCTTTTTAGAAAAAAAATTGATTCTCGATATATGCAGTTATTCACAATGTTGTTCGTACAGATGAAGTGTGAGAAGTAAACGAAAGCAAAAATTACAATAAGCCAGTGCCGGATCTAGAACCCGCAAAACCCCGCAGTGCGGGGGTGGGGGGTTGGGGGGCGGATGCAAGTAAGCCTTTAGTGGGCCCTTAGCCATTGACATAGTAGAGGGTTAGTGAATGCGCATATAAAAAATAAACGTAGTTTCTCAGAGGTACACGAATACAATATACGTGACAGGTAAAGGTAAAGTTAAAGTTCCCTGTGCATGTAGCACCGTGCCATGAAGGCACATTTAGGATATGTGGGGGCAGCGCCGTTTCGCCGCAGGAAATTACGTCACAGATACGATCAAATGTTGTGTTGGGTTGCCAGCATCCAGGCGGCAAAACAAGTCTATTTTGAACGGCTGTAGCGTCGAGTCGACGCATCAACGAGAAAAATATTACTGAGAAAAGTTGTTTGTTTTGATGTCCTCTATACGAATCTGTGGTCCGTAGGCGCCATTAAAATGACATCCGGTATATATATATATACAGGGTGCTCGAAAATTCCCCTTACAAACTCCTAGGGCTAGTAGAGGGGACTGAGTAGACACTATTTGGAATAGGAACCCATGTCCGGAAACGTACCGTTTCCGTGCTACAACCATGACAATGTGTTGGATGTGCCTGTGCTGGTATGCAACCTGGTAGGCAGTACATGACGTCAGAATATGACCTGATGGCACGTGACGTCTACCCTGCCGCGGTATCCAGTCAGGCTAACGGGTGCCGCGTACTTGATCTTCCTACAGGAAGTATTGGCCTGTTCTTGGATGCTGTGCCATTGAACGTCCGTCAGGAACTGTAGTTTCAGCACGATGGCGCACCGCCTCACTTTACACGTGACGTTCGGAAATATCTTAACCGAAGATTCGGGCTGAGATGGATAAGCCCAGGTGATCCAACCGCGTGGCCCCCACGATCGCCGGATTTAACGCCATTGGACTATTTCTTATGAGGTCGTATGAAGAGTATGGTGTACGAGACTCATGTAGAGACACGAGTTCTGGTCGCTGCACAAGAAACTAACGGGACACCGGTGTGATGGAGCGATTGTACCGGAAAATGATTCGTCGGTATAATGTGTGCAACGACGTTGGTGGTCGTCATATCAAGCCACTGTTTTAGTTGAGCAGTGCCGTATGCAACACATCCAGTGCAGAAACAAATTGTTGCGTTCCACTGTCGACACAAGTGTTATTGTGATCAATGAATAGTACGTTCCCTTTTGTTCCTTAGCATTGTTACCAATTTGATTGTATTATGTACTGTCACACATCATTCAATTCTGTACCTTACGTAACACCTCATTTGACATGGTTGTAATAAATGATTACACTTTAGGTCATCAGGTGATCTTCGGAAGTCATGTACTGCCTACCCGGTTGAATACCAACACAGGCACATCCGACACATTGTCATGGTTGTAGAATGGAAACGGAACGTTTCCGGACATGGGTTCCTATTCCAAATATTGTCTACTCAGTCCCCTCTACTAGCCCTAGGAGTTTGTAAGGGGAATTTCCGAGCACCCTGTGTGTGTGTATATATATATATATATATACATATATATATATATATATATATATATATATATATATAAAAATGGAAGAATGTAAATACAGAAGAGGGAAGACATAATTACAGGATACTGAATAACCAGCTAAGAAAAGAAACTGACAGGGCAAAAGAACAATGGATGAAACAAAAATGTGAAGAAATTGAAGAACTGGAAAAAAGAGGAAGATATGACTGTATCGTGAAGTAAACTGCTTGGGCTTCCACAACAAGAAATGGAAAACAATGTGGATGATATAAGACGAAGAAGGATGTGAAATCATAGACAGAAAAGGAATATCGAATGTGTGGGGAAAGTACATTGAAGAGCTCTACCAGAAAGAGAATCGCCCAGACAGTCTGAATGTAGAAAATGAAGACGACGTGCCTCATGATGAGAAAGGATACTATATCCTGAATGAAGAATTTGAGCAAGCACTCAAAGAAATGAGGAATGGGAAAGCAACGGGCACCGATGAAATTCCTGTTGAACTTATCAAATGTCTGGGAGATGGAAAAAGAGAAATACTGCACTTATGCAATGAAATCTATGAGAAAGGGGATTGGCCACAAGATTTCACGGAGACTGTTTTGGTACCTCTGCAGAAGAAAAGCAATGCCAGAAAATGTTCTGAGTACAGGACAATCATCTTGATATCTCACTCGGCAAAAATTCTTCTAAGAATTCTGAACAGACGCCTATACTCGAAGGTCAGTGGCGAGTTAGAGGAAGAACAGTTTGATTTCAGGAAAGGGAGAGGTACAAGGGATGCAATTGGTTTACTGAGGACCATTGGGGAAAGATATTTAGAGAAAGGAAAGGAGGTGTTTGTAGTATTTGTAGACCTGGAGAAAGCCTTTGATAGAGTGAATTTGGTTATTCTCTCAGAAATTCTGAAGAAAATTCGGGTAGATTGGAAAGAGAGGAGACTTCTAAGCAACTTATATATGAATCAACGAGTTAAAGTGAGAACAGGAGACGAAATGACAGAAGGCTGTGAAATTGGAAGAGGAGTACGACAAGGATGCTGCCTATCGCCTACTTTGTTTAATATCTATTTAGAAGATATAGTGAAAAATTGTTTCCATGGAACAGGAGGTGTCAAATTGGGAGGAAGAAGAATAAACTGCATAAGATTTGCTGATGACATGGCATTATTCGCTGAGGATGAAATAACCATAAATAGTATGTTAGAAGAGTTAAACAGCAGCTGTGAGCAGTATGGGATGAAGATTAATGTAAAGAAGACAAAGGCAATGGTTATAGGACGGAAACCAAGGAATATTAATGTCAGAGCAAACAGTGAAAGAATCCAGCAAGTGGATAGCTTCAGGTACCTCGGATGCACTATAAGCAGTGACATGAGCTGCAAACAAGAAGTGAAAATGAGAATCGCAATAGCAAAAGAAGCTTTCAATAGAAGAAAAAATGTTTTTTGTGGACCCATGGACATAGGTCTAAGGAAGAGATTAGTGAAATGTTTTGTGTGGAGTGTAGCACTATGTGGTGCAGAAACCTGGACGTTGAGAAGAAATGAAGAGAAACGACTCGAAGCTTTTGAAATGTGGACAAGGCGAAAAATGGAGCGTGTAAAATGGACGGACAAGGTAAGAAACGAAGCCGTACTGAAAAGAGTTGGTGAAAAAATATCTATACTGGAGACCATCAAGAAGAGGAAAAGAAACTGGTTAGGACACTGTCTAAGAAGGAACTGCCTGCTAAGGGATGCCTTGGAGGGAATGGTTGAAGGAGGAAATGTCCGTGGAAGAAAGAGATATCAGCTTATGGATGATATTAAATTAACTGGGTCGTATGCTATTACGAAGCGTAAGGCGGAGAATAGGGAAAGCTGGAGATTGCAGTGAAAAACCTGCCAATTAGGCAGAAAACAATGAATGAATGAATGAATGAATATATATATAATGTGTGTGTGAAGGTAGGTGGGGGGGGGGGCTCAAGATTTGTAGATCCGGCACTGCAATAAGCCTTAGTACATTAGGTATTCTCCCTTCATGTAACACGTATGGTGATTTATTTACAACCGTTTGTTCCCGCACAAACTTTATTAACAACGTAAGAACATTATATTTTAGCACAAACATGCTACTTTGATGTCACATTTCTCTTCTTACAGTTGCAATGAAAACAGAAAAACAAACACAGAAATGTTACAAAATGAGTCAATTTAATAGGCAGAATCACAACCCTTGGCCTTAATAACCGTTTGGCATATCGTGCACAGAAGCGATCCAAATCTTGCAGATGTCTGGGCTGATTCCCTTCCACTCTAAAGCCACGGCCCTCTTCAGATCTTCTTTTGACTTGCACTCATGTTTATGGGCACGTTTCTTCAAAAATGTCCATAAATGCTCAATCGGATTCAGATCTGAAATCTGGAATAGTGTTTTCAACTGCTTTGGTACATTCAAAATCAACCAGTCGCTGTTGAGTTGAGCAGTATGTTTGCTATCGTTATCCTGCTGGAACGTGAACACACGTGGCACCCCATTTGCTGGGAACTTTCAAGTTATTCTTCAGGATATTATTACAGACATGTTTGTCCATGATTCCACCAATGACTTACATTTTCCCAACTCCTTTACTCGACATACAGGCCCAGATCATTATGGATCCTACACCATTGTCCTGAATGTTGGCTTTCCACCACACACTGGTCACACCATCTGAATCCTTGGAGGTTTATTTTGGTTTAATCTGACAAGATCACGTTGTCCCAAAACTCCTGATTCTTATGTCAATGTTCTTTAGCAAAACCAACTCTATTGATACGTTTGCCCTGTACGAACAACACTGTGAGTAACTGTATAATTGCAATATTATCACCACATGCAAAATTACGCCTTAATTTTCGAATTTCTCTGTATCCTTCCAATTTCTTGTCTCTCTCTATAGGATGCTCCTCATGTCACTAACGGTTTACGCTTCACCTTACAATCGAAGCCGGAACCTGTTGACCGGCTCAAACCTTTTTCCAGCTTGTCTTATGTAATCTGCTCTGAAGTACCTTTTACAAAGGACATAATATGTAACGCCGTTACCTTGAAAGAAGCGTCAACAGCTACACTCAAATGAGAAACTCAACCGCTCCAATGTTTACCTTTGTGACGTCACCCACAGCAAAGTAAACTTGTCGAAAACATCGTCTTCACCTCTCGAGCATGCAAGATTCTGTGCACAAGCCTATCTGGTTAGGGAATTAGCACTCGTGCGTGAAAGATATAATCAGGGAACGTGTTCATATGTAAATACATATTTATGTATGAAGCTGAATTCAGTTATATTTTGTATTGTTTTTGCATATCATGGCATGTATACTTGAAAAATTCAATTTTAATTTTCCATATTTGTACATATATTAGGTTTTGGTTAACTTTTTACGTATTTTTACATATTATGTCCATATTTGAGAACATTTATCACCATATACGTCATAACTACATGTCCCCATGCAACCGAAAGAGGTGGGTGATTTTCTTTGGAATAACTGACAAATTTGAAATACGCTCCCATAACTTCTCCCCATTTGAACCAAGTTTTAGTCAATATAAATCCCTCTTAACTGACAGCACAAGGAAAGTCACGTTCGAACACTTACTACAAAATGTTTTATTCATTGATTTCGAAACAAAAAATGAAAATACATTTTGCGTTGTTTTACAATTAATGTCAATGTAAGCGAACTGTATTTTATATAGCTCGTGTAGTATCTTATGTTAAATTTTTAGTCCACATTTAACTTCATATTTTGGTGAAAATAACTAAATATGTATTTACATATTTAGCACATTTTTACCACATATAAATCCTTTCCCTGGTTATCAGTAAAGCTGTTACGAACGCCTACAGGGTGCTTTCAGCTTGGCCCTACATTGAGGCAATGAACAATGGGATCCATTATTACGCATTCGTAAGAAATATTTCACTTTAGCTTCAACATAATTTTGCATATCCCTTAGTTTTCCAGGTATTTTGAAAAAGGTTTCCAGACCTTTCGTTCTCTGTTTGCGATGTGTAAGGGGTGGTCTTTTGAGACGGTATCAAAAACTCAACCTCACTGCTCATTCCTTAATTATTTTGTGTATATAAATTGGACTGATTGGTTGGGTTCATTTTTAATTCGCTTTTCTGGCACTTTTGACTAATCGCGAAGATGAGGATGAGTGATATCTTCTTTTAAAGTTCTGAAGAAAGTAGCACTTACTTGATACTGGAGTGTGTAAGTCTTCATGTAAGCAAGGTCTGTGAAATAGTGCCTTTCTTTCTCTTACCTGAAAAAGAAAAATACAATTCTAAATATAAAACAAATTTCAATTTGTACAAATTAAAATGCATGTCGCTCTAATATGAAGTTATGGTAATTTACATGACTTACTAGATTTAATCAAGTATATGCTTCAGAAACCTTACGTTAAATTTAATGTGATCAAAAGCTAAATTCCAGCAGGCGTATATTTTGTAGGGTTACCAGACGTACTCTTTTTCCCGGGACATGTCCTCTTTCTCGGGTCCTAAAAATTGTGCGGGCGGGTTTTTAGGAAAATGGAGAAATATCCTCTTTTGAGGGGTGTAAACAAAGATTCGTGACAAAATGTTATATTTGTAAATAATTGTTAATATTGTTTCCGTGTTCAATTTCAAAGTAAGGAAATACAACACACACAGTTGCAAGAGCAAAGATAAGAAACTTTTCTTCCAAGAATATAGTTTATGTAGTTCATTATTATGTAATATCTCCATCTCTTTTTGATCTAAATATTCTCCCAAGTTCTTTATTTTCAGAAACTCTCAATTTATGTTCTTCTTCTAAAGTTATAGACCAAGTTTCACAATACTACTACTGGAATACAATACTACTGGAATAGTATGTTAATATTAGAATATTCAGACATTTGCCTGTAACTAAGCATATTATTAGTTATACTGAAACGGCGTAAATTTTTTTGCATTGGCGTGTGCTCTACAAGCTCACCAAGACACTAGTAAACTCAAAACTTGTGTTCGAAGTACAGCATCTAAAAATGTCTTCTTTTTTAGATTACGAAATCTAAAAATGTCCTCTTTTTTTTAAAGTTTGTGATCTGACAACATAAACATTTTGAAACTTACTTTCTTTGTGATGTTGGGGACAGTTGAAATGTCTAAACGTAACATTTGACGTAAATAACATCAAGCAATGGTAAAATGGTGAATTGTTACAACTATTTGGCAATAAAATATTCTCAAAATTACATTTTCTTGTGCTCTGTGGGGAAAGTAGTTTTTCAATATTGCTCTACATAAGCAAAGATGCATTCCATTTCACACTGGCAGCACACAACTCATTTAAATCACATATATTCCTCAAACATATACTTTATCACATTCTTAGAGTAAACTTTTCCCATAACTCTCGCATATTGTGTTACATAAGAGTAATTCATCCCCAGGTCATGTTAGGTCACGAAATTATTCTACAACAGATGTTTTCTATCACACTAAATGTACATATTTCTTTCCATAATTCCATCTTACCACATTAAGTGTGCATATTTCTTCCCCAAACCTCTGTTCTACCATAGTAACAAGTAAGTGTATGTATGCATTTCTTCCCCCACGTTAAGGGAATGAATTTCTCGCTTCCCAGCCTTTGTTCTACCGCGTTGGCAGTTTGTGAGTTGCTTCCAAAACAGGTGGTTGATATTCTCTACACTATTCGCAGCTCTACTCCTGGCTCATATTGACGTCTGTTGCGCCTATCGACTGGGAGTGAAGAGTGAACAAGTTAGATTGAAATCTGAGAGCAGTGTTGCCAGATAGTACAGCTTTGTCACTTCACGTGGAGATGACAACTCTGGAGCTATCTGTGACACAAAAGGGCAATGGAATAAAACTGAAACGCTTGGGTCATTAAAGAACTCCCGCAGCTTCCTCGATAACTGAGACACATATGGCCTATTGATATCCTTTCCGCTCCTTCGAACGTTCCGTTTTAAGGGTTAGAATAATGTTACCCAGCCCCGTAGCTATATATTTTGACGCCCTAGGCTGAATTGTGGTTGCCCCCCTTCCCTTCCATGCCTTCGCACTACCAAATATTGACATTTTGTGTGTGTCCTTCCTTCGATATTTTCTTCTTACGCCATGGTTTGAATCAATCCTACCAATTTTGAAATGAGGAAACAACGAAAAACTCATTACAACATAATGTAGGTTACATTTAAAGATTCGTAGTTTGCATTCCTGATTAATAAAAAGTTTAACATAATATTTCACTTATATCTGAAGAACATGTTTAAAAACGTACTATTAATACCACTTTAGGAAACAGAAAATCCCAGCAGTTGCAGAATATAAGCCTACAAATAAGTGGCGGCGATTGAGTTCCAAAACTAGGAGGAGAAGGTGCAAAAAGTGGGGGGGGGGGCAAAGATAGTTTACTTTCTCTTGTCACATAAGGATTAGCATAGTGCTGGGGCAAAAGTGGCAAAAAGCGGGGGGGAACTGGCACCCCTAATCGCCGCCACTGCTACAAATATAAGAAAAAAGGTTAGGTAGGAATAATCATTAAAATAAATACAGTGTCCAGTATGTTCTCAGTAGAAAAAAATAATTACAAATTATTCAGCTACTCTTGAAAAAATAAACCTTACATTTTCCATTTCCTTCTTTACAACTTGGACGTATTAGTTGGCACTTCAGTTTTACTTACACTTTCGTTCTCTGCACCTCCTGCAATTTCAACGTTCGAATTACATGAACTTTTTCCAGATTTCTCAGATTTTGATTAAAATTTCTGTACAATTTGTCCATACAAGCGACCTGCTTCTGTGCCTTGTACATTTTCAATTCACCCCCATTCGCCATACTGTCTTCACACATTAACCCGTGCCGGACCCTGTGACTGAGTGGTTAGCACATCGCGCTGCGACGCCAGGGGTCCCGGGTTCGAATCCCGCTCGGGCATGGTTGTTTGTGAATGTCCATTCATCAATTTCATCCTTTCATCACTCATCCCCATCTTCGCAAACTAGCCAAAAGGCACAAAACGGGGTAAAATAAAATAAATCAATCAATCAACATTAACCCGTGCAGTTACCACAACGAAATGCATTATTTGGTCAAGTCTTCATATCATGTACGTATTTGTGTAGTTTGTGTGTCAAGACAATACATAGTGGAAAGTCAAGTGTACTTGGTAAATAGAGAAGAATGGTGCATAATTAGAGGCAAAATAAGAAGTGTGTGTGCATGTGTGTTTGTGTGTACAGAAACACACATGCACATAACTATAAAACATGTAATTGTAGCTAATGTTTTCTGAAATAGAGGTTGTGCATTAGGGCATAATGATATGAACGAAGGATGCAATTTCGAAACGAAAGGAGTCTTAATTTTTTCCCCCTTCGATCAGGGTAGATTACCACAAAAATATGTTTGCAGTCAGACAACATCTTCTGTTGGCGCAAACTCGAAATATCAAAATTATTGATGACTTTGAGGGGGAGACAAATGCCCCCTGCTGGCGCCCTTGCATCTCTGCCACTTTTGGTTAATCGCCAAGATAAGGTTGAATGGTGATACAATGAGATGGATGGGCACAAACACAAGCACATAGGGACAACACAACACGAGTCCCACCGAGTCCTGACTGCAGGTCCAGGCACCACAGCCACAGTTCCGTGAGTGATCCCATCAATTTCATCACCCATTCTCATCGTCGCTGTTAGTCAAAGTGGCTGAAAAGCGACGCTAAATAAAAAAATATATACCAAGAATGTTAAAATACAAGTATATGGCACCGTTCTGCCCCACTCCTTGCGACGCTGACATCTGTTGGCAAACGGTGACAAAAGCAGCTTGCTTTTCTGTTGGCCAGAGGTCGCCTCGCGAAAAATAATCGCCCAGCTGCTGGGCGCATCTCATTACATGGTAACAAGGAAATGGCTCAAACACGTGATGTCACTGGGTCGGGGCTCCCAGTTGAGGTTCGGAATTAACCAAGAGCAGAGGGAGAGAGAGGAGTTTACGTCATGCCCCCTGTCGCAGCACGCAGGGAGGGGGGGCCTTTCTCATGGCCAAACGTATACAGTTCCTTGCATTCATTCGTGTTCCGTCACAGCAAAATATTCCATTATATTTATTTATATAAAGGGTTCAAGTAGAGTAAATATGTACTTCTGACCACAACTTTGATTTCTTGACCAAACGACCACAAAAAGTTGAAAAACTCACTTTCTCTCCCCGTTCCGCGCCTCATTTATTGCGCTGACGATGTTTCACGGGGACAAAAAGGCAGTGATGAGTGAAAGATGAGCTCTCATTCTCTCATCCTTCTCATCTTTCTCATCTTTCTCATTGTTCTCTCATTGTCTTTTTATTCTCCTCTCATCCTCTTATTTTTTTTTATTCTCTTATTTTTTTATTCTCTTATTTTCTTATTTTTTGAAAGATGAGTGCATCTTATCGTAATTTTCCAAGTCTGGGACCAAATGTTTATATATCGTGACCTACGTAAACCTCTCCTCTCATTCTCTCATTCTCTCATTTTCTTATTTTTTGAAAGATGAGTGCACTTTATCGTAATTTTCCAAGTTTGGGACCAAATGTTTATATATTGTGACCTACGTAAACCTCTTCTCTTATCCTCTTATTCTCTCAATCTCTCAATCTCTCAATCTCTCAATCTCTCATTCTCTCATTCTCTCTACCTTTAGAATATTGTCGTCAACATTAGAGATGAAGTTGGAGTGCTGGAATCAACGGGGCCAAATGTTTATATATATCGTGATCTTCGTAAACCTCTTCTCTCGGGGAGGGAACGATGTACCACACACACACACACACACACACACACACACACACACACACACACACACACACACACACACACACACACACACACACACACGCGCGTATGCCTCTTATTATTTTCCGTATTGTGACGCAAACAAACAAACAAAATAATAATTGTTGTTTTTTAGAATACCTGGCCCCTAACCCGCCAGGGTGCGTGGTGCCCAACCCAAAAAGGTTCTAACGGCTACGGCTCTAGATAACCGCACCTCTGTAGGGTTTCACGTGTTTTTTTTTTTCCCCAAACTTCCATGAAACCCTACAGAGGACCTCCGTAATGCATGCAACGTGTACTAACGACTCTAGTGTTATTTGATGTTGTGATATTTTTGGATATAGAGTTTTATTGTGAGATATAGATAAAAATAATTATGTTTATTATAATATTTTCTTGATGAAGATGGAGAATGTATGTGAGTGTTACAAATAAAGTTGCATGCTTTTTTTCTAGTGTGTGTATGTGTATATGTGTTTTGATGTTTCGACAGCATCTGAAACGATAAAAAAGAAATTTTATTGTTAATTTTCACGTGTAAAAACAACAACAAATTTTTTGTGCAAATTTTCTGATTGTCTCTCGTGCTATAGTGCAAAAAAGATATTGTAACTTATAACTAATGAAATTGACATTTGTAACTGATCTGAACTAGTGAAATTCGTATTATGCCATTGTAACTGATTGTGCTAGCACTAAAAATTTCTTATTGTGCAAGAAAATAGATGATAAAAACTTGTTAAAACTGCTCTGTGACCCTCTCATTCTTCACGTCGTAGGCGAAGGACTTCTCTGCAATCAGGATGACACTGCATAGGGTATCCTCGGGCAAGGCATCGTGGAACTCGCAGACGACCTTGATGTTGGTTCGATCGTTGACCACAACCTTTTTTCTCTTAGATGTGTTGATGACGGTCATGGGTCTCCATGTTTTGAACTCGCTGGGCGTGTAGTACATGTCCACACTTCCCTCGGTCACGCGTTTGTAAGCCGAAAACGCTTCGTAAAGTTTGAGGTAATCGTTTTTGGTCACGTCGAGGTTGTAATTCTCGCGCGGGAACACTTCGTTGCGTCCGTTCTTGAGATATACGTTCTTGATCTTGCAGTCGTCGAATTTGCTGGAATCTTTTTCCTGATTCTTGTCCCTCCCGGTCTGAAAAAGCACTACAACGAAATCTGGCATGTCGAACTGTATGTTGTTGAACTGCGTCGTCACGTCGAATTCCATGTGACTTCCCCTCGCCATCTTCTGCACGCACTGGTAACCGTGAAAGTGAATCGGTACCTGCGGACTTTTCAAGATCTCCGCTTTGTACTTGAGGGCATAGTTTGTCTCGTATTCCACCACCGGCATTCTCAATTCCATGCTCCGGATGATGCACTTGGCTGCTTCGGGTAAAGTGTTGGCTATTGGTGTGGTGCCGTCCGGACCCAAAGTAGCGTATCGCATCAGTGCGTCGTTGTCGTTGGCCGCTCTTCGAAACGTGACTCTCAGTCCTCCCTTCCACATGATCTCCTTGTAATCGGAGAAGAAACCAGGCAGCAGACGCATGGGAAAGAGCACCGTGTGACTTGTTGTCGATATTTTGGTCCCCGCTTCGAATCCTCCCGCCTGATAGTATGCTGCGTCCGTTTTGGATAATTTCAACGTTCCCACTGCCGTCGACGTGATGCCTGGATAATCTATTCTGTCAATGACGGTGTTGTGTTTCCTCACCTCCACCTGCGAGAACAGGTGAGGCACGAAGTTGTCTACGAGTATCAAGTTTGCTGCTGCGGGAAACGCGTCTCCGCTTTCTTTCTTCACCACGTCGAATTGAAGGTAGAGGTCTGCTCTGTGAGGATGAACGAACCCGTCGCCTACGTCAACGTCGTATTCGACCTCCCTGTTTGCCTCGTTGAGATTGGCAAACGTGCGACGGTTGGGAGGGAAAGATTGCAATTCGTAACTTTCGATTTGCTCCATTTTATATGTATGGTTATTTATTATACGTTGATCTCCACGATGGCAGTAGTTGTTGCACCTGCGAAATCCACCACGTCTCCTTTCTCGTTCGTCACCACCAACTCTATGTCGTCTATGCGGTTGCGACATACTGGAAAATAGATCGGCGAAGAGGGCGTGTAGATGATCGGTTCCATGAACTCGGAACTTGGTTTGAAAGTGGCTATGATTCCCGTCTGCTTGTGACTTCCTAACAATCCGTCCGAAGATTTCGTGATCATACCTTCCGCCACGTTGCAGTGTACGTTCAGAGTCTCTATGGCCAAAAATTTAGGAATGTTTGTTGCCACGTGCTTGATGCCAGCTTCGAGTTTTGTGTTGTTCTCGAAACCTAAAAGTTCTCCTATGGTGCCCAGGTCCACGGTCTCCGTCGCGGATAGGATTTCCACTCTGTGCGTGACCGAATTTTGAGAAAGGTACGTGCCTTTGGGTAATTGAGCTTGCAAAGTGGAAAGATTGTATTGTCCTGGCGTGACGACGATGTGTTCGCTTCCGACGCTAATTTTGTTGTTGTGCTGCGTAACATTAGGTATGAGGTACATGCTGTAGAATGCACGCAGAGCCACGGATTTAGGATAGACAATGTCGTCGTGCAGCGTGAGTTTCAAGATTGAAGATTCACTCGTGAGATGGAACACGCCCATCCTAGTGATGCTGTTTGAGGTTCCACAATGCTTTCTGGAAATCCTCGATCGTAGGGTTATTTATTTTAGAGAGAAACGCGAGCACGGAGAGGCAGAGATGACCGCAGTTCACGTCTCCGAAATCTTGAATGCGTTCGTCGTTGTAGTATATAGAGGTTTTGTTTGTTTTCAGATAATGAACTAAATTTGTAGGTGGAACACCTCCGAAAGAATCGAAAACGAATGCTTTATCATTGTCGTTTTTGTGGTAACATATCCAATGCGTGCCTGGATTTTCTTGACCGTCCAAGTTGACTACTCCGCATTCTCTTCTTTTAACGCTTGAAGGTAACGAGTCGGACATGAAAACTCCTCTGAAGTATTTGATTCGTAACGGTTCGATCAGAGATTCAATGTCTCGGTTGGTGAGTGCTTCTGTTTCTTTTTTTTTAAACTTTCTCATCACGCCCTTCCCCTTCTTCTCCATGGCCAGGTTGTGACGTTTCTGTTCTTCCAACTCGGCTTTGTTCTTCTTCGAGTCGATGACGGTTTTCGCGATGGCGGCACTTCCGCCAGCCAAACTTCCAACGGCCCCCAATGCTGCTAGGATGGCCGGGATGCTGAATATGAAACCTCCGATCTTTTGCTGTTTCCGCGAACGCTGCAATCTTTTCAATTGAGGTGTGCTGAGCAGCAATTTCATTCCATGTCCTTTCGACAAGCAAGAACGTTTCTTCTCGCGTTGTTTCTTGGTGAGTAACCCATCGAGGGCACCTAGATTTTTAAGATTGGAGTATGGTATCTGGTACACGACACCCTTGGGCTTCATGTTGATGCTCTATGCGTTATTTTCGCAGTATGTTATTTATATATATTCTGAGATTTTTTCTTGTGTAGTTTTTTACGGTATGTTATTTATATATTTTCAAGGCCTCGCAGTCGCTACACAAATTCTATTACGTGCTTTGTTTTCTTGCCAAGAAGTTCCTTTGTCCCCTTGTACACGATTTTTGCTTTGTTCTCGATTAAAATAGATAGCTTCTCGTCCGATAACATGTTAGCGTATCGATCTGGTAAAAATAAACTGTATTGTGCGTTGAGCAACAGGCGTACCTTGGGACCATACTGGGTAGAAACGATTGAACCGGAAGTTATCGTGTAAGATTTGTCGACTTCCAATTCCCGAATTTTTACATACTCAAATGACAAATTTAGCATTTGTTTTAATGCTTGGAGCTCACTTATTTTTTCAGTTGTCATATCGAAGAAGAGAAATTTTCAGTGTGCGTGTTAGAGAAATTTAATTGTTTTTTTTTCACCATGTGTGTTATTTATATATACCGAAGATTATATTTTTCACGATGTGCGTTATTTATATATCAAGTTTTTTTGATGCATATATATATATTATTATTTTTTAACAGAGGAAGAAAGTCCGTGCTTCGGAAAACGCGATGATGTGCGTAATGATATCTTCTTTCTCCTGCATAGACTTGTACCAATCATCAGTATACCGTCTTCTTCCCTGCATCGCCTCGTGCAGTTCCTCCGACCTCTCGCTCAATTTTTCCCCTGCAGCCGAAAGCAGAATGTTGAGATCACTGCACCTCAGGCCGCTGATCTCCCGAAGATGGTCCTTGAGAACCATTTCACAAGGGATGCGAAATTCCGGCGTTGTTCTTGCCATGATTACAAGTTTATTAACATCTCCGTTAACTACCTTTTTGAATATTTTAGATAGTAGTTCGTGCGGCAAATCAGTTATGCAAGCCATGTTTATTTTTTACTGTATGTTATTTATATACCCCACCCCAATTTTTGTTTCGTGTTCATGGCGATGGTGGTGCCTAGTGCGGCGACCCGTTCACCCAACGATGCGTCTCTGCTCACGAACCTTTCGAAAGCTGCGTGCTCTAACTTTCTGTCTGCTTCGTGACGTGCATCCAGATCCGTCTGCGTGGTGTTGTAGGCGATGTCGTGATCTTTGCATGCCGCGTCCAACGGATTCACACCCTTGTCTCCTCTCTCCAATCTTTTCTCGAGTTTGGTACCCGGTCCGCAGTACTGGTAGCCAGGTAAATGCATCTCGAAAGGTAACTTGTTGATGATGTCGTTCACAAGCCCCTTTCCTTCGGCCATGTTCCAAAATTTCGGAGGCAGCGTGTTGATGATTTTGATGAGGTAACCTATGCCCTTGTCGTCGTTCACGATGAAGTTGGAAAGTTTCGTGCTGATCATGTCCACGATGCCAACCTTCTCGTTGTAGAAATTACGGTTGCCTGCATTCTCTTCGCCGGCTATCACCAACAATCGGTCCACGAGCTTCCTCACGTCGTCCACCCAAACGAATTCTTTGGGTAACGTGTTGTAGCGTTTGACCCCGCTGCCTGTTTTGACCTGGTTCCAAATCGGTTTGATGAGATTCCTGTACTTCTCGCCGCTGCTTGATTTCACCCTATTCTGCGAGGCGTCGTTGTTCTGGTACAAGGCATCCGTCATGATCAGAATTTCCTTGTAACTTTGGTAATCTTCGTCGGTGTAATCTTTCGGCTGCTTTTTGGCAACGAGTTCCCACAGTCCCACCGTACCCGGATACCTGTTCCAACTATCCTTGTCGCCTAAATTGACTTTAATGTCGTTGCCTTCGAAGGTCACCTTCGATTTCCCAATCTTCCACACCACACCGCCGCCTTCGCTGGTTTCCATGCTGGGATACAATCCGAACACTTCATCCTTGTCGAATTTCCCCGTGCTCAGGTAGTCTCGTGCCAAAGGTCCCAACTCGATTTTATCCGAAGACGTGCTACCTATAGCTCGACGTCGTGCCGGTACATCCTTCAGTTCGAACGGCGTCGAAGGAATGCTTGAAATAGGCGTGGGTACAGCGTAACTTTTAGCTGCGAGCGGTACGAGTTCATTAATCAAATTTTTATTTTGTTCCGTGACACTTTTAATTTCTTTACCTAGACCGCTGATGGCATCGATCACAGGTTGATCCTGACGTTTCTTCTCTTCGTAGAATCCACGATTCTCGGATTTCCAACCTTTGAAGCGTTTCACAAGGTAATTGCGAAGCTTGAGATTTTCGTCTTCGATTTTTCGTTTCGTCATGACGTTATTTATATACGTCGTTTCTCACAACGTTGCAACGTTTAGAAAGTCGTTGATTTTGTTTCTGTATTTTCCATCGTTGGGTTTTCTCGTCATGTCGATCGTCACAAATCCGAAATCGTCACCGTTCCAGCAAGTAGAGCAGCCTTCCGAAAATTGATTGTAGTTCATGTCTCCGCCTACGTAGTCATCGTACGCATGCTTGAGGTTGGTGTGATCTTGACGAAACAAACATATGAAATTAGCGTTGTCGCGTACTAACTGTTTTGGAATTTTGGAAAACGTTTGAGCTAGGTAGAAGCAGTCCATTCCTTTGTGACGGCCTTGCGTGAAAAAGTTGCGAATTTCATTTTGATTTTCCAGGATGGCGTCGTCGAACACAACGACTGAATTTTCACGACAATCGTCGAGTGGTTTTATTTCCGAGGCGAACGTTGCAATGTCCAGACCATCGTACAGTTTCATCAGTTGCTGGTATTTGGATTGCTCTAAACTTTTCGAGAACACGTACAGGTGCCTGTTCTTCCAATCTAACCAATTCGGTGCAAGGAGAAAATTGTCCACGAGCAGTGTCGTTTTTCCACACCCCGAAGGTCCTACGATCAGACAGCGGATGCTGTCGGGGAGCAATTCACCGTTTTTTTTCTTCCTTCCACTTTCCGAATTAGGTAAACGTTTCACAACATTCCACGTACTCATAGAATCACTTTGTTTGAATCGATCCAACTTGTTTCCGGAAGTCCCAGCCATTTCACCAAAAGTTTGTTGCCTCTCTTGCGCAAAACTTTTTCGATAAGGTAGGTGTCAGGGTATTTAGTTTTAGAGAGTTCCTCCTCGTAGAAGCGCCCCAATAAAATTTCACCGCCACTGTCTTTTATTATATACGTGTGACGGTTCCCGGGTAGAACCCGAACCACGGTAAAAAGTTCAGTACTCCAGTTTCGTGTGAAACCCCTGTCAAACGTTCGCTTCAATTTACTGACCCTCACCTGTTCTCCAATTTTGTATTTAGCTTTTTTTGTTGTGGGCGTGTATTTTGGACAGTAAACGCTAGAAATTAAACGTTGCTCGTCAGACTTGGTAACGTCAGCTGGCTTCATGCCTATCGTTGCGTGCCGTGTGTGATTATAGTCGTTAACAAGTTCCGGGAGAATAGTGACCCACTTGTAGCTTCCCTGAAGCGTGAAGCGTGACCACATGCGCGATTTCAGAGTGCGATTGAATCTTTCCACAATGCTGGCCTTGACGTCACTGAAGGTCGAGTAATGATGAACGTTGTGTTTCCGAATAAACTTTTGGAATGCGGCATTGTAAAATTCCTTCCCTTTGTCCGTGTGCAGAAACCGAGGTCGTCTGCCGCCGCTTTCGCGAAAAATTGTCTTGAATGCTTCCGTGACGCACGTTCCTGTTTTCGCCTTCAAAGGTAGAGCCCATGCGAATTTCGAAAATGTGTCTATGACGGTGAGGAGGTACTTGTTGCCCTTGTTCAATTTATGCACGTTTTTTAACTTGCCGCTACTCATTTCGACGAGGTCGCTTTCCCAGAGGTCGTCGATTCCCTTGGTTACCACAGCCAAACGTTCGTAGTTGCGGCGTGCAGGTTTATGCAATTCTTCGACGATGGCTTGCCTAGACATTTTTTATTATTTTTAGAGATTACGTTTCAAAAGAAGCACAAGCGTGATGGGATTCAAAGAGGGTGGCACTTCGCTCGTGTTTTGAATGATCAGCTTATCGCCGGCACTCACGTCGAAAACAGTAAGATCTTCGTCTTCGTGTATTTCATATATGTTGCGCGTTTCGTTCCAACGCGCCAGAGGAATGTTTCCTGCTTTCTGGACACCACGATTCGATATCAAAGTCATGGTGGGAACGCTAGCTTTTCTGCCGTGAGACCAGTACGAAAATTCGTTTATCTGAATCGTGCCATCGAGGAGAAACTTGTAGTACGGATGATAAGGATGTAGCATGTACAGTTTGTTACCTTCGACGAAGGTGGAGATTCTCTGTTGATTGGGAACACTGTTGATTTCGATGGCTTGCAGAGAATGCAGTTTAGCGAATTTAGTGTCGACGCTAACGAGGTTGCTGTGAAGCTGACCCAGTGTGTTTTGTACGGGCACCAAATGCTCGACTATGGTATCCGTTACGGTAGAAAATGACGGTTTGATTTTCACTTCCACGTTCAACTGCTTGTAGCTTTCGTTGAGTTCTTGCAACTTGGCACCGAAAGAGGCCAGCGTTGATTCCTGCGTTGATTCCAGCACTCCAACTTGATCTCTGATGTTGACGACAATGTTCTGAAGGTTCTCGATTTGATTCAATTTCGAGCTCTTCTCGGTAAGATCGTTCACGATGATTCGCATCTCTGTAAACTGCGTGTGAAGGTCGGCGACGCTCTGCGAAGTGGGCAGCGTCGACACCAGCGAACTAATTTCGTCTCGAATCTGTTCCACGTTCGCCGTTTCCGTTTCTAGTCGTTTCAGCATACGTGATATGTTCCTTTTCAAAGCGTGTAATTCTTTGGAGGTGGGGAGATTGGCCACTTTACTCTCGAGATCGCTCAACGAACTTTTGATGTCACTCGAATCGGATAGTGCCGTCACCGCCGTTTTCAATTTTTCCAAATCTTCACTTGAAGGCACGCTTGTTCGTAACGATTCCAAGTCACCCTGTATGTTGTCCAGTACGTGATGAAAATGAGCGAGATTCGTTTCGACGTTCAAATTTTCCAAATATTGGATCTTCTGCTGAACCGTGCTTAACGTGTCTTGAATGCTCGTCAACGCTCTCGCTTCGGCGTGAATATTTTTAATTTCTTCGTTGATCAATTCCAAGGACGCCTGAAGCGTAGCGATGGTGGTTTGAATGTGTTCGAAATCTTGATAGGCCTCCAATTGAATTTTTATGTTCGCGACGCTTTTACCGATGACCTGCAGTTCGTCCGACGATGGTAGGTTCGTCATTGTATCTTCCAAAGTCTGCAACTTAGATTTGATTTCTTCCAACGTGCCGGTGAATTCTTCTTGTAATTTAGAAACAACGACCTGCAAGCGTTCTATATCAATATCATTCACGACGGTTTGAAGTTCAGAGAAATTCTTTTCTATTGCGGAAGTTCGCTCTTCGATTTCGAGTTTCAATTTTTCCAAATCTTCATTTTTCGATTGAAATTGCTGTAATTTGGCCAAATCATTTTGAAGCGAATCCATGCTCAACTGTATATTTTGAATGTTGTCGTAAGAAGGTACGTCAACATAATTTTTTATCAGTGTTTTCAGTTCGGAATCGATTTTCAGAATGGGATCGAGACATTGCGTTTGGAGCGTAGCGATCTCAGACTCTAAACTTTTGTTTAAGGTCTCCTGCAAAGCGATCAAATCGGTCCTCAACTTCTTAACTCGAACGTCCAGCATGAGAATCTCTTCTGCATGGTCTACACGCTTAGTGTTGCCGAAAATGTCGTTAGGCATTTTGGTTAACGGTTATTTATAATAGGATAGACGATTCGTAATTCTACGAAGAGAGGAATAAGTTTGTCGTAATCTCCTAGGAGTTCCACGTAAAGATAATCTCCTGCAGACACATCGTACGACATGTTAGAAAGTAGCTTGTCGTGCTTCATTCGAAAAATGTTCTTGCCGGTAGAAATTTTGATTTCGCCTGCGTTTTCCGGATTCACGGTGATTTGAAGTTTCCCGTCGATCGGAATTTCATAGAAATGTAAATTGTTATTAAAAACATAAAACATCTTGCCCACATCGTTATTTATTTCCGTCCAAATGCTGTTGAGGTGAATGATTAACAAACCGTTGAGTTTAGATAACATGGAAGGTAAGAGGTTATTGAAATTTGGTGATGCAGTGTCCATGTTGCTTTGTTTGCGAAAACCAAAGAGATTCATTGTTCTTGTTAGTTATTTAACACATCGTGCTTTTTGCTATTCTTCAAAACATATGGAGGAAAAGAATGAATGGGAGAGCCCTCGGGCGATGAAAAGTTGCAACCTGTTATTATGTTGTTAAGCCCGCTCCAAATCGAGGCTCATTAAATTCAACTCTTATTTTTCATCGCCCGAGGGCTCCCTCTTTTATTCTTTTCCTCTGTCTGTTTTTGAAGAAGAATGGGAAAAACACAGCGGACTTCATGGCTATGGGGTTACGGTTAACACACGTCACATTTATCGCTTTTATTGTAGTGCCCCCACTCTCGCGTGTGGATTTGACAATCGAGAACGCGTAACTTGTTGTCTCTGCCATCCAATGCGACCTTGGTTACGCGCGTCGTGTACAAATCATGCAATTTACTTGCAATGCGATGATCGGTGCTAAGTTGCCTTTTACCATGAAAAAGGCATTCTTTGTAGTCTTGCATGCTAAATTTGCTGGTACTTATTTTTCCTACCCCCTTCGCCTTCTTGATCTCTTTTTCTTCTGTAATCTTTACACAGTACATTTTGGCACGAAGCCCCGCAAATTCCCTGCTGTAATTACCAGCCGCTTCATCTTTGTATTTTCCAATCGTCATTTTGTTTTCTGTCGAATGTAAGTGATGGCCTGATGGTAAGTTGCTAAAATCAAACAGATGCTTCATCTTAGTCAGATCATGTTCGAGGCTTGGTGTTTGGATTAGAAAAATGAAGCTATCCGTGTCAATGTAACATATTTGGATGTTATCTCCATAAAAAGGTTGAAACTGATCGTAGTACGATTGGTACATGTGCAATTTTGATAGTTCAAGGACGGTGGCACCTATGGCAATCGGCTTGTTGAGCATCACTTGCTTCTTGTTCCTCTCAACAAATACTAGATTCTCGTCGAAAATAGTGAAGTTTTTGAAGTAGGGTGACGCGACGATCTTCTCAAATTTCTTTTCGTCCGTGACCAACGTTGCGTCGATGTAATTACGCACGTTCTCCATCGTCTTGCCGTAGATGGCGTTATTGAACAGTTTGTACAGATCCTTGTCTGCAGGCGATGTCGATTGCACTCTGCGCCGCGTGTTCTCGGCTATGTACGGTTCGAGCCACTTGCTCTGTCGGAACTTCAATCCTCTATGAACTTTCTTCAACTGCAAGCCGTGACTTATGTAAAATTGGAGGAGTCGGTAGTGCAGAACGTAATTCCGCTTGTTCTCCATGCTTAGTATGAGTTTTGGCTCCGATCCTCCAGGTGGCTTCTCCTTGGTGGGGGCCAGGGCCAATCCGTGATGTTTCTCGTGAAGCGTTTCGGGATAATCGAGATCCACTTCCAAGAAACAGCCCCATTCATTATCTTCGCTCCAGTTAAGAAAATCTTCGCAGGAGAGTTCCTCTTCGGTCATCCACCCGTAGTCGCTGATGGGAAGACACTGGGACATGGAGTGGCCGTACAGGTTGTTGACATCCCAGTAGACAATATAGGTGTTGGGTTTCGATGCATCGTAACCAGGCGTATGAGGATTGTTTGCTTGAGCATGGCGTCGGGGACATTGGACGATGCCACCCCGTATCGCACTCTCCATGAAAGCATACTGTTCCTTCTCTGCGATGAGGCCCAGTTCCACGTTGGTGTATTTCATCATCGATTCCCAAGTCAATCACGGCGTGGTGAAGAAATACGCAGGATCCAACTTGTATATCGCGATGCATCTCTTACGAAACGATTCGAAAATATCCATCAGAAGTGTCACGTCCAATTTCAGATAGAGATCGTGATAATCGCGAAAAGTTTGGCAATTGAATGCCGTCCACACACTACGAGCGTGTTCGTAGTCCTCTTCGGAACAGACGTCCTCTGTGAGAGAAGAATAAAATACCTCCCGGGGTGGAAGTTCCGTCTCGTCAAATTTCTCGAAATTGTTGACGTACTCGTAGGGGTAGACCCCCTTGCGACGCAACAGATTCAAATTCTCATCTCTCCCCGAAAAACACATTTGCTTGGTGGCCACAAGATCTTCGTCGCCAAGTTGAGCTGCAAGGCTTGCGAGGCTGGAGGACAGGAAATTGTACGAGTCCAGAATTCGCACTTCCACACTTCCTCCTTCTTGGAGAGGGATCCACACTCTCACCACAATATATTTCTCGCTTGTTCTCGGGATGATGCTGATTCGAGAAGTTATGTTGTGGAGCTCTTTGACGAAGAGATGTGTGTCGTACTTCTCCGTGTAGTGCAGAAACACGGCAACAAAATGCGACTCCTTAATTTTAAGATTGCACGAATTACAGATGGTACTTAGAAATAATCCATTCTGGTGGTTATGGTGGGCGACCTTGTAATTTTCGGCGGTGAAAGCCTGGTTACACTCCTCGCATCTTGTCGCCGCGCCATGTCTCTGTTGTTGTTCTGTTGTGAGAGCAGGTGGAGAAACGTAAGAGCCTTTCAGGCTGGGTGCAAGTTCTCTCGCGCATTCCGCTATCTTCTCAACAAAATGTTTTGCCGCATCGGGTCCGCAATACAAGATGACATCATTCAATTTTTCTCCGTAGATGGAGAAACTGCAAGGCTCGTGGTGAAAAATTTGGGTCGTGCTTGAGGTAGAGGGATCAGGCTCGCAAAACGTCATGGGAACTTGGAAGCTTTCAAAGTCGGCATAAAGGACGACGGGATGGTGGAGAAGAGCCTGGTGTTTCTGAAATTTCATCTTGGTTCCGGGTTCCGGCATGACATCTTCGGGTTCTGCATTCACAGAGCCAAAACACTTGTGCGGTTCTCTCATCTTTTTACCTCCGCGAAAAATTCTCAAACACCGATCGCAAATTTCGATCTTATCGTGATGCTTGCTGATCTGTCTTCCTACTAATCCTGAGAAATTCCGTATCAAACTGTAACGGCCATCTACAAGCAAGAGTCGAATTACATTATTCTGGCTTCTCGCAGGTCTTAACACACGAATGTTGTCGCAATCGTCAACCCCAAACACAGAAATATTGATATCTTTTCCTTTTTCCTCTCTATAGTTTTTTTCAAATTGATTGATCTTATTTAGAGGCACAGGATAGGAAATTCCTCTCATCATATTCTCGTATCTTCCCTCGTATCCTCTGTAATTGGACAGACGTTGGGGGTTATTATTATTAGCTGGGTGTAATGCGGCGATGACAGACCATAAGAAACTTTTCTGATCATTACTTTGTATGTTCAACACTGCATTTTGCTTTTTTTTTTTGTTTTTTGTTTTTTTTGAGCGCTGCGTAATGGTTTGAAATTGCAGACTCGAAGTTCTAACATGTGGCTGCGACCGCAAAGACTCCATCCACTTCCTCTACCTTCAAACTCTTCTTGTTTTTGTGTCAGGTGATCAAATAGCCGTGTCACTATCTCGTCAAGATCCTCGTTATTGTCATCGTGTAAGGCTTCACACCCTACGTAAAAGCTAAAAGTACTTGACTCGGACGAGACAACTTTCTCATACAGCAGGGTCAAGACGAGATGAATTTTAATTGCAACATTGACGAGGCAATCACGTAATTTATCGACTACCAGAGATTTCACATTGTTGAGGAAGATGCTCGAGTCACACTTTTCATCGCTTCCAGATTTATAAGTCATGATGCGTGCACTTTTATTCAAAGCACCCTCCTCATGCCCATCAGTGCGAGATTTCTTTGCCGGCGGGGCTACGACATCATGATCTGGTAGACGACATTTTTTCAAATGCCTAGCAATATTAGGTTTAGAAATCAACTTTCGACAGTTGCGACATGCCACAAGACCGGAGGGACCTGGTTGCGGTTCCATTTTTTCTCTCTGTTATTTATATATACAGAGAAATTTTTTTGGGGGGGTTGTGGTAGTGGTAGTGGAAAGCGCACTGAAACAGAAGAAAAAAAAATTGAAAAAATGCTCGACATTTTTTCCTTCCACATATATATTAGACGCAAACAGTATGTATGTATGTATGTATGTATGTATGTATGTATGTATGTGTGTGTGCACTGTTGTAGGAGGTTAAAAAATATGGGACATGTAAGTGTGTGTCAATTTTTTATGGCTCCTCTAAATATGTGTGTGTCAGACGCAAAACAAAAATATTAATATATCATGAAAATAAAAACTTACCTTTCAACAGAGATGGAGAGAAACTTCAAAATAAAAACTTGTAGCTCACTAAAACTTCCACGATGATATATATGTATACTGCCAGACAAACAATTAAGAATACTGAACTCCCACGATTGACGTTCACCCTTCAAGAGAGATAGAAAAACTTCAAAATAAAACTTGTAGCTCACTAAAACTTCCACGATGATATATATGTATACTGCCAGATAAACAAATTAAAAAATACTGAACTGCCACGATTGACGTTCACTATGATAATGATGTACAAAGAAGAAACTACTACGTTATATAGGAACTCCTCTTTTTTTTCTCCTTCTCTCCTCCCTACTCCACGCGACTCTCTTTGGTGAAAACACAATGAGGGCTATGGTCAATATCCTAGCAAATAAAACCCTTGTTAACTAATTCATTCATGCCATATTTTTTTCAACAAAAGATTTTTGTGATGTGCACAATATTCTGTAGGGACAAATAACAATAAACGGGGCGTTGACAGTTCCACCCATGCATGTATTGTCGTTTATTTCCCCCTCGGCCTCTATTCCACGCCCCGTCAGGGTGTGGTGTGTGAAACAAACGATTCCCAGCACAAAACTCAAAAAGCGGAAGATGCTGCTGTGTTTGCTTCCGCCGCATCCGCTTCTGAATCTATTGTTATCGGGGATGTAATAGATTCTTTATTCAGAACCGTGGGAAAGCTGAAAAAAAAATAAAATCTCTTCGGGCGAAAAAGGATGTAAGGTGAATGGGTTCGGGGAGGGGTTGCTGTGGCTAGTTTGGTCCGTGATGAAAATGTTACATTGAGCGATGAAACACAATTTCTCCACAGGGACAGGAAAAATTCTACCGAGCGTCGCTATCCACGCGAACATTAGAAATTGCCTGAATAGCTTGGGGGCTTGGCATAGGATTATCGATTTTTGTTTTAGAGAATAATCTATGTAAGATTCTAGCATCGAGAATAAACAACATTGATTAAATTTTTGACAACATTCGCAGTACAAATCTAAACTCGTGATGATTTCGCCGTTAGAACCTTTTTGGGTTGGGCACCACGCACCCTGGCGGGTTAGGGGCCAGGTATTCTAAAAAACAGCAATTATTATTTTGTTTGTTTGTTTGTTTGCGTCACAATACATACGCGCACATGTGTGTGTGTGTGTGTGTGTGTGTGTGTGTGTGTGTGTGTGTGTGTGTGTGTGTGTGTGTGTGTGTGTGTGTGTGTGTGTGTGTGTGTGTGTGTGGTACATCGTTCCCTCCCCGAGAGAAGAGGTTTACGAAGATCACGATATATATAAACATTTGGCCCCGTTGATTCCAGCACTCCAACTTCATCTCTAATGTTGACGACAATATTCTAAAGGTAGAGAGAATGAGAGAATGAGAGATTGAGAGATTGAGAGATTGAGAGATTGAGAGAATAAGAGGATAAGAGAAGAGGTTTACGTAGGTCACAATATATAAACATTTGGTCCCAAACTTGGAAAATTACGATAAAGTGCACTCATCTTTCAAAAAATAAGAGAATGAGAGAATGAGAGATTGAGAGATTGAGAGATTGAGAGAATAAGAGGATAAGAGAAGAGGTTTACGTAGGTCACAATATATAAACATTTGGTCCCAAACTTGGAAAATTACGATAAAGTGCACTCATCTTTCAAAAAATAAGAGAATAAGAGAATGAGAGAATGAGAGGAGAGGTTTACGTAGGTCACGATATATAAACATTTGGTCCCAGACTTGGAAAATTACGATAAGATGCACTCATCTTTCAAAAAATAAGAAAATAAGAGAATAAAAAAATAAGAGAATAAAAAAAAATAAGAGGATGAGAGGAGAATAAAAAGAGAATGAGAGAACAATAAGAAAGATGAGAAGGATGAGAGAATGAGAGCTCATCTTTCACTCATCACTGCCTTTTTGTCCCCGTGAAACATCGTCAGCGCAATAAATGAGGCGCGGAACGGGGAGAGAAAGTGAGTTTTTCAACTTTTTGTGGTCGTTTGGTCAAGAAATCAAAGTTGTGGTCAGAAGTACATATTTACTCTACTGGTTCATGTTTGATAATGTTTGCTAAAGACTGAACGAAGTCAGAGGTTCTAGGTTCGAATCGTGAGTAACAAGTTGAGCCTCGGAAGTTGTTTACTTTTCCCAGGAAGCAACCGACCTCAGTGTTAGCATAGCACGCAACGACGGTAGGGATCCCGGGATCGAATCCCGGTCGGGGCATGGATTCCTTGTAAGTGTCCCTTTATTATATCACATCACTCATTCTCATCGTCGCGATTAGCCAAAAGTGGCAAAAACGACGCATATAACGTACCTCAAGTAATCAATAAAGTTTCCCAGAAACCGGTCCACCGATTGCTAGGTTTTTTTTCCAAAATTTAGACACAGGTTACCTACTGCATTTATTTTACTTGCTTAAACGTAGTATGTATACACCACAGACCTCCAGTACCAGACTGGAAGAGTGAGGCTTTTAACACGGGTCAACTTGAAGCCAAAAATGTCGAAGGCGGGGCTGCATGGCTGCAAGCATATCTTCATATGTCCACTTATAGGCTAACAACTATTTGAAATTTTAAAGATTGTGAGTCATTACACCACACAATATTGCAATTTTTAAGTTTACTAAGAAGGATATAACTCTACATCTTCCACTCCACAAGTGAGAACAAATAATTTCTCCATGAAAATGAAAACAATATCAAGGTCTAATGCGCAGCTCCGCCATATTTCTATCCCCTTAGCTGTGCGCGAGAGAAACTAAAGCGCATCGTTTCCAATCTGTTATTAAATGTCTATGGTACACTCATACACACGCTATAAATACATAAATGACATGCGCATGTATGAGTATAGGAGAGAACTTGGCTATAAAGCGTGCAGCAACTGTAGCAACTTATACAGCGGAAGGCAAAGAAAAATTCTGACGTAAGAAGCAGGCCAGTGGACTGAGTGAGTACGGTTCATTTTATATATTTATTATTCATTGGTCATGGGGCCTTTGATCCCCACGAGGAGTAAAATAAACGCCTTATATAAAGAAAGGGAAACCATCAATCATGAAACAATATTCAGGGGAATTAACTCACCATTACCCTTTAACTAGGAATCCAGATATGAAATACTTTGTCTAGTCCAAGTTCTGGAATCCAGAACGAGTGCAGAGCGTCCGGGCATGCCAAATCGCATCCCAAACTTTCGACAACAACTTCATACCCTCTTCTAACATACACTCATCTCTCAACGCCCTATAATGTCATTAAGTCTAAACATTAAACAACTGTTCTGGACTCCAGAATTATTATCAATAAATGGATGACCAAGATCTAAACGGAGCAAATTGACAATACCGGAAGTATCTTCAATTGCTTTCAAATTCGGCATACTCACTAATTTTGGCCTCGTAATCACGAATCTGCAGTTAAAATTTGGCGGTCACGTCTAGAAATTGCAAAATAGGTCGAAAAAAGTGGGTCCGTGAACGGAGTAAACACCCTTGATTTATGAAGAAAACAACTATTTTTGCAATGATTACCGTTTCAAAACTATGTTTACGATCACACTTAATTTTAACTATGCTTGCCTAACCTGACCGTTAATGGCTCGTGGGGCAAAAATGTTTTCCATCTTTACGCAAGACGCCATTTTCTCACATGCAAATGAAAGCTCCATGCAACGGGTCTCACTTATTGCACAACACTTGAGCAACGTCGTGTTATGACTAAGGTAGCAAGACCGTTGTGCGGAAAGGAAGACGTCTTCATATCAGAAAATGGTTTCCATGTTAGTGTATGGAGAATCATAGCGGAAATTGACAAGCTTATTTTGCAATTTCTAGACGTGACCGCCAGTTTTTAACTGCAGATTCGTGATTACGAGGCCAAAATTAGTGAGTATACCGAATTTGAAAGCAATTGGAGATACTTCCAGTATTGTACATTTATACTAACGAAAATATTATTAAATTCAAATAGACGCGTAATTACAACAATCTATAGACACTCATCTTTATTATACTATCAATATATTTAGGCTAATAAACTCACACACGAGGCCTGTTCTGGGCATCATAATGGGTCTACACATTGTACTACTTCTATCAACTTTATTTTATGTATGTTTTGTTTGTTTGCATATTATATATATTTGTATATTATAAATCGGTGTAAGGCGCTGTGCTTTGGGCTCCGACTGCGGGACGGCATGGGTTCGAGTCCGCCTGGGTTCAGTCTCTTTGTTTTCGGCCTGTGTATAGGACCGGTGGCAACCCACCATCGTGAGGAAATTTGGGAGCTACGAGTGAGTTGCGTAACTCGGTTTCGGAACTCTCTTATAGCGGCTGGGGGTTAGACGTGCTGACCACACGTCACCCCATTACTGGTTGAAGATCTCTACACCTCTAGGTAGGATTGCGGGAGGAAGATTTGAAGTCGGGAGATAGGCCAAGGACCTTCAAGGGCTATAGGGCCACGCGTTATTATTATTATATTAGAAATAATAAATAAACATGAAAAAAAGGCGGGGGAACCAATTAAATTCAATCAACTGACGTCCTGGTCTCCTCTCATCTTTTTCCATTGGATATAAACAACTGCTAGATAGATTGCAATTGATTTTTTGCATGTTGTAGTCCGATCGGCTTCTTTGGTGTATGTAAATATTATTATTCTCCTTGTTTATTATTATCAGCGGAGCGAAGGAGGAAGTTTGTACTAAATATTTTGCAAATCGACAATAATAATGATGTTGTAGATCAGCATTTCTTGTTTTTATTTTGTCAAGATATCGAATGCTGAATTATAGTGAAACCACACGTGAAAGAACCTGTGCAGACTGGCAACTTCTGTGCACCATACTCCCGCTGGAGGGGGAGGTGCACGAAAACTTTTGGCTGAAGGTTATTTTCCTTGAGGTTGCTCTATGGCCCAATAGCCTTCTCGTGATTGACGGTTTTTAGATTTGTAACAAAATTATCATGGGCTATTTAAAAAAAAATCAACTCTGCCATAGTCTCATTATCAGTGTAAGATGGTCATGAATTGGGTTGCCAATTCATTTAGCATTATTATGTACGCCAAAACGGATGTGACTAATTGAATGGGCGGATAGCACTTCTTCTGTGCGCGAAGCTGAAGTGCACACCCAAAGAATCAGGCCACCAGCTGCCACAGAGTGTAATAAAGAAATAACACACCGCGCTCTCGAGACGTTTTTTCAATACCAAACGAGGAAATTCTGCAGAATTCCGTATCTGTATTCTGCTGGTATTGAAGGCAGTAATCCCATGGATTTGCTGATCGCGTTCCGTTAAGTGCCTGCCTGAGGTCGTACCCACATATAATTCATGTTACACCTGTCACCGTTCAAGCCACTGTGAGTGTCTGTCTCCGATACTCGATACTTTTACATCTGACGGCTGAAAAGTTTGACCGACATTTACAAAACTGCGGGGAAAAGCTGCTTTCGCTCCACAAAGTGCATGTTCAATGCATGGCACCCAAATGTCAACCTCACTTCCACCCCGGGAACGGCATTTTGCGGGCCAACGAGGCTCTGGCGTCTGGGCCTATGGACATTATAATCTTCGTAGGGCTGTGTGTGTGTGTTGTCCTTGTGTGTGCTGAGTGTCCCTTTACAGCCTCAGAATTTAACCCAGGTAGGTATTTTTTGGTCCTCAGACACGTTTTCAGTTTAGTAATGGTAAGGGGCTGGGCTGCGTGTAATGAGACGGGTGCAAAATAGGCTAAGTGATGACGCAGCCATAATTTTCAAATCAATCAAAATATATTATAAAAATGGAAATACCTGCGTTAGGGCCTTACTTGATAACATATTGCATATGTTTAGATAATAATTATTAGTAGTAATGAACTCAAAAGGGACAGTATGTAGATTAGTGTAGCCAACCTCCGTGGTGGAGTGGTTAGCACAGCGCGTTACGACGTCAGGGGTCCCGGGTTCGAATCCCGGCCTGGGCATTGGTGTTCTGTGTAAGTGTTCCTTCATCAATTTCACCATATCATCACTCATCGTCGCAATTAACCAAAAGTTGAAGAAAGGCGACGCTAAATAACAAAAATTAAATCATTTATTTTTTGTTGTTAATTTTTTTTTGCTGCTGTTACAGTTTCAGTACAAAATGGTATTTCAGTACCCTATCTGAAACGTTAAATAAGTGAAGAAAAGCACAATACGTAAACCAAAATTTAAAAAAGATAATGTAAGCACCTGGGTTTGACTAAGTCCAGTGTGCGAATTAACGCTGGGGGATGCCGGCCGCCCCCCCAAAATATCCCACAAAAAAGAAAAGTATTTTTATCCCTGCCTGGGATGTTTCTATCCTCCTCATAGAAAATGGAATTGAAACCATATACCGGGTGATCCATTTGAGATGTCAGAAAACTCAACCTTTATACACAAAAGGTTAATGTCCGTATATGTGAGCAGCTTGTTGTAATATAAGCAGAAAGGATGTAAGTTTCGAATGAGTGGAGGTTTACAGACTTCAGCCACATGGCGGCGCTAATGTGCATGGTAACAAAGGTGGTGATCACGTCACAACAGCGCACACAGTGGGTGCGTTCGGAAAGTCTTAACAAAACGAAGGCATTCAACGAAAATAACTGGGCTCGTGAATCTGGTGAAACCAGTTATTTTACAGACTTATGGGACACTCTAGGTGAAAGCGCAGGCGCATCGTTTTGTTTAGAGAAAGTTTCCACATGGCGTCAAGCGGAAAGAATGTCCTTATGGCAAAAATAAACTCTACTGTGGACACTGTTACTAATTTTAATCACATTCTAAGAACGGTTAAGGCATATTCATCTTGTGCACATTGCTTCATATTGCTTCATATCGCTATCTGTTAAAATTACAGTACATTTTCCAAACTAGTGCAGTTTCAATCCATCAGCACGCGCGTTGTCTGAAGGCAGCAGACGATTCTCACTGAACAAACCAGCCTCCTGGCGTTTGGTGAATCTCGTTCTTGCGCGAGACGCACAGAATGCGACTTTTGGGACAGCATAATGGAACTCACGAAATGCACGGAAGCACTTATGGGCTAGCTAGTTACCATAACTCGTTTAACGCGTTAAACTCGTGCGACTTTCGGAACGGGCCCAGTATGTCGTATGGCATGCGAAATTTTCGAGTATTCCATGCATGCTACTGCCGCCATGCAGCTGAAGTCTGTAAACCTCCAATCACTCGAAACTTACATCCTTTCTGCTTATATTACAACAAACTGCTCACAGATACGTACATTAACCTCTTTACATTACATTTCTGACATCTCAAACGGATCAATCGGCAGTATACCAGCCTTAAACCATGCTTTAACTGACCAACCCCATCCCACCGAGACAACAGAGGGCTGTTTTCTACTTAAGTTTCCATGGTGTAGTGCTGATATTTTACTTGTTAAAGTGTTCAGAAGAAACTTGTGAGTAGGTTTAGATGACCGTTAAGTTTGAACTTCGGAAAATAAATTACGTCAAGTTTTAGCTGTTATTAGTTTAATAGTTCTTCTTGTGTATGACTTCTGGTTGCCTTACAATGTAAATATAGTGAGTGTTTTTAAATTACGTGTAATTGTTGTCATAGCTATAATGACGTAGGTTGGGGGCCAGTGTCCTAAGGGAAGGGTTCCCAAACTTTTCGTTTCACGGTGCCCTTAGTGTTTCAAGATTTTTCCTCGGCGCCCAAGTCAGAATGTAGAGCTATCTAACACTTGCAACGCTCAGTTAGTGTGGTTAGGTTGCTTGTCTTAGGTACGCTTTAGACGAAAGCATTTTCCTCAGCATTTCTTTTAACATTTATGCCATGACCAAAAAACTATCGTGTAAAGTGAGAAATGTTATGGCATTCAGATGCCATTGTATATTTCATGGCATTTCTTAAGGATAGGCTCGGTCCGTAGCATTTTTCGTAGCGTAACCAATCAGAAGCGACCTCAAGGTCACGAGTGCAGTTGTAATGGCGGCCGCGTGAGATGTAGACAACGTATCACATCACACTTTTAAACGACGATAACTATTCAACCGAGAGGAATATCGCTTCGTATTAAATGGTTTTAGGTAGAGAAGAATGGCGCTGATTAAATTCATATTTTACAACGTTTACTATACACGTATGGAAGAATATTTTAGCTTTTTCAATTGTAAACACTGTGCACGCAGCATTGACGGTGTAACTCGACGTGCCTTTCGTGCTGTATGTATTGTACATTGTAATTGCAACAGCTAACCGAAATGTTCCATGAAATGCTTTGGTGAAAAACTGTAAAGTACGATCTGCTATAAGATTTTTGGAAGCATTTACGTATCATTTATGCTAGCAAAACATTAAAGGAAATGCTTTTGTCTAAAGCCATCTTTATGCTAAAAAACAAACACACATTTCAAATTCAGAAACATTTTATGTGTAAATAGTACTAAAAACCATGTGTTAGACTAACAAGTAAGTGTCATTTCAGTAAAAAAAAATTGGAACATTTCCAGTCGTCACTACACTTTGGCAACCAGTGTCCTAAGGTACTAAGAACTGCATGCAAGGCAAAAGTTGAGCTTACTGACTGTTAACTACAAATTTGCATACACAAAAGAACTCTACCTCCCAAAATGGAATCACAAATACGTGATTGAATGCCCCCGCCCCCCAAAGCAAAAACCTTAATTCCGCACAGTGACTGAATCTCAACCAACTCTGTTATCAACAAATGAAACTATTAAACTTGCAAGCTGAACGATGTCACAATGGACTACCAAAAATAACTAATATTTGCGAACGTGCAAGTCTAGTGCTTGCCACTAATTGCTCTGTAGAGGAATTTAACGACTGAAATGTTTGCAATCTAAAATCTTCAGAGGACCAATGTGCAAATTACAGTACTTTCGCACACCTGTCCACTTTAACTGCGGAATAACTTCATTTGCAACCACTCTGTGGACCTGCGTCTTTGTACTCAAGTTGCTACCTGATTCATCATCAGATCGATACGCAGATGTTTTGGTGCCTGTCTTCGGCTGTTACGACCTCGATACCACCGGAACAATCTCAATATTCAAGCCTTTCCGGGCGAATCATCGGCAGGCACTCCAAACTCCGGCGGCCAATCAGCGGACAGGAAGTTCCCGTCAAGATAGCCATCATAAGAGATTGGCAGAGGGAAGAATTGGGTTGGTTCTTTCAGGGAATAATTGCAGATTCTGATGGAATTAGATTTCTTGTAGCTTCTGCAGTAAAGATAACTTTTAAAAAAAGGTGTAGTAGGATGGGTGATCATATGATGATTGAGTGATTTGGTGTTTTAAGTCCACTTTATGCACAGTAAGGCTAATCGGGACTGGACCTACAGTTTAAAGTGTGATCCGAACCACTATGTGCCTCCACCGGGTATCGAACCCGAAACCCCTTGATTACAAAGCGACGACGCTACCACTGCGCCATCGGGGAGGCCCGAAATTGATGAAACAACGCTTACAAAGAACATCCATATCGGGATTGAAACCAAGGACATCTGGCGTCGTAGCGCGCTGTGCTAACCACTACGTCACGGAGGTCGGTGTTGACTTCTCACGAAAACGCTAGAGTCGAGTCGAAAGGCGACATTGTAATCGTACGTAGTTACCATCCGGGAGTACCTAGAAAATTTCAAATGGTAAATGGGGATACATTTATTCCAATACCTTCCTGATTTGATTCCTTCATGGGGTGTAAGGGTCACCTCTGAGGGCACTTAAACATCAACCTCTCTTCCAAGTAGTACACTTTCGGATGCATTTTTGCAGCCTAACGAGGTTCTGGCGCCTGTGCCCATATGTGTCATCCATTTATGTTTTTATGATCGTTCCATTCATCTAATCATCCATCTTAATGTATCATCATTCATCCCCATCGTCGCGATTAAACGTAAGTAACAGAAAAACGAAGTAAAATAAAGCAGGGTTGCTAAAGGTCCAGGAATTTTAGATAAATTCAATTCCGGTCCAGGAGAGAAAATCAGCAGGCGTAAATGGTTTTTGTACTTTAAAGAACCTTTTTTCGCTGTAAAGTATTTCAATTCAGTCCAGGAACATTTTTCCGGATCAATTTAAATTCGGTCCAGAATTTTTTTCCCGGATGAATTTAAATACGGTCCACGAAATTTTTTTTACGTATGGATTTAAATTCAGTCCAGGAACGTTTTATCCTGATCATTTTTAAATAGGGTCTATGTTCCGTACTAAAATGAAACAATATGCAACTTTGGACCGAATTTGAATTGTGCGAGAAAAAATGTTCCTGTCCTGGACCTTTAACAACCCTCATACGAGGGCTGCTGGAAAAGTATATGCAATCAAAATGAAAAGAGACATGTAAAATTCTGAGAATGGCTTCATTGTTTTTCAAAGTATTCACCCTTAAGATCGATACATTTTGCATTCGCTCAAACCAATTTTGAAAGCATTTTCCATTTCCATTTCTCACACGAAGCTGCTTCTTCAAACTGCTGTTGAAAATAAACGACTAGGCTTAAACAAACAATCAAAGATAATTTAAACATCAAAAAGGTCCATTCTTCCGATTTTTATAACAGCGGAACACTAGCGCCACTGTTGGTGGTAGTTTGCAGAAACTTTTCCAGCAGCCCTCGTATAAACCAATCAATCAATAGAGGTAACGTCGATCGTCTGTCTACAAGTTTCGAAAGTGGTATCCTGTTACGAAGTTATAGACATCCTGTATAGGAACCACTCCCGATTAAAGTTGCCATGAGCTAGCCTCGTTCAGCTAATTTTATCACCCTAGCTTAAGAGGTTTCCATACATCGACAGTTGACACACGGCCATCATATAGAAGTACCTCTTTCAACCCTGTTGATTAGTGCATTGAAAAATCCGGCTTGTCTGGGTCATAAATTGAAAAGAAATGGCTTCTGAAGGATGAATGGCATATTTCCTTCAATGCTACAGCTCGCGATGTCGCAAAAATGCCTTTCCTTCACGTCCATACAAGTCATATAAAATTGATGAGCGAAAATCAATATCACAACAGCACCTTAGTCTGTGGCGCAAATTCCGTCATCGATACAAAGGAAGGTAATGTTCATGCCTGTCCGAGAAATCGATCACACGAGACAGATAAATGACTGTCGACAATGTTTGAAGATGTTCCCGTTCCATTTTTGTTTATACTTTTAGCGTCGCTGCCGGGCGTGTAAGGGGGTAACCTTCTGGTAAGGCATCCAAAGTCATTCTCACTTCCACACCCTGATAACTGCTTCTTTCAGGCCAACGAGGTTCTGGCGTCTCGACCTACGACCAGTATAAACCTCTCTAGGACTGTGTTTGTCCATCTGTGTGCTGAGTGTCCCTTTACAGCCTCCGCTTTTAATCTAGGTAAGGATATTTCAGTCCTAAATTTTTAGTTCTGGTTTAGTATTGAATGAATGAATTAAGTTTTAATAACTGAGTAACATTTTTTAAAGAGGCATTTCTTTTCATTTGGGGGCCTGCCTTCCATTTGGGTTTATCCTCGTACAACTTTGGTGACAATGAAGTTCGACCAGAAAGGAATACGTGATTAAATGCACAGAGGCATAGGCGGTGGAATGGGTGACCCGCAGAAGTGACGCATGTGTGTAAGAGGAGGCGTGTGAGCAGGCAAGAATCGTGATCCCAGCATGTTGCACCCAAGGTCACGTAAAGAACGAAAACGGGGAACAATACGCGTGACATTGAACTTCGACCAGGCACCAGACCCATAAGGAGAATTCCAGATAGTGGCGCATTCGACGGAAGCATGACGTCACGGACACGATAAGGGAGTCCGCCGTATATAAGCGCGTGCTGTGCACCGAGGAACCGCAGTGCATCATCACCATGGCAGGGGCAAACCTATTGACAACACCGTGAGGAGAAGAGTGGTGGAGTTGCAACGGGATGGACTCAGTGAACGGGAAATAGGGCGCCAACTGAACTTACCCAAGTCAACCGTCCACTGCATCATCAAACACCACCAAAATACGGGTACTACAGAGCCAGGTAAGGCCCCCGGTCGAAAACGCCTGCTGAGCGTGCGTGACGTACGGATATTTAGGCGCTATATCCAGACCAACAATCATGTTTCTGTGGCCGAATTACGACTGTGGACTCGAGAACGCTTTCACACTGAAGTGTCAACCAGAACCATTCGCCGTTACCTACAGTGATGCGGTTACCGAGTGTACAAGGCGAAACGTAAACCCTTCCTTTCCATGTTGAACAAAGGCAATCGACTACGGTGGGCACGAATGTACCGGGGATGGACATTTCGGCAGTGGAACAGGGTTTTGTGGACGGACGAATCCATTTTCAATATTGTGTACGGGAAAATACGGAAAACAGTCATTTGTCGGAAGGAGGAACAGAATGAAGCAAAATGTTATGCACGTCGGGTACAGAAACCTGCGTCAGTGATGGTATGGGGATGCATGACGGCATCTGGGGTTGGACCCACTACACGTCTGTGAGGGCATTGTGAATGCACACGCCTATACACGCATACTGGAGCGGCATCTTCCCACAGTGCGAAGGCACCTGTTCCACAGGCGGCGTCTCATCTTTCAACACGACAATGCCAGGCCTCATACAGCGTGGCTGACAAGAGAATTGTTGACTCGCCATCACGTGCGAACTCTGCCATGGCCACCATCGAGTCCCGACCTCTCGCCCATTGAGAATGTGTGGCGTGTTCTTAAGCGACGTGTGCAACAGAGGGGACCCACGACAGTGGCTGTTCTTATCGCCTGCCTGCAGGAGGAATGGCACCGCATCGATGGAATACCTTGAACGACTCGTCCGCAGCATGCCCCGACGCATTGCCACAGTTATTCGCCGACGGGGCGGCGTCACACCATGGTAAACAGGATCCCCTCTAACAGTGGTCGAACTTCAATGTCACGTGTAGATGGACGAAAATGTTTTATTTTGTGAGGACACCATACATTGCTGCGTTGCAGCGGAAATTTATGTTTTCCTTTGTTCCATGTAGCCTGCTGAATAAAATATGTTCAGCATATGCATGTGTTCTCCTTCTTTCACAACGCACTCCTATATTTGTGACTGGTAGAACTTCATTGTCACTAAGGTTGTATAACGTGATGGGCCCAAATAGCCTATGTGCTGAAGTGCCCACACAAACCAATAAACTGCTTTCCTGTCACTTTAACTAATCGCAACCATGAGGAGGAATGATGATTAGATTAAATTGACGAAGAGAAACAATGTCGAGGTTGGGATTCGAACCCGGGACTTCGGTGGCGTGATTGAAAGAATCACTTAACGTTGCGTTTTACCTTTGGCTAACTCCAGCCAAGCCATCTGCTCAGAATTCGTTCTAGAGCAGTAGCCTATTTCCCAACCGCTGGGCAGTGTTCCGGTATCGGACCACGAGAGGTTCTACTGACATTTACAATTTCAGTTTGCGCAGCAAATCTCATTAATCATATTTTGCAGTGCAAAATATTCTGATTAATTTGAAATTTTCGGCGTTCAAAATTCAACATGTCAAAGAAAAGAAGCACTGGCCAATTTAATTTAAATTAAATTAATGTTTTTCAGGAAACACAATAAACATGTAGGAGTATTATATTACTTGCGCTCATGAGAATATCAAACTTCCGATGGCTTAGAAAAACAAATGAACGGAAAGAAGACAGGATGAAGATTTTGTTTGTGATAGAAAAAGTCGAAACTTCCATTTGATTAGCCGTAACTTGAAGTTGCTTTTCCATAGAAATGCACGGGGATATGTAAATATGTATTCATCATATTTTTTACAGATCGTATCTACGTAGCTTAGTCAACTTTAAAAAAACCGCTTCCACTTGCAACATGGGGAGAAATTCATACTCTTGTGTAGAATTTTTTCTCCCAGTAGCACTGGGAGCGAAACTGTTACTGTTCACATTAAACATAACGAAATATCTAATACCACAATATCTGTCACACAATAAACATGCAAGGGGTAACATAAATAAACAACAACAAAAACCTTAGAAGTAAACAAAGCAACTTCAACGGCAAAGTTACGTTGTTACAGTCGCGTGCACGTCAAGTCTTCCTGCGAGGAAATCAATTTTCCGGGTCATGAGAAGATACGTATGACCTGGAAACCCGGGTGCATTATTCATAGGGAAGATTTCTCATTCCCCACGCCCTAAAAAAGGAAGAATTAGCTGCCGCAACATGGCGGACAATGAACTAACAAACGCAATGTATTAAAAAGCAGCACCTCCGAGCTATTTAAGTAAAGTGGTTGTCCAATGAAGAAAGAATCTAATATCTAGTGTTCATCTGGCAACACCGAGATAAGATTCTTTAAAGTTTAAATAGGTATGGCATAGGGGAAGGAAGGATAAAGTGACCTGTGTGGGCAAAGTGGCCCAGTGAGTTTTCTTCGCTGTATAGCGTTGTCAGTGTTGTCTGCGACTTTGAATCGGGAGGCTGAACTTTTCTAGATGTGAACTCATTTTATTGTTTTTTCGCAAGTCTAAGTGGTACAAATTGTTCATTATAGCTAAATAATAGTAAGTGTTATAATTATATGATCTTGT
This sequence comes from Lepisma saccharinum, assembly GCF_977018435.1. Classification (NCBI taxonomy): domain Eukaryota; kingdom Metazoa; phylum Arthropoda; class Insecta; order Zygentoma; family Lepismatidae; genus Lepisma; species Lepisma saccharinum. The sequence continues at coordinate 9,533,902 of NC_139229.1, forward strand.
GCTGTTTGATCAGCGTGAAATAACCTTTTAAATGATGTGTGTTTGAAAACGCTAAGTCATGTAGGTTAGACGTCAGACCACAGTTTTTGTAATGGCGTCATTCCGGGCAAAGTGGCCACGAAACAGACAGACTAGAAAGGCAATGAAGGATGGATTAGATGTTTAAAATGTAAGAAGTGGGCACGCGAAGAGTGCGCCGGTTGTGACGAAGAAGATGAGTTTGCGTGCGAATTTTGCAAATAGGCCTACGCCTAATTCTTTATTGATAGACTATTGATTACAAGATAAAGTAAAGAGTAATTCGTAAAGATTTCATACGTAAGATAATAGTTAAAAAACATAATACTTATTCTTAATGTGTATTACTTCAGCTTGTGTTGATTAAATACACACTCTGAATCAATGTGATTTGTTCATTTACCTATGCTGGTAAAATAGGAAGTGACTGGCCACTTTACCCAACCTAGGCGGGCATATTACTTTCTTTAAAAAAAAAGTAACGTGTACATTTCTAAACAACAAGAATTTTAAAAAAATAGAAATTGGAAGTAAAGTTATTATACTTACTATTGGTCTATGTTTTTATAACTTTGCTGATTAAAAAGGTATAAGAATTCATCAAACCTTAGAGTGGCCATTTTACCCTTCCTTCCCCTACCTATCTCGTTATTGGTCGTTGGCTGGGTTATTCAAGGTCCAGGAATTTTGAATAAATTCAAATCCGGTTCAGGAGAGAAAATCAGGAAGGGTAAATGGGTTCTAGACCGTAAAGAAACTTTTCATCTGTAAAGTGTTTCAATTCGGTCCAGGAATATTTATTCCGTCTGAATTTAAATTCGGTCCATGAACCTTTTCTTCCTGATCAATTTAAATACGGCCCCGGAACCTTTTCCAATGAAAGAATACGCAACTTGAACCGAATTTAAATTGTGCGTGAAGAAACGTTCCAGTGAAACCCAATATATGCGATTGGAATTTATCGGTTTCTGTACCTTTAACAATCCTGGTCGTTGATGCGTCGTTTCGGCGCTAAAAACATTCTAAAAAGCCCGTTCTGCTGCCTATATGCAGGCAACCCAACATAACATTTGATCGTATTTGTGACCTATCTTCCTGTCGTGAAACGGCGTGTGGCAGGCTTGCAAGGAACTTAAATATTATAAGAAAATGCCAAACTACCAATCACGTCATTTGTTGTAAAACGTAGCGAGGGAAACGCTCATTCACCCAAATGGAAGTAAACCAACGATAGGATACAGTGGGGGGAAAATTAAGGGTTAATGTATCCAAAAGGATGTAGTGAAAACTCAGACATAAGGGTGGGCGCCATTATAATGACACCTTGTGTGTGCATGTCTGTACACACACACACAGGGTGATTCAAAAGTCCGGCAACATGGGAAAACTCCCATTATTCGTGCAAATACCGAAAAATGGAAATAGGGAAAATATATTGGAAATATGTTTTCAATCTAATGTGCTTGAATTTTCAGCGCACAAGGCGCCATTCACGCTGTACACTCGCACGAGCCTCAGTGAGAAAGGAAATCGAACCCACGACCTCTTGAATACAATGCGACAGCGTTAATCAATACACTAGAGCAGGGGTTCCGCAAACTTTTTCATTTCATGGTGCCCCAGTGTTTCAAGATTTTTCCGCGGGCCCAAGTCAAAATGTAGGCCTGTCTAACACTTGCCAAGCTTATTTAGTGTGGGTAGTTTCCTTGCCTTAAGTTAAAAAATAAACAAATATTTCAAATTCAGAAACATTTTACATGTAAAAAGTAGTAAATAATCACATATTTTGAACAGTCAAAGGTAAGAATTGACAATATAGAGAAAGTCTGTAATTCACTTCCTACTTCTTATACTCACTTCTTATGCACTCCTGGTGACGTATCTGGAGTTACGATTTGGGGGTCGCGTGTTAAAATTGTACATTTACGTGTAGAAGTTGTAAAATAACGTTGTTATTTACCGCGATAATTCTCCATAAAGAAACACAGGCACCATCTTTCATGTAAGAACAAATGACGTTCAAAATTCGTTGCGCTGTCTACAGTGTTGCCACACTGTTCAGAGCATTGGTTGTGGAAAGTGATTGAGGTTACGCGGGAGAGGAATGCGGGCTTCAATTACAGTTAAGTTTGGCAACAGTGCTTCACCGCTGATTTCAGGAAAAATGGCGTGTTCCGTCGCTTACGTGCTACAAAACTACGAATTCCTTATTGAAAGTGATCATTAGCCCACAAACCATTCACGGAAGGTTAGGTTAGGTTAGGTTAGGTTTAGTTAGGTTAGGCAAGCATAGTTATAACATTTCGTTCGTAAAAGTTATAACATTTGGTTCGTAAAACTGCGCATATACACCTATCAATAAAAAAGTTCAATCGGCTTTTTATCAAATTTCCAGACGTGACCCCCGGTTTTTTACAACAGATTCGTGATTAGGAGGGCAAAATTAGTTAGTATACCGAAAATTAACAAAATTGGATACTTTCTCTATATTGTCAATTCGCTCCCAATTAAATCATTGATTGAATGTACAATTGTATTGGAACATGCCGCGGCGCACAGTTTGGGAACCACTGCACTAGAATGGAAACACTTTCGCTTGTACGAGCGAAGTTAAATAAATAAAATCAATCCAACTCAAAAAATTTGGATACGCAAACGGATGAGTAAAACACAGGATACTTGAAGTACAGTCAAAGTGGGCAAGATTTTTCTTTCTAACTTTATTTTTCCTCACATCTGTAAAAGAGTAAGTTCCAAGCATTAAATCACCCTGCCTGCCTCAACCAGTTAAGACGGCATCACGTGGCGCCACCTACGCTCAATCACAGGAAGGACGGGCGAGAATGAAGTGGAGGAAGCAGAGGACAGCACAACCAATTCACTGTCTCGGAACAAGTAATTGACACAGAGGCCTCACCGTCAGGTCACGTGGTCACTCCCACACGCAATCGCTCGACTCGGCAGTTGATACGAGCACTTAGCACCATCTCGACTACGACTAGATTTCCTCGCTAAATTTTAAGTGCTCTTTCATAAGAAACGCTTGAAGACATACAGTGCGATGCATGAGTATCTGTGTTTGGAAGTAACTAGTTACAAGTAACTTAGTTACAAGTAACAGTTACTGTTTTTTAAGAAATTAACTTCAACTAGTTACTTTTAAAACCAAGTAGCTGTAACTGTAACAGAGTTACTTTTTTCTAATAGAAGTAACGTTTCAACAGTTACTTCATGACACTTAAGTTGCTATATAAGTGTCGTAAATTATTGGTGATTACAGTGAACCAGAACCATCGATAAACTACTAGTTTCTGCTGCGATACAAATGTTCATCCTGTGTTACATTAATTGCTGCCAACAATAGAAGAGAAAAAGAGAAAGTTGTTGAACTAAACGTGTCTCCTGTCCGTGACCAGTCTGTGGCTCTGGGTTCCAGGCATTTCAGAGCGACAGGCTTATCGCATGTTTCATCTTTTGTTTGGTAGTCCTCAATTCTAAAGCGATATGCATACCTCGGAAGGGGAGTGGATTTCCCAGAGGCAGGAAGATGAGATTAGGAGAATGATTCTTTCCTATTTCAGTCAGTTTGCCATTGTCAGTTGTGTGTCTAGTTTCTGTACTTCGTTCATCTGTGGCCTCATAATTGTCCCCCTTGTGTAAGCAGCATCCGATAGTTTTTTTCTTTTTTATTACAATTAGTAATCGATTTGTGTAATTTGTTTGCAAGAAAATTTCCAGTGGAAAGTAACGGAGTTACTTTTTAAAATGAGTAACTGTAACTCTGTTACTTTTTAAGCAAGTAACTGTAAATAGTTATCTTTTAAAAAGTAACTTTCCGAACACTGATGAGTATTACCGTGCAAATTGTCCATCACCATGTTCGTCCTTCAAGAATTAAAACAAAATTCAAAACAAGCTGTTGACTACTTCTGCACCAGCATACATAAAAATCTATCGCTTAAAAACACACAGGACGTAAGAGAAAAATTAATGAAAATAGTCATGGACAATTTGCCGAGCAATACTATTGGATTCCACTGTACATGGAGACAGAAATGAGGAGAAGAGATGCAAAGAGGCAATTATTAAAATTAAGAGACACACGCGCGTGCAGCTACGTGTAAAAATAAGTTCAGTTATGTAGAAACTCGGTCACAGCAATTAGGAAAATGCAACCCAGTCGCAGTTATTTATTAGAAAAAGTAATCCAGTTCCAATTATTTATTAGGGAAAAGTAACATAATTACAGTTATGTATTAGAAAAAAGAACCCAGTTACAGTTATTTATTAGAATAACGCTGTTGCAATTGTTCGTGAAAATATAAGTTAATAGAAAAACTAACTCAGTCGCAGTTAGAGTGGCAAGCCTGGTGTTGTAACAAATTTGAACTTCTTGCAGCTAATTTAACGGTTAGTCAGTCAACAGTTTGCTGAGGAATGGTCATGTGCATTTTTATCGAAATCTACACTTAATTTAACTATGCAGTAGAGATAAGGGGCAATTTTAAATTGTTTTGTATTAATTTTGTATTGTTTTAATTAGTATTAAAATTTGTTAGGTATGTGTCTTGGTTTAACACCGTGACCCCCCTCCCGACGGCCATGCTACAGAAACCAGTTTCGCTTACCGCTTGAGCTTGTTGCCTCAGTCTGAAAGCTCCCTTACGAAAACTGACACAGGCAAAAGTCAGCATTGAAAAAGCTGTGACGGGAGAGTAAAATTTCAGTCCAGTATTACTCACTAATCACCATTTTGGCGTACTCCAACAGACAGCCAGTTCAATTAACTCTTGGCGGAAACGGATTTAAGAAGCCTTCAAGGAGTTTGATAAAGATATTCCGTGACTTGCCGATCACGCTATATCATGCAGGAAACATTATCGTGACGTAGTTATCGGGCGTTTGCCCTTCGTCCGGCTCAGCCAGATATTAAACCTTATGGATTTATCTGTGATTGATGTGAACTGCGTTATTGATTCAGCGAGTCAACTTAGCGAACCTGGAATATGAAGGTTAGACAGCTGCGTGATAAAAATAAACGTTTGTACGCAAAAATATGTCAAGTATGTACAAAAAACGTTCAGCGTTTATGGTATTAACTTGGAAGAAAGGAAAAGTGTATAATCGTTGTGTAGCAGATTACACTGTTCAACAAATTTTGACTCAAACTTTGTAAATGTCACAAAAGTAAGTTGCTTGTATTTCTTTCAGCTTATTGTGATGAAACATCATCATCAAAATGAATTCTTAGCTGTGGTTACAAAAATAAGCACCCTCAAGTTACGCGTATCGAGCTGCAACAACATACTTGAAAAAGTATTAAGTACAAAAATTTGTCAAACTCTGAAGTTTATAATTATTCAAATTGTATGCAACGATACGAACTTGAAAGAGAAGTAATGAACGTTAAAAGAAAGTTATTTACATATAAGGCTACAAATAATAAAAAAAAAGATGTAGGAAACGACGAGTGCAGAAAGAAATAACAAGATCATGAATTAAAATAAAAATGTGATTAAACACAGAACAAGATATCCTTTGCATCAACAGAATTCCAATTCTTAAAAGCAGGGCTGTGGAAAGTCCAGGAACCCATAAATTCTCTTGGGTTCCACAACAAGATCGGAACCTTCTTCCTCGCACAATTTAAATTCGGTCCAACTTACGTATTGTTTCATTTCAATACGGAACTTGGACCCTATTTAAACTGATCCGGAAAAGAGGTTCCTAGACCGAATTTAAATTCATCCGGAAGAAAAAGTTCCTGGACCGAATTGAAATACGTTATAGATAAAAAGGTTCTTTACGGTCCAGAACCCATTTACGCTTGCGATTTTCTCTCATGGACCGGAATTTAATTTGAAATTAAAAACCACTGATTGTAGAATAAAATATGAATTCAAATACGTGATGGGCAATTTGCATACTACGTATTAGCTCTGCTGTTGGATGTACGTGCTAAATACGTAAAACTTGTTAACATTTAAATCTGCCTATCAATACCGGTGTATTCGATGTTTTCTGGCATCGTAGCCTAAGCAGAGAGTATATTGGATTTCGAGACCTATTACCCAAAAGCTAATCCGAAGAAAAATTATGATCGAATACGAAACTAAAAAGATGAAAATATGAAGAGGTCGTTAAACGTGAAGACAAAGAGAAGTGGAAGCGAGCCAATAACAAACACCAAAAGAAAGCAAAGAAGCGTTCCACAGCAGCTGACCAATCACAGAGTTCGGCAGACAGGGAACGAGGAAATGAAGAAGACAATAGAGCGATGATCGACCATCGGACAGCTCATCTGGCGTTTTTCCCACACCAGCGAGAGAAAAAAGTGAAAGAATGAGAGAAAAAGAATTTGGACAAACCGTATATCTTCTTGTGGCAGGTACCTGTCTGAGGAACGACCGCATTGCATGATGGGAATGGGACATAAAAGTTTGTTGTGAACACTTCTAGGAGCGTGCACTACTTCATAAGGCGATATGTATATTTATGACGCATCCTAGGGTTCGAAAGGACAATAACTAATTCTGCAGAACTACGAAGGTCACCGCATTTCCTTGGTAAAGTTGAAGTCCCGATTCGAACGACAGTTTGGGATCTTTGACATAACTCGACCGAAGCCGACAGGACGCGTATCTGGTTTCGAGACAGTGCCTGTTTTTCTGAGAAGCGCTGGTGTGGCTTTTCCCTGCAGTGTTTAGATATCCAACACGAACTGCGACGACATTACACTCCCAAGGCCTTCACATTGTATAAAAACAATAGCACAACACAATAACACAAACTAGCAAAGATAACCGGAACCTCACGTTATGAAATCTCTAAAGAAACTGAATTGGCAACATCTCATTTACTCCACGTGAACTTGACAAGTACTGTCACTTCCTAAAACGGCCGGTATTTGTGGGAAAGGATTGAGGGGAGGATATACTGGGCTCCACGTGGACTTGACATATGGTTGTCAGAGGAAAATTGATATTCCAAACTTTCTGTGAAGTAAAGTGGCGTTCGAATCAGGACTTCAACTTTATCCCGATTGCTGGTGAAAATCGAGGACCCATTATCAAAACGTCTCACTGTTGGTTACAGGTTGATACGCAGGAGTGGCGGCAAGGGCGTTCACAGGGAGGAGCAAACAGGGGCAATTGCCCTCCCTCGATCTCAAATGCATTCAGTTCAGTAATATAAGATTTTCTTTCGGTTTTCATGTCGAAAACTTACACTCGCCTCAGTAACGCTACGCCACGTTATCAATCAATCAAACTGAAGTAGAGAGAGAACTTGGGTGCGGTTGTCTACTACACAGGCGCCTGGCTCTGACGCAGAACCACTGTGTGCCACCGGGTATCGAACCCGTGCCCTCTTGATTACAAGTAGACGACATTAACAATACGCCCTCGGGGAAGCCGAGGATGGCTGAAGTCCTCTCCCACCGTAATCTCACAAATATCTACTTTAAATAGTGTATAGTGGTAATTAATTTTACTTCATTAGCACATTAAAAAATATCCAACTGAGTTGCCATCAAAAGTGGTGCAATACCGTAATTGGTGTAGCTCAACACCTAATGGAGTGTTAAGGCGTCCATACTTGGTGTGGTGTGACGGCAAATGGTGTAACAGAACACTAAAAATGGTGTTAAGCAACGCCAATTCAACATTAACACCAAAAAGGGTGTCCTATTACCACTACTTTTGGTGGCAGCTCAGTTGCAAATTTTTTGAGAGTGCAGGATTAAACATATTGTGTAATAAGTTGTATTATACTGAGCTGAGAAATTCATCGCCAGGACTTGTACATCCCCACTTTTTGGCTTTTAGGTGGCGGCTGCTGATAAGGGATGAGCACCCCCCCCCCCTTCAAAATAAAATTCTGGCTACGGACCTGCTCATGGAGCATATCGTGGTCATGTAGTGGGCTAAACGACGCTTTATTTCTGCTGTGTTCCAAGTTATGAAAATACATGCTTTCGCCTTCATCTTTGGCACTTTTCGAGCCCATTTTAATCACTGCTAGTGTACAATTCCTTCATCACTTTTATTTCTAAATTTCAAACCTCGTGGTTTATGACATTACATGTTGCTCCGGAGATACAAACAAAGAACAGCCTTACAACAACCAGAATTAATATCATTTCCTTTGTTATAAACAAACAAATAGCATAAATAACACGGTAAGCAAGGCACGTATGTTTCCAGTCATTTTTACGAATGTACTCGTACAAAGAATCGTGTTGCCATCTATTTTTGGGACACAGTAAAGGAAAGGATTGTGGGAAACTAGATTATATCCAAGCAGACAAACAGTTTAATCCCATAAAAAGTTATAACAATCATCAAATATATTTAATTACAACACTTTCAAAACAAGGAAATGTGCTTCTTTTTTTACAATGAGTTCAATAATTTGGCCAATACTGTATATTCCTCGGTTTATCATATCGTATAAATATACACACACGTTGAATAGTATTTGAAGCATCTAACGCACACCCAGTACCAGGACATCTTCCATCGCCCTATCACGCACATCTCTGGCCTTTTAATTGCTAACTGGTGATAATCGACCTTTCAAAATGGCAGTCGATGCCCCGCTTCCATTATTGACAACGGCGGGAGCAATTAATTTCATTTCCGGATTGATTTTATACGGACACTTAGAATCACGTGACTGACAAACAGAGTCAATAATGTTTCCGGATTGGTGGATTTATTTTACTCTTGATGGCCAAATCTGAATGTGATGTCATCTAGATAGTGCAGCTCCTGACGCTAACCACTACACCGTGGAGGCAGAATTCACCATAAAATAACTGAAAAATAGGGATGCTACCGAGAGAGGTCAAGAACGAGAGAGACGAAACCGAGACTTAGTGTCCGAGACTCGAGGTCTCGTTGGAGAATTTGGGGGTCATTCCGTGTCAAATCAACCAATGGTCTTAACCTTGACATCTCAGAAACTGATATTTTTTTACAGGGGTAATGTCAGTGAAGTTGACAAACGAAAATTTCAGATTTTAGGGGTTCTTAATTTTTGACCTATTGACTTTCAAAAAAAAAACTGCAAAACTTGACAACGTTTTGAAATTATTAAACAGCTGTAGATAAAAAAACTATCGAGGATTTTCAGGTTTCGAAAAAAAATCAACTTTTCGAAAAATTACAAAATTCAAATACTACAGTCATGTTCCATTTCAAATTAAAGCTCACTAAATGCAGAAGTGTATGACACAAATCTGAGCTCTCTATGTCAAATAGTTTTCGATATGTATAAAAATTTCAAATATCAAAGTTTTCAGATTTTTGCTTATTTGAGAGTCGATAGCTCAAAAACTAAGGGGCGAAAAATTCTTAAATTTAGTATGTTTTGTCCTCTTTATTTGTACAGTGAATAAATCAAAAATCTTGAAAATACTAATCCTAAAGGTTATGTAATAAAATTCAGTTTTTGAAAGCTCCTAGCGCTGAAACAAGGCGTCAAATGAAATAAAAAAGTTATTAAGGAACGTTGTTTGCCAGAGAACAAGGCAGGCATTTGCAACTCGAGACAAAACTACACTCAGGGCCTCCCCCAATGGCGCAGTGACAGCGTCGTCGCCTTGTAATCAAAAGGTCCCGGGTTCGATTGACGGTGGATGTACGATGTACGTAGTGGTCCGGATCCCACTTTAGGCCCAGACCCGATTATCCTTTATGTGCATAAAGTGGACTTAAAAACTCAAACTAAAACAGGATGACTACTCTAAGGCTATGATAAAATTCAAGTATAATTCCCGGTCTTCAAGGCGAATTTTCCAGAAATTCAAGGTTACAAGCACATGTTTATTTCTATTTCAACTTGCGTATTACCGCCTCTCACCAACCTACACGCAAATAATTAACAATATAACGGATCGGTGTGATTCCAATGCATCCAAAAATTCTAATTCAATTAAATTGAACGGTATATATATTTAAAATATTTAATTTAAAGTTCGAAGTTTACATTTGCCACTTCACATACTCAGACTCCAAATAGACATCTAGAAACACAAGTCACAAATGTTACGGTTTATATTCTAATCTACGAAAAATTGTTAATTGTATAAGAATTCCAGACTAAAATTTACCTAGTCATCTTCAAGATATCTTGTCTTCCGTCTGTCAGATATTGTTCTGCAAAGAACAGTAACAAAGTAATCGGATTGAGAGAATTCTGTTTTATTTTTAAAGCAACTTTCTTTTCCTTCCTCGATAAATATAAAAAGTAAACTGTGAACAACTTGCCTCAATGCATTTATAAATATGTATAAATTCAATGGTATTTGGATTAACAAAAGTTGCAACTTTTCAAAGGATTCCCGGTGAGTAGCCACCCTGTAAAAAAAAAAAAAAACGCATGAAGGAAAAAATTCGGCTGTAGCTACCAGCCATTTGCACTGCTTTTCTCCACCCACTAGCTTTCTCCCCTTCTCTACAGTTATGCGCAGTTTTCCTCCACAGATTTTCGAGACAGAGCCTATTCTTTTACAAAGGGAATTTCGGATACAAACAGTCGACCTGCATATGCTTCATGCACACTCATGTATCGTCAAAAGCAAAAGAGCGAGGTTGGCCAAACTGCTTTAAATTTACATTACAGTGCAGGCCGAACGTGGCTGCTATGAGGTAGGAACTCCTCCCAGCTTTACATCCCGTCAAAGCCAAGTTCTTCGACCCGCCTAGTGGGAGAACACATTTCTTTAAAAAACAGCGATGAATGAACTCGGGCAACGAATGCGTGGGAGTGGGAGAAAAAGACAGTTTAAAACCCACGCTTATGATAAATAGCAATGAGGGAATAACATTCTTTCTCGGAGTCTCTTCTGCTAATTGTAGACACTCGTGCATTTCCGGGCATGGCTCATGTGCTCCCTTGTACCGTTATGCCCTCACAGAGTGCATGGCTGTATATAAGAAGAGCGTTTAACGGGTTAAGTAATCATTTTGTACTAATTATATAATCAAATAAACAAATCTCAAAATTGGTCATGACACTATATTGCTTGAAAAGGTTTTAAAAGTTATTAATATCATGCATAAACTAAGCAACATACGCAGGATCACATAGCCAGTAGCGTACGCAGGATTTCGTCAAGGGGGGGGGGTATTTCTAAAACTTTCTCCAAATTCACATTACCTTTGATTTATTATACTTTAATTAAATAATAATAATCACAATTAATTAATGATACTTATAATTAATTAATTAGCTGAATTACTACTAATAATACTACTAATACCACTACTACTATTATGTAGTAGAGATATACATAAATATACCATTTATGAAAACAATAGAAAGAAATTACTTTCTATCATTCAATTTTTATCAAATCCTGGGAGCATTTTTTTTGTTTTTGTTTTTTGTCTGGTCAACGAAGTGAGACATTTCAAGGTGAAGAAAATCCATAAAACAAGAAAATATATTAAAATAAATTGAAATAACTAAAGTATGGAACTCATCCAAGAAGCTGCGGTGGTCTGGTCGGTAGAGCGTCTGGCAACTACGCGGGAGATCCGGGTTCGATTCCCGAAATTGGTTGGAATATTTCCGGCTTCTTCCCCGCATAAATGTCCTCGATAATTCACATCTGGATTGTCTCACTGTTCTTACCAACAAAACATTTCCAATAGTTAAGCTTATTGTCTTTGAATAATTGTCTAGTCAACAAGGTAAGACATTTTAAAGAGAGACATTCAAACGTGCTGCGGTAAATAATACAATGGGAAGGCAGACTGGTGACTGTATTCTTGTCCGCCTAGCCTTTGTCTATACATTAGCCTCTAACAACGAACCAAGACCAAGAATGTCTTTGTTCACACAAAAAAATACATGTTCCTTGAACACTGGCGTACGTAGAGGCATGGCCGATGGTTAGAGGCACATACTTTTGGTAAATAAAAAAGCAACATTTCTGATAGATTCGGAATGAAGGACATGGTAAAGTAGATTAATATAAGTTGCACAAGATAAAAACCAGACGGTGAACAATTAACATATTTAATATAAACTGGACGTTATGTCCGAAACACTCAAGTACATTGAAACATGATATAGCAAGCATTACACAGAATATATCTGCTTATGATTTATCTTCTTCTGGCCGTGAAGACCAAGCCTTGTAGCCATACGCTTAATACCTGGACCGTATCATCCCTCCAGGTGTCCTATTAAAAAAAAATCAGGTATGCTGATGACCGTATCGATCTGGTGGGCGACGAATCCTGGTAGACCTTCTCGGAGATGAGTGAGGTGTGCTAGGGCCTTGTCCTGGGTATCCGGCTCTGCCTGGGGTAGGTTCTGGTACTGTTCCACCGGGGTTTGTTGAATTTCTATTTGGTATTGTAACGTTGAAGTCGTCGTCATCTGCAGTGTCACGTGAAACACGTCTCTTCAACCACCTGGGATGTACCACTCGTTTGATTCCATCTTCCAACATTATCTCGTAGAGGATGCTATCCCCAATTCGACGAATGACAACTCCTGGGATGTAATTTGGAGTGCCGTGCTTAGGTGATTGAACCCAAACTGCTGAGTTGATGGCGAAAGTACCATATTTCGACGAAGAATCGTTCTGAAACTTTGCTGACTTCCTCGGCTTGAACGGAGATTCACTCGAGAGAGGTAGATTGTTTGGTTCCCACCAAAATCTGGGTTGGTGTTTCAAGACCGAAAGTGCTGGTAGGCTTCCTTTTCCACCCAGTCGCGTGTTCCGAAGGATGAAAAGAAGGTTGGCGATCCCCATATCAAGTTCAAGCGTGCTCAGATTGGGTTTGTCAGTTATAAGCTTCACAAGAGCGGTTTTGACAGTACGAACGTATCGTTCGGCTAAGCCGTTGCTAGGGCTGTGATAAGGCGGTGAAGTAACATGTTTGATACCATTCTTAAGACAGAAGTTACGAAATTCGAGAGAAGTGAACGTTGGGCCGTTGTCGGATACGATAGTATTTGGTATCCCTAGCGTGGCGCAAGATTGCATAAGCCAGCGGATCGTTTCCTTTGTGTCCAATGTGTGTACAGGCCATACTTCTGTCCACTTGCTGAAGGCGTCTACTATCAGTAGGAACTTACGCCCTGCAAAGAAAAAGTGGTCTATATGCCATCTCTCGTTCACGTACGAAGCGAGAGGCCATGAAGAATCGGGTCCGTTGCGGACCTTAGGAGCATTAGCTCGGCATGTATTGCAGCTCGCTACAAAATCCGTAATCTCTGCTGACATGCCTGGCCACCAAAATCTGGATAGACACAACTCTTTCATACGAGTTGAACCTATGTGTCCATCGTGCAAAACTCTAAGAACTTCATTCCGTTTGACTGTGGGAATGATAAGTCTACCCGACCACATGAGCGTTCCCTGCTCGTACGTAAGATGAGCTCTTCTTTCGAAGAAAGGTGCGAGCTTCTTCCGTTCGGTAGACGTGTCGTGTTGATCTGGCCAACCATTTACTACACAGGAGACAACTAATGAGAGCAGTGGGTCTTCTGAAGTGGCGTTCTGTATTGCGTCTCGAGAAAGAGGAGTTACAGCGTCTTCAATGGACCCGAAATATGCATGAAGTTCTTCTTCCCCAGCTGGTATTGTGTCACGTGTTTGCGTAAGCAACCTGCTTAGCATGTCAGCTACTTCTACCTTGCTGGAATGAATTATATTATATTGGTATGAAGATAAAAGTAGAGCCCATCTCATCAATCTATTGGATGAATGTTTTGAAATGGCTCGATCCGGAGAAAAGATAAACTTTACAGCACGTGCGTCTGTAACAATCTCGAACTTGGATCCGAGTAAAAATTTGTGAAATCGCTTGATACCGTGAACTATGGCTAGAGCTTCTCTCTCTACCTGGGAGTATCTCCGCTCCGTCTCACTGAAAGTTGTAGAAGAGCAGGCGATGGTCTGTAGACCGCTATCAACTCGATGACACAATTGCGCGCCACAGCCGAAAGGAGAGCCATCAGTGATAAGTACAACTGGCTTGGTTGGATCGAAAGGCACAATAGGATTTACCTGTCGAAGTTCCGCCATGATGCTGTCGAACTCGTGTTGACAGTTATCGTCCCAGTTCCAAGAGACGTTTTTCTTGAGTAAAGAAAGCAAAAAGTGAAGTTTCGAAGCTAAGTTGGGTACAAACTTTCGATGAAAGTTGATCATCCCGATGAAGGAACGTAATTGTGATTTGTCTTGAGGTGGTGGAGAATTTAGGACGGCCTCCAAGTTCTTGTCTGACGGCCGTATACCAGTGACGTCAATCTTGTATCCTAGGTATTCGATAGATGAGGTTAGGAATTGGCTTTTGCTGGCGCTCGCTATGACATTGTGTTTGGCCAGACGATTCAGGACATCACACGTGCGTGTGAAGCATTCTTGCAATGTTTCACCTCCGATGATGACGTCATCAAAGTAGAAGGAAACTCCGGGAATGTCATCTAGTATCTTCGCTAGGACCATTTGAAACAGATCTCCACTTATGTTTATGCCAAAAGGTAGTCTGTGAGGTTTATATAATCCCCAAGGTGTGTTGACGACAGTGATGCGTTTTGCAGCTTCAGAAAGTTCCAACTGTCCGTAAGCCATTTGAAGGTCAATTATCGTAAAGTATTTACACCTGGCCAACTTAGAGAAAATATCCTCGACTCTAGCAATGGGAAACTTGACGTTTTCAGTCATTTTATTCACCGTTCCTGAGAAGTCAGTGCAGAGACGAAGTGAGCCATCTTTCTTGGTAACAACGACAAGTGGTGAGGCCCAATCAGAATATTCGACCGGTTCCCATAACCCTACTTTCACTAGATTTTGAATAGAATCCTGAACACGGTCTCGAATACCGTAAGGAACTTCGTAATGTCTACGAAATATCGGTGCAGAGTTGGATCTCAGTGGTATATCGACCAAATAAGGTGTAACGGGCTTGGACAAATCACCATCAAAGATTTTCTCGTATCTAGAAGAAATTTCTCGCCTTAGGTCGTCTGCACCAGCGCTAGTAATAGTACCTTGTACTGTGTTAGTTGAAAGAACACTGGCTGTAACTAATAATCGCCTCCAAGATGGTTGAATAATGTCCAACCACGTACGACCGATCAATGTATATAAAAGTTTCTCCTGGCAGAGAAAGACAGGTAAAGTATAATCCTTATTGTCTAAGTATAGTTTGACGGATGTTTGTGCTGTAACACGTACATATCCTTCGTTTACACCTCGTAATCGTAGGCTGGAATTAGATTTAACATAGTGTGGAAACAACTGGTCAAAATACTTCTCGTTGAAAAGAGTAACAGCAGACCCAGTATCTACTTCACATTTAACAATACACTTATTGATTTCGAGATTTATTATGAAGCTATCCGAACTGAATTGTTGCTCCAAAATGTGTTGAGTAGAAGTAACCAGTGTGGAATGAAGACTGAGCGCATCAGTGTTGAGATGGTTGAAGCTGAACGTAGACAACTCATCGGATGTTGTGCTCCGTGAGGTTGAACTGGACGTTCTATTCACGGCTCTATCTTTCAGCTTCTTTCTGCATCGTATATTCCAATGGCCTTGTCGTTTGCAGTAGCTACAGGTTGGATTTCTTGCCGGACATAGACCTTGTGGGTGATTCTTTGTGCAGTTACCGCACTGGGAGTGAGGATTTTGCTTGGTAGCAGTTGAGTTCTGAGGTTGATTGCGGCTGTTCTGCTTCATTTCTCCCGGGCGTGAACTCGTCGAAGGGTCTGTGTGGCGATCTGGATTCATCCGCGTCAAATTTCTTGAGCTGGTGGCAAAAGTCACAGAATCTGCATTGTACTTATTTGAGAATAATTTAACTTCTCGTTCTAATAACTCACAATGCAAAGCAATTTCTTGACATTTAGCAAAGGAAAGATCACTTTCAGATAATAATCTTTTCCGAGCAGAATCTGAATGTATACCAACGATGAATTGTTCAACAAGTGCCTCATCTAAATACTGCTCATACACACATTTGGCTGCTTGTTGTTTGATTCTCACTACGAATTGAGCAACTGATTCTCCTTGAGACTGAATACATTTTCGAAACTTGAACCTTTCTGTAAACTTGTTGGTTTTGGGCCTGAAGTGCTGAACCATTTTGTCTTGAATGACAGCATATGTTAGATTACATGGCATTTCAGGAGCCGTAATATTGCGAAGTACTTGGAAAGCCTTAGGACCAATGACTGCTAATAAAACTGCTGCTTTTCTTTCATTTGCCACATTCTGGGCGAGACAGAGTTGATCAAAACGCATGAAATAACTCTCGATATCTTCAATTTCTTCAGCAAATTCGCTGAATGTAATGTTGAGAGCCATGTTATCGAAACTTCAAATTACATTAACTGATAGAAATCACTGGCATGTATGAAAGTTACGATGTGTATTTGCATGAAACTTGCATGTAGAAAATTAGCAAACTTAAACGTTACATGTAAGACCGTCTTGTTGATTTGCTACATGAAATCTTACTTGTTATGATCCCGTGCCGATAAAGTCATCCTGACGATATGATTAGAATCCTTCAAATTCTCTGTTCCCTGTCCACAGCGCCAAATTGATAGATTCGGAATGAAGGACATGGTAAAGTAGATTAATATAAGTTGCACAAGATAAAAACCAGACGGTGAACAATTAACATATTTAATATAAACTGGACGTTATGTCCGAAACACTCAAGTACATTGAAACATGATATAGCAAGCATTACACAGAATATATCTGCTTATGATTTATCTTCTTCTGGCCGTGAAGACCAAGCCGCCTTGTAGCCATACGCTTAATACCTGGACCGTATCAATTTCAGTATAAAAACAGAGTCAATTTCGGGTTCAAAAGCTGTAAATAAAATGAAATTTCGCTGTTATAGCGGTGAAAAAGCGGTATATAAAATTTCATTTTGGTTTTAAAAATATGAATATAATCGCAATTGATTTAAAAACTGCACTATTACACAAAATTAACATATCCCTTCTAATAGCACATTAAATCATTACCAGAATATTAAGTTTATTCCTGTATAGAGGAGTCCATTTTTGCTTTTCAAATATATACAGCAAAATTAATAAATTTTCCGTGAATTGCATAACACACAGGATACTTCAGACTTCAGAAAGTGTCGCGTCGGTATATAAACGGTAAATTTCGTGCTTAAGAGTCTATTTCGCATTTTGCAGTTCATTTCGCATCATTTCGAGACAAAACAGGGTAGGAAAATGCACCTCACACCTTTCAGAAACCTTAAAAATTAACATTGCAATGTGTTATTTCAAATTTCGTTTTCTTTATGTCAAAAATGAAATATGCATGCCTCTACCGATGATGCTACAGCCCCTACCAAAATTTTGAGAAAATCAGAATTTTCAAATAAAAATCCGTTAAGAACTTTAAAAATCAAAATGTGTAAATGCGAAACCTCTTTTAAAGTGAATCCCGATTACCATTTTTGTCTTTGAATACAATTTTAATAGACTGAAAAGCTCCAAAAATACGAAATATTTTATCCTGCCCTCCAAAACGAAGCCATGTATTATCCACATTTACTATTCCGGTCCCTCCCCTCAAACAAAACTGCGTACGCCAGAGTATTGAACATTGTTGCAACTGAAATACAAAACATTTTATTTCTCTTTTAAATCATAGTTACCCTCATATTTCACTTTCAAGAACTTGTGCTTATTTTCAAGGCATCACTCTGAAAGACGCGTGTGCTTGGAATGTTGTGCTTTTCTCCATGCTACATGGAAATAATAATTCAAGTTATTATTATTATTATTATTATTATTATTAGTAGTAGTAGTAGTAGTAGTAGTAGTAGTAGTAGTAGTAGATGTAGTAATAGTAATAGTATTGTCCCAGATCTTTGACTGTGGTAAATTGGCCATTTAAATTTTTTTCCACAGCATTTTTCATAATATTTCACAAGCTCAAGGGGGGGGGGGGGTTTAAACCCCGTAACCTCCCTTGCGTACGCCACTGCACATAGCTGCATTTTAAGTAGAGGCGGGATACACTACAAAATATTTTGTAATTTTTTTTACTGCTTTCATTCAAAAATTTTGATTTTCTCAAAATTTCAGGAGGGGATGTAACCTCATCAGCTCCCCCCTGCGTACGCCAGTGACAGTAAACGTATTAAAAATAAAAACAACAAGCATATTATACTACAGTTAAATGTGAAGATAATATTCTTAAGTATACTATACCTAGGTACAGCGCCATGAATAACGTAGTGTGGAAAACGGCACTGCTCTGGGCGCTCTGGCTGGTTCCACTCGAATATGATACCGCTAGAGGCGCTGGTGTCGGTACAGCTGTATTGTATCCGTCTGCTTATAATGGAAGTAAATGGAGTTTTCGCTGCAACGTCAGGTTCTTTTACATGAAGCATTTCCACGAATGTGATAATTGCTATGATATTTGGTACAGTGGTTGCGAATATATTAACGAACATTCTAGACAGTAGACCACATCCTGTTATCGTTACATTCATTAATAATACGGGACAAAATATGCGCGTGAAATGCTCTTGGTAACTAAATTTTTGTGTATGAATTAGGTTCATTATTATGATTATCATCATCGTCATTTGTTTTAAAGATATACACTGAAGCATTTATATTTTTGGTCTCTTTTCTTCCGCTTTAAACTAATCGCAACGATGATGATAATGATGATTGCATGAAACGACAAGGAGAAACCCACAAAACTGTCTTAGTGGCATCGACATGAGTTTAAGGAAACTTTCAGACCAATGGGACAAGCGACACGGTATGTTCACACTGATGTGACTAGTGGCACAGACACTTCCAGACTGTAAAATAGCATTCATTGCGCATGAGGGTCCAAACAGCAAACGACACGTTCATATGCCGTATTCGCGTGCTACTTGTTACTTCGGTCTGAAAGCTCCTTAAAGGAAGGGTGTTCAGACCGAAGCGACGCGCGTCAGGGGGAGTTCCCAACTAACGTAAATGACAAGCGACATGGTGCCTTCAGTCTATTAGCAAACGTATGCTGTTAATTATGCGAACAGCAGATCTAGGCCACACGATAAACCGCATGTTACAACAACAGCTCTAGGCGACACGATAAGCCACACGTGTCGCTTTCTTGCTTGCGTGTCGCTCATACTGGCCCCTTTTCCTTGCAACGTGTTGCCGTGGTTTGTTGTTCGCGCATGCGCGATGCAATGAGTGTCTTGCTTTAGGAAGTTGCGCACCAAAGCGACAAGCGGCACGCGACACTTATCGCGATTCCACCATCCGAACGCTGGCCTGTGCTTCCCGTCATTCTGCTACGATGTGAAATGTTGCTCTTGATAGGCTGGTTTCCAAGCGACATGTGTCGCGGGTCGCTATGATATGAAAGTTGCCTTAGACCGAAGGACCCGTGTCGCTCTGGTGTGAAATCCCCGTATCGTTTGTCGCGTGTCGCTTTGGTCTAAAAACTCCTTTAGGAAACGGTGCAGTCAGAGCTTGTGGCCCTACGGTTCGAAAGACTGCATTGATTACCAACTGCTCGCTTCCAAGCGACACTTGTGGTTTGTCACCTCGGTATGAAATATCTTTCAGGATACTATTTTGATTCTAATAACATAGAAAAATAAACTCTACTACACAATCCAACATCTGACATCCGGAATCACATTGCGATGTTTCTTCTTGAGTTACGCATGCTATTTATTTATTAATTTTATTTTACTTTTCTTTCCAAATTAATGCCATTTCGTGACTGCAAATCACTCCACAAATATAACCGTTTCCATCAATTCACGTACCGCCTTTCAAGACAAACAAATCTACACAATATATTCCAAAAACTAACTAAGCCGCATTACTTTCATAAGAAAATTAGCAGCTGTGCTGATCGCACTGCCATCTATGTTGTCATCGGTCTCGTGAACCAGTTTCTTGGGTCGTTTTCCACACTACGTTATTCAAGGCGCTGTAACCTAGATAATTAAGATACATCAAGTCAATATTTGCATCTGTTTATAGAAAATCTTATTGGTTATAATATAAGTTAATATTCATACAAAGTAAATAGTAACAATTAAATTGTAACTTTGAAATTTGAACCTCACCCATTGTTTCTGTATAGCCTATAATTCAATGGACCGTATTAGTGTGACGTCATGAGTCCAAACAAAACTACCACGTGTTTTTTTCCTATCCCGAGCCATTGAAATTTCCATCGGAACGGTTAGCTTTAATTATTGTCACAGCAGTTATGCAACAAAATTGTGATGCGTATCCTACATCAATGTAAAGATGAGATTTCGGAGAATACGTCCATTTATACTACATTTCTTACAGATGAGAATGTAAAGAATAAATGGAGTAGGAAATCGAGTAAAGCGAAAGCTTGTAACGACGTCCGATCCAGGAATCGTAGCCAATGGGCGCCGCCGCTTCAGTCACGTGAGGCTACTGGTTTCCCGTCATCCATAGCGGCAGTGTGACAGACCAGTGTTGCCACATGAAGGGAAATTTCCCTCTTGCAGGGAAATTCGGACCGAAATTTTAGCCAAAGGGGAAAAGGAAATTTCGATGAAAAATACCACAATTTCAGGGAAATTTTAAGACATCTGACTACATTATTAGAGTATATGTTAATTTCCAGTTTCATATTCACATTTTCATTTTTTCTGTTAATTTTTCTGCTCCCTTCAATAGCCCCTATAGCCTTAATCTACACTGTTAAGTACATCGCTTTTCTGCACTTTCGGATAATAGTAACGATAAGGATTAACAACTAAATGGATTCCTTACCAGGATCCAAACCTGGGACATCTGGTCAGGAAGCGATGAAAGTGACATCTGTGTGAAAAATTTAACATTTCTTATTCACACGGACATGGACCAACGGAAATACTACTACTACTGCTTCCCCCACCACCACTAATAATAATAATAATAATAATAATAATTACAGCTACTGCTACTACCACTACTAATACTCATTATTATTATTGCATGATTTGCTTAGGTAAAGGGAAAAATTGGTCCAAAAAGGGAAATTTTGCCCCTTGGAAAGGGAAATTGTGCTCTCACATTGTGGCAACACTGTGACAGACTTGAGATCGGGTGAGCTTCGGCTGTGCTCGGAACTGGAATGTCTAGATTTTGTATAAAAATGCATGATTTTCTTACTCCAGTTATTCTCTTTAAGGTATGTGTTATATATAGACATATTCTCCGATATCTCATCTTTACATTGATGTACGATACACATCACAATTTTGTTGCATATCTGCTGTCACAATAATTAAAGCTAACCGTTCCGATGGAAATTTCAATGGCTCGGGATAGGAAGAAAAGAAGTTTCCACTTTGTTTAGACTCAACACACGTGCTGCGTCTTTTGCTGAAAAGTCACCACTAATATACCCCATCTCAATATGGTTAGAAAGATGATATTTCTAATATCATTTTTCTAACCATATTGAAATTAAATTTTATTACACTTCTACTATATATGTATTTAAAGGTTCGGTATTGTAAGAATTAAAGTGTATATGTTATCACGGTGGCATCACACCGATAAACAAGTTCGTATATTGATACAAAGTACTAAATTTGTGACATAATCTCATCTCAGATCAAGAGATTAGTTTTGTAGATTCTTTCAAGCTGATCAGTTGTTCTTGATTTATGTAGAATGATAAACATTGAATTCCTCACTTGACAAGTTCTTTTCTTAGAGAACACAGTATTGTTATAAACGCAACAAAATAAGAACAGACTTACATTACTAAATGAACAAAAACAAAAAAAGCACGTTTTAAGTAATATTAGTATCTGTATTTCTCTTTTCAACACGCTCTACACCTATCTGTAAATTCTTGTCCTAACCCTCACATTTCAAAATACAACATATCATGTTTCCCAACATTATTTCATACCTCTTGTCAGTGGCGACGATTAGAGGTGCGTCCGTATATACATAGGGGCCTCCCTGATTGCGTAGTGGTAATGTCGTCGCCTTGTAATCAAGGGGTCCCGGGTTCGATAAGCGGTTAAGGCACACGGCACAGTGGTTTGGATCCCATTTTGAACTGTAGGTGCAGTCCCGATTAGCCTTTCTGTGCATAAAATGGACTTTTCAATTCAATCAAACTCCTTCCTATTTATGCTTCAAACAAAAACAAAAAACAATCGTAATTACCTCAAGAACCCGAAGTTAATAGATTTAGGCTAGAGGTCTCCACATTCTGTGACGTTATAAGTACTAGGCCAAAGATTTGAAACAAAATAATATTCCCATACTTAGTTTCAGAAATTTCAAATAGTTATTTGTCCAATGGGAAGAAGACATGTCAAACTAGTGTACTTGCTTTTAATTCCAACTTTTGGGATTGGAATTTTATGATATATACACATTGCAAATATGTGAAGTTATAATTTTCACAAGATCAAGAAATCGACAGAGATGCTTATGCTTATGCTCGATTCAACCAAGAATGCACCCAACAACGCGAACAAGACGTTACATTTTGGCTTTTAAAATAAATCAGCCCCCCATTTAGCTGACATTCTCACGGATGTAAACAGCACAAGCGAAAGCGTGTCGAATATTTGCCACAGAACAACTTGTCTTGGCCAGCGGGCTTTTTCGTATCGGCCCAGGCTACGTGCCAAACAAGCTGTTGCATTTCGGCCAACGAGCCAAGTTCATCCGAACGCTCACTGGGTGCCAAACGAGAAGTCGAAACATGCACTCGGAAATACAGATGGGAAGATTCCACTACATGAGACCTTCGTCGAGCACTGCTTGTCCTCAATCTTTTTCGTCGGAAATCTTCTGGATTCTCGACAACAACAAGCAGTTTAAGTTCGATATTTACCAAGAGATCGACTTTTAAAAAGGCAACAGACTCCCTGCCTTTTCTATGCTCTGCAACAGGATTTCTAAATTGCTAAGGCTCTGTCCGAAAGGTACAAAGTACAGACTTGAAATATGGTCTTGACGGAAGTGACGTCACCTAGTACAGTTCGAAAGCGCCAAGAACATAAGTACGCAAGTGCACAGTTCGCAGTACAGATGGATGCTGACTAGGTCACGTGATTTCCGCACTCGTTGTTCATTTGTGTAAAATCACGGAGGTAGAAAGCCAGCAAGTTGTTGATTAAAGTTCTTCTAATGTGTGGAAATGTATGTGTACGAGCATTTGAAACTGCTATGTGATTTCTATGGTGAAAAGCAAGTGTTTAAAACGCGGGGAAAACAACGAGTACTCAGTTTCATCTACTGTTCGTATTTGGCGCTGCAGTCGAAGTGCAATTCGAAAGACTTACACTTCCAGTCCACGACTTGAAGACCGCACCCCAAGACCATACTCGGAGGATGCTCGCTTCGAGTACGGTTTTGCACCTTTCGGACACGGTCTAAAACTCTGTTCCCAATCGTGGATTTATTCTCGATTCAGTATTTCCCAACTCAGGAGGTCCTTCTAAATGCCTCCGGGTAGGATGAATTGTAGATTGAAATAGTTGACGTTGAGCACCTCTGTTTAACTGCTAACCTAACCTACAAAAAAGATCTGCAATATACTCGAAATATATTAGAGGAAAGAAGAAACTCTCTGTAAAGCACAGTACTTTTTCTGCCAATGGACACATACGTACGCAGCAAGGACGTATTTAGGGGTGTCCAAGGGGTCCGGACCCCCGCCCGAAAGACTTACAAAGTACAAAAATTAAATAATGAAATAATAAAATAATTAATATTAAATAATGAAAATCCCTACTTGTTGTTTAATCCAGGGTTATTAATTTCCGCCAAACTTATAGGAAAACAAGAATTATATTGGAATTATACGACCTGTGAATGACAGTACAATGCAAATTGTACAATGTTATAACCTGTTTGTCAAAGCTATGAGGCGAGTTTCCAAACGTCAAGCACGTAACTCATGCGCGTTAATCAATGTCAATAAATGTGGCTACTCATTGTACAGTCACGGACACTGCCGGCTTGTAAAGAATACATTGACTTTCAATGGAACAGTTACAAGCCGGCAGTTTCCGTGACTGTACGCCAGCAATGTCCATACATGTAACTTATTTGCCATTCCTATAAACGATACTACATGCTAGAGCTCGACATGTTTCAGCCCATATTTCGTTACGGTGGCTTCTCCCGACAATATGTTCCCTATCTCAAATTGTTCGGTGGTGCATCACCTATGCCCCGTTTCAGTTTTGCCACGATTAAACTGAACCACCCTGTATATAAATAATGTCTTGCGCGTGGGCATAGAGAAGAGAAACAAAGTTCGAGTTTCGTACATTTTGTTCGCGAAGCAAGTGAGACATTTACGCTGAGTGGGAGACACATCTGGCAAGCCAATGAAACGAAAGTTAAGTTCCGCTCTAGGTTCGCCATTAATCTTTTTTCCCGGGGGAACGTGTTTGCGTCCACCCCCCCCCCCTCTCTTGAGAATTGCTTGATCTATGTCGCTGGTCTAGTTACGCCCTATTCTGGACACTTTCAATGAATTTTTCAGTGTTGGGAAAGAAGAAGTGCTAAATTTCGGAGTGTTGTTTTAGTCACGTCACGAACGCCATATGTCAAAGAAACTATGCACGTTTTTGCACAACGCAGTGACGAAGCCAGAGGACGCCAGGGTTGACCATCCCTCTCTCCCTCCCTCCAGGAAACAAGTAAATGTTCTTTTTATTCCACATATTCCTTTTGGTATATTATATGCAATTTTGTTACGAATAAAACCACACTTTTCTCTCTTCCTTATTCTTGCTAGTCAAATGTTACGGAAAATGTAGTCACCACCATTATACACAGGACCGTAACCAGGAATTCTTTAAGGGGGTGGGGCGAAGTCAATCCTAAAGGGGGCAAATTTTTAATATATTGTGTCGTATTGGCAGATGTAGCAGGGTGCACAGAGGCACTTGCCCCCTTCCCCAAAAGAGATAAGTAACAGAAACTGCAACAAGAAAAAAAAACTTCGAGCAACATCAAATAGCAATATTTCGATAATGACCTTTCCAGATTGCCAAAGAATATAAAGTTTAACATAAATAGGCTAATAGGGACTGTATCTACTTGATATTTACAGGTCGATAATATTAATAGACGATTAATATGTACCAACAGCTTTGGGCCTCTCTGCAGAACTGATTAAGGGAGCCCTTTATAAATCATGCTTCATAATGATTCCCTCTAGTTTCCAGTATGCAAGATTTTTACGCACAAAGGAATCTAACGAGAATCCAACAACACCATTGTGTTGTGTTATGCAAGAAAAATCGAATTAATTAAATAATAATGGTTACATATTATCTACACTTTGATGAATTGTGTAAAAATTTGTAATACATTTTTTTGTACTTGCTAAAACATTAAAACATGGGTCCCTTAGTCCACCACGGACTCTATTTCCTTCAAAGGGGAGACTCTTGCATCACTACAGACAATGTTTACCTACTGGTATTTGCAAAATATTGCGCTAATTGTATTATATTATAGTTGAAATACATGTGTTTGACACCTGACAAACAAATATGAATCCCTTGATTGATCAATAACATCTTGGATTCCAGTGTCATCATTAATATTTCATATTAAGTTCATAGAAAGAAATTATTTTAATAGGGCGCAAATAATTTTACAGGGTGCCATGGCATTGTTTGGCTCCCAGGGCCTACTCCCGCCGCCCCATAGCTATGGCTCTGAACTTGGACTATAAAAATAGCAGACATTGCGACCGAAGCGAGCAAGAAAATTTTACGAAATGTATTTTTATTTGTATAAAATTTGAAATCGAGGGGGCAATTGCCCTTCTGTGCCACTTGCAAGTGCCCTTGGCCGTCTGGAAGAAAAATGCAAGGAACACGTGAAAACTAATTCCATCATGAGTACCCAATTGCCCTGCTATTCTTAGATTCTCCTAGTCTTGTTTTTTTTTACTTCAATGTTTTCTTTGGGGGGGATGCCCCCGCCCCCTGTGGTTGCGGCACTGTTTATGTGTGTCTCTTCATCAATTTCATGTCATCACTCATTGTTGCGATTAGCTAGAAGTGGCAGAAAAGCAACGCTAAGTAACAAAAATCAAATATCCACTCCCTCTTTCTGCCACATGAATCACCATTACCAAAAGGTAGACTTGGGGAAACAAAAATTTAAGCAGTTCCAAGTTCATAGCAACACATCCAAGAAAAACATCCAAACACATTAGGCAACTTTTAATATAAGACTACTCAAAATGTCACAACTGTTCTAGATACTG
The DNA here is from genome assembly GCF_977018435.1 of Lepisma saccharinum. Lineage (NCBI taxonomy): Eukaryota > Metazoa > Arthropoda > Insecta > Zygentoma > Lepismatidae > Lepisma > Lepisma saccharinum. Next base: position 9,560,189 of record NC_139229.1, read on the forward strand.
AAAATTGCAAAATCATTTCCCGAAGTCTGAATCCATACACCCTAATAAATCACAAAATCAATAAGTGCCTTTGTTATGTTGCTAGAGTAACACATGATATAATTGTAAAGATTAGTTAGAATTCCAGGTAGGAATGTGTTCTGGGCCAAAGCAGGCTCTCAGGGGGGCAGTTGTCCCCCCTGCCCCCCTCTAGCTACGGGCCTGATTATACAGTGTGTTTAAAAATAATTACCCGATTTTAAAACCTTATATCTGTACAACCACACACAGCCAGTGAATGAAACTTGCACTACTTGAACCTTATGGTTAAGTATTGAAGAAGATACGAGGGTTGTTTCATAAGTAAGGTAAACGACACACAGATGGCAGCACTACGGACGAAAACATTCCACCGCCATTTTCCTCCAGCCTTCACATGTCAGATGAACTTCTGCCGAGTTTTAGATCTGTGTCTTGCGTAGTTCTTGTCTGGCTATTCAAACATAGAAAGCACTTAAGAATATGATACCATATAGACAGTGGCGTGCGGTGACATTTTTTCTTGGGGAAGCAGATCCCGAAAAGTTAAGATTGATTGATTGATTTTCTTTATTTTACTTCGCTTTTTGTGCCACTTTTGGCTAATTTACGAAGATGGGGATGAGTGATGACATGATGAATAGACACTCACAAACATCCATACCCATGCCGGGATTCGAACCCGAGATCCCTGGCGTCGTAGCGCGATGTGATAACCACTCCGCCACGAGGGCCGGCGAGAAGTTAATAAAACCAAGAATCCATTGCTTCTACATGGTACGTTATACTGAAATACGAGCACTCTACCTGATTCTGTTTCATTAACGTCTCTGGTATAGATCGACCACAAGGAAAAAAAAACCTTGGGACGAGAAGTCCCCGCGCAGCTTTCCCTTCTTCCCTCCACCTCGGGCCATAAGGAAGCATGGTCCATTCTCCCCCTCCCCTACTCGCGGGGGTACGGTGCACAGGACTCGCGGGTCTGCGCAGGTTGTTTTGCTCGTGGTTCCACTATACTTCAAGATGGTCTTCAATCACCGTGTATTTGAAAAGAAAAAGGTGAATGTCCTGCCGCAGTTGTTCATTTATTCGAACTTCATTTGGCTTGTTGTCAAACAACAGACGAACGCAGATGATTGAATCAGTTTTCACGATTTTCACACATTGCAATATTCACAAATCCATTTTGGCACCACGTAGTTCTTTCCGTAGAAAATAGTAAACAATGGCAGTACTAAAGTTTTTAAAGCTTTCGGTTTCCCGCAAAAACAAACAAAACAAATAGAAATTCGCACGCCCGAGAAACTTTCAACCTCACAAAGCGCTTGGAAAAAAACTTAACCGCGGCCAGCGAGTTTTACGAACTCTATTTGGCGGATGTGTATATGGACGTGTTGTCTTAATAAGACCGAACGCTCTAAAACGTTTATATTCACATAGAATGTGTCATACGCATGTCAGCAATCATATTTTTGTTTCTGGTGTACTTTGAAACTTAATGGTTTATTTAAAAATATTAAAATTGTAACTTGCTTGGTTGATATGCTACAACGCTGGCGTGGACACTTAATCGTGCAGTCGACTTCATCGATGGCACCCCGATTTTCTTCCATTCCTTACCGATTGGAATACAAATTTTCCCGCCACATAAAACAGTCTCCCGTTGGCTTATTCAAGGTCGCCTGGTTATCTTGGGGATTCTTGCTGGCGTTGGCTAAAAGCAGGCCAGGGTGATGTGTCGCCGTCGCCGGGCAGATGTTTTGTCAACAAGCCACGAGAGGGTGTGGATGGTTCCATATCGGAAAAGGACGAACATTACAGGCCTACGGCGGGTTGATTCTATTGAGGTAACAGGAAAGGAATAATGAACAACTAAAAGTTAAAGAAGTAATGCTGTACTGGAGTGCACGCGCATGCGTATAGACCAAAGAGGATTCATAAACTTATTTCACAGAGAACTTACTCCAAAAGCCTTCCCTTGCTTTGCACAGCAACACATGTCTGAGCTTCATCTGTTTGTAAACAAGACCTGGCGCTGTCTCTACATGCATGAATAGGCGATTCTTATCAAGTATTGATTCCAGAGGACATGGTGACCTCGATACACTAACATCGATCCCATAGTCGTACTTTCCATTACACGAAATTAGCGTGCGTATACATATACTGTCGGGATCTCTGTGACTAGTATGACTACAAAGATTATACTGGAAAGTGTCGTTTATGTCCAGTAGCGGGGATTGGGTGCCAAAACTGGTAGGGGGGTCAAGGTCAGTTTCTCTTTGTACACTAGGCTTAACATTATGATTGTCCATAGTGAGGTGACAAAAGGTGGGGGGCACTGTCCCCTACGTCCCTCCAATCGCAGCAATTTGCAAGAAACTAGCCTAGTTTCATTTGTTGGAATGTTCTAAACAAGAAAATGTATATTGCTGTAAACTAGTATTCGATAGAAGTAACAAGGGTCCCGGGTTCGAATCCGGGCCTGGGCATGGATGTTTGTGAGTGTCCATCAATTTCATGATGTCATCATTCATCCCCATCTTCGCAAATTAGCCAAAAGTGGCACAAAAAGCGAAGTGAAATAAAGCAAATCAATCAATCGATCGATAGAAGTAAGTCTGGAAGCTTTCCTAGGGACGAATGATGAAACGATGAGTTGTGGAAAATATTCCAAGCTTTCGAGAGCTAACGTCACTCTCATCTTCAGGGTATATGTGTATGTGTGTTAGGTAGAACACACAAATAAACGTGCCGATCAAGAATATTTTTAACGCACACGAATTTAGTAGAATCAAGTAGAACGGGACTGTTTTTTACGATAAAAAGCCGGCTTTTTGGAATAAAAAACCCTGAAATTTTGGCATTTTTACAAATTGCAGCTATCTTATTTCTAATCTGAGTTTAGAGGTTTGAAATCCATGCTATGCAACTATTTGAAATCATGCTATTAAGCAGCATATAATCGGCGTCACTGCTTTGGATGATGCCGTTTGAAGCTGAAAGATCAGGACTATATGGTGGCCATTCAAGTGGCGATGATGATCCCTGCGCAAATTCAGTGGTTGGGAAAATGTTCATTTAGCAATTGGCACACTGAAAGAACAAAGTGTGCCGGTAACTCCATCATGTCGCAGACACACGTGTTCCATGAAGTCGTTGCTGCACTGAATTAGGATTAAAACCGTGCTTACTAACCGTCAATGAATGAAACACGGAAAAATTCGTAGGCCCAGCAAAGAAGTGATATACATATAAATAACGAAGCGATACCCGATATCAGTACACGTGCTGAATGGTATTCACCTGATAAATGAAATTATGACTAGATCACGTAGGTAAAAATTGCTTTACTATTCAACCTATTCAGACCAGGGTTGGCAAAATTTGCGTTTTTTATAAAAGAAACAAAACAAACAGTTTTTTTTTGTTTTAAACAGGAACCGAAAAAACATGTTTTAAACAAATAAAACGTTTAAAACATAATGCCAAGAAGACTTATTTTCTAAGAATAATGATGCAAAATAATCTATTAATCACCCAAGGATGGACTGTATTCTTATTATAAAGTACACGCTTGATTAACTTCCTAAAATACATATTTATGTAACTCGCATGTTAGTTGTTCGAGAACTCCACAGTTGCCAGGCCCCACTCAGACCACGTGGTAGCTACTCTGTTTTCTGAAATATATATTTTATTGTGAATGGAACTAAATATTGACATTAACAAGTGTGCAATATGTTAAGTGAGGAACAAAACTGTTTCATCCACATAGTATTCAATTTTAGAAATGTTTTAAACACTTATAAAAAACACATAGCCAGATGTTTTAAACGTGGCCCACAGGTATTCATCACGATATGTTTCTTTGTTAATCGATGTACATTTTCAGTCACTGAACAGATTTCTGTGCACAATAAACAAAATGACACGGATTGAATGAAAATACATTTATATTCGCGCATTAAAGTACACATAAGCTACATTTTTCAATTTTTAGCTTAAAAATGCAGAGTGTGTGCTTGCATGAATGTATGCGTGTGTACCTTTTTGAGCCGACCTCCGGGGGTAGTGGTTAGCACAGCGTGCTACGACGTCTGGGATCACGGGTTCGAATCCCGACATGGGTAATTTTTGTGAGCGTCCGTTCATCAATTTCATCATAGCATAGCTCATCCTCATCTTCACGATTACCCAAAAGTGGCAGACTAGTGAAGTAAAACAAACCAAATTGATGAATCTTTTTTTTTTTTTTGTGACGAGGACATTTCTGGGGTTGCATAACCCAGAGAGCTCTTACTTTAAAAATGCCGCTGCAACTGCCCCAATCACAAACCTGTGAGCAACATGTTCTGACACGCAAGTACTTTGTAATCTCAGATTTTAATTGCTGCTAATGCATGTACTTGAACATCTAGTTAAGAAAGACTCATAACTTTAAAGGGAGAAGAGGCGAGCTGGTTATCGATCCTGGCACATTACGATGTGGACGATTCGAGCTCCCTCTTGTAACGTGCTCAGAATTAGGCGTGGCAGTTTCCCGCGCAAAACGCTCACCAGACTTAAAGCGATAACTCAACGGATTTTCTGCTTTGCATTAATTCTATGTAACAATAAGGAATGTCGCACGGTTCAATCGCATTTAGTATAGCTTCTGTTGATAGCTAAGATCCACAACTGTGACCAAAATACAAACGTTTCCATTTGACGAAGCGGTAAGCATATTGTGCTACAACGTCAGATTGGTTAAGCTTGGATGAGTTCTGTCCAATCATCTACTTCAATGTAGTTATTAATCGAATGGTAGAAAAGCGGCGTGTTATCATAATGATCACGTAGTCATTTTACTATTAAATGAAGGGCTGGGATGGAGGGGGGGGGGGGACATGGTCACATTTTCGTTATTAATGAGTTACAACATAAAAAGAGCTACATAATAGCCACGATCCAGGCAATTAAACCCCGAATCATCCAAATACATGATTTGGTAAAGCAGTAAACAAAGTAGAGAAGTTTACTGATTTTTGGAGCATTTTTGAATTTCATAACCATAATTTCAAATTACATTGTTTGGCAAATACTGTAAAAACAATGTGTTTTTTAAGTATGATGTAATTTGATAAGCTTAGTTTATTGATTCTTCTTTGTAGATAAGCAGGCTCAATTTTTTGTCGCCATAATATTATAGTTCTGTTTTCAAGATTTTCCCGGGTTCGATACCCGGTGGAGGAATGGTTCGGATCCCACTTTAAACTGTAGGTCCAATCCCGATTAGCTTATCTGTGCATAGAGTGGATTTAAATCAACATTTCAAGACTTTCTTTGCACCCTATAAGCCTATTAATATTATTATTAATTTAAAGTGTTATGTAAGTATATCCTCGATGTTAAAATATATTATGCTTGAATAGAAAAATTGCTTAGTAATTAAATAAAGTGGATCACTAACAAATCATACATATTACCAAATAACGTACGCACTTTATTAGTATTTGGGACCTAATTTTGAGGGGGCAAAAGCAAACAGCCTAATTTTGAGGGGGTGGAATCAAAGCTGAGTCTTCAATTTGGACGAAGAGACTCGAAAAGTTTTCCATCCCTTGAAAACAGCGTCCAGTATTATTTGCTAAATAACTGACGTTTGCGAAATCACAGATAGCTATTACTTTGCTCCTCTTGCCTACTCTATATTTGTAGTCAAATATGTGAAGTTTGCTAAAATGATTTTGGACTCGCTGTCGGTTGTTCACAAAATATAAACAGTTTCCTTTATTTGATATATAACCAGCGTGAAATACTTGTGGTTATACATCACAAGAAGTTACCAAAAACTCACAATTTCAGACAGATTGTCAGATATTTTGTGAAACTAAATATCAGACCTGTCGGCTGTCTATAATAAACCTGAAAATGTGTGTACGAAACTACACTCGTCACAAAAAGTTTGGAATATTGTTATATTATGCACAAGTTTGAAATATTATTATATTAGACAAGAGGCGATAGGCACGGTGGCATATGTCAGTGAAAAGACAAGAACTTCCACCAGAGAGATCCCATGTGTTGTTGCATTCCCAAGGCAGTGTCTATCACCTATTGTCTACATAACAATATCCCAAACTTTTTGTGAGGAGTGTAATTTGGATCAGACTTGGATGTTGTTGTGTAGCATTAACTAATATTTATGCTATGGTATATTGTTACATACCACAATTAGCGAAATGTTATGGCGTATGTGGATATGAAAGTAGTATGTACGTTTTTAATGGAACACTATTAGATATACAACCATTGCAATTGTTAGGCATGTAGTGAATGCTGCGTTTAAATGCCTCTTAAATAAATTGGACGAATTTTAGGGTGTGCCTTCATAATTCCATAACAATGACAATTTTATTCTAACCGTACATAAGAACTCACTCGAATGTTCGCGAGGTCCTCCTATGTACACTCCTGTTCAGATAAAGCGGCACATACTTCAACTGTCCAACCTTATAAAATGTGCCACTTTGTGAACAAGAGTGCACAATTTCAGTTATAACTTTTAGGCCATGCCAGGCAGTTATATTTTTAATTTTACTCTGTTTACAATAATTATTCTTGTAATTAATAATAATTCCACTTTTCGTTTACTTTTATATCGAAAATAACTTCTATAGTGTTTTTCGTATGTGTGCAAGGGCAATCAATGGACTATGATTTTGACGTGTGGGAATGTGACTTCACAGGGATAGGACTACATTCATTGCAGTTTATTGTTGGGAGAGACATCTTTTTATTATACTGACAAACTATCACATACCTGATTTAGCAGAAGTTGAAGCTGAAGCCCTTGATTCGATGACCACATCTTCGGCATCGGTGTCGATTTGAGATCCCGCCAAAGGCGCCTGCTCCGTCGAATGGGGAGCTAGATTCTGTACGTTGGCCGTCTGGACCTCCGTCATGTCGGTACACTTTTTTATATCACACACCACTCACACGCAATAAACAAATACTCTGCTCTTTATTTTTACTTCTTCCTTTTTACCTCCAGCACAAAAATAAACAAAGACAATTCACTTCACAATAACGAGATCGATTCGATTTTCGCCTTCACTTTCAATTGCCCCGTAATACGCACCAGAACGATAAGCGCGCTCCCTTCGGCTCGAGTTGGTTTAGAGTGAATCTACCGTCCCGCGCCTAGCAAGCGAGGTTTGAAGGGATTCGCGTATTGTACCGTTTCCCACTTCCTCGCGTGCATTGAAAAATCTCAGTACGAAGTGTTGCAAAACAACAACGACGTTATTCGTTACGTAGCTGTTGCTGTCTTCCGACTCCTAAATTTGTTTACTGTGCAAACAATGAAATCAGCAAGTAGCTTATGAATAATTAATCGACAACGTAAGGTCAACACAGCACAGGGTATCGTCGCTCTTTATGTACACTTTTTTACAAGTCTTAGACTTCCGCAATGTGGGAAAAGAAGATAAGCTTGAAAGAAGACAATAGAACACAAAATAGATCGCAGGAGGGTAAGTGATGTAACGTGAGATAAACACCAGACGGTTGAAAAGAAACATGAAAAAGAATTGCACCATTGTTTACTTGCTGCACGTAAAATGTAGGTGGACGTTTGACAGTTTTCTCAGGAGCCTCACAACAGTAATGATGTGAAGGTACTGCTACGAGAATAAATTCAGAGAGATGTTAGCTATTTTGTTGTAATTCTCTTGGAGAAAAACGCCAGAACGGTTATTTTCAACTTTAGTCAGAACGTGTGTTAGCATATTCGGAGTAGAGAAGCAAGTTTTGCTACTACTCACAGCGGCTCTTTGAGTGTTACTTTGAAAAGAATTTCGAGAGAATTGTTGCGATAACTTTATTGGACTGAAGGTAAATTTGTTTTATAATTAATATTCTGTAGCTTTTGAATGAGTATATTTAATTACAGTATTATAAAAGTAAATGGCCGACGTAATTTAGCAAGTAGCCCAATTTGACACGGTTTCTTCGATTTCAGTAACATGGTTTTCTATCTGACGTAATTGCTTCATGGTTACATAATGCTGAGTGTGCCAGTATACCCTGTCTCAGCTATATCTGACCAAGGCCGTGCATAGCGGCAGAGAAGGGGAGTATCGAGTGGGCAGAGTGAAGCAGTACACGCTGCTCTAAGGCTGGTAACTGCAGCCGCTTTTCCCCCCTCCACGCAATAACGTTCTCTCTCGCCCTCGCGTGTCCACTGGTGGTAGCGGCTCGCGTCACTAGGTTGCGCAGAGACATGTTTTCGTTCGCTTGCTCCAGAGGTAACTGAGACAGGGTATATTTACTTTGTTGTAAATAATTTCCAATCAATAAACATGGTAAGATAAAGTTTGAACCTTTATTGGTGAATTATCAATGATTACTTTCTAAAAAATGCCTTCCGATGGCGTGGTGATAACGTCGGCGCCTTGTAATCCAGGGGTTCCCGGTCCAATACCCTGTGGAAGCGCATTGCACAGTGGTTCGAATCGCACTTTAAACTGTAGGTCCAGTCCCGATTAGCATATCTGAGTAAACAGTGTACTTAAAACAAACATTGTCTCATAAATGCTTAGCTGGAGGAAAAAAATGTTCACGATAAAATTATCTGCGACAAAAAAAGGTTATTGCAGGTTTTGGATCTTTTTGCCATTTACCTGATATGCTGGAACATCGCACGAGTGTATTCTTCTTGAAGCCAGAGTCTTTTCAAGCGCACACTTGTCGCGTAGCACATAAAAGTTTAAAAAATTCGCAGCTCGAGAACTAATTGTCGTAGAGAGATGAAATTGGTTTTGTTTTCTTTATTAAAGACAGGGCTTTTAACGGAAGTAAAAATTTATACATTATGCCTCCAAATAATTAGTGTTTAAGGTAAAAAAAAATAAGAAAATTGAAATTTAAAAAAAGGCACATATGCCCCCCTCCAATAGACTAAAGTGAAATGAAAAACATAGTATGTAGCGGTGGAACATTCCTACAATCATGCAAAGTTTCGTTGCAATCAGACTTGTACTTCTTGGCTAAAAGAAAATAACATTGTATAAAGCGGCAGTGTTGCCAACTTAACTGAACAATTTCCGTAATTTCGCTTCTAACATCTGCCCTATGGATGCTGGATTGACCAAATTTGAAGGGAAGCACGGCAAAAGACCACTCTATGAGGATATGTAATGCCAGTACTGCAACTTTGAAAAAGAAAGAAAAAAAATTGCGGCGGTCGGAAATTTTGCGTAATTACGGAAAATTTAGAACTTCAGGCCTTTGCCCCCACTTCCACCTAAACCCTGAATTGTAGCACGTTGCTTAAAATGTTGCTTTTTACTCATTCTTACATGCAGAATTTAATTTTTTCAAAAATATGCAGTAGTTTAGAAGTTAGAACCCTTTATCTTCAATTTATCCCATAGTAACAAAGGGAGACAAAGGTCTTTTTCAAACGGCACTTGTTAATAATAGTAAAAATGGATGTATTGTTTTGTAATTCGAGTATGTAATACCTTTAGAGGTATAATAATGAACAAAAAATAACTGAAGTATAGTTTTCATGAAATCTGTCACGTTGTCCAGGCAAATTTCGAAAATTAGTACTTTGCCCCCTCATCCCCCTGCACCCTCAATTGTCGGACGTTGCTTAAAATGTTGCTTTCTACTCACTTTTACGTGTAGAATTTATTCTTTTAAAAAAGATGCAGTAGTTTAGAAGTTAGAGGCATTTGTATAAATCTATCCCATAATGTTGTTATAACCATGCTGAAACAAAGGACTTTTTCAAATGTCGCTTGTCAATAGTAGTGACAATTCTTGTCGCAGGACAAACTTTACTTTAGAATGTGAATTTTGCGCTTGCGATAATAAAATCCATGTCATTTTTGCTATGGATTACTTACCCGAAGAGGAAGCTAAATCATTATAGGATGCAACAAATTCTATTCTCGCATATCACTTAGAAATCTCTAGCTGTGGTTCTGTACATGAAACATGATACAATAATTTAATCCACCTCCCCGATGGCGTAGTGGTAACGTCGTCGCCTTGTAGTCAAGGAGTCCCGGGTTCGATACCTGGTGGATGCACCTGACACGGTGGTTGAGACCCCACTTTAAACTGTATGTCCAGTCCCGATTAGCCTTTCTATGTATAAAGTGGACTTATAACAATTATTCAATCAATCAACCAGTCAATAATTGAATCCATCACATGAACTAAAATATGTTAACATTCAGTACTTGAAAAATTATAAAATATAAACATAAATCACTTACCAGACTAATTGAAATCACATAAATATAAATTATTATGTATTGTCAAAGAAATTTTGGGGTGGGAAATAACTAACGATTTTAGGGGGACTGCGTCCTTGGTCTTGGAAGGGTTGGGAATTGAAGTATTGTTCAACAATCAATGTGGTATCACTATTTTCAACTGTAAAAAGGCAGAATTTCTTAAAATTTCATGCCCCAGGGGCGGACATTGCATTTAGTGGATCTCCACGTCCACCATCTGGAAAGGGAACTGGAGTGTAGGCATTACGAACTCAAATGCCTTACAATCACATAGCCCCATATTATTTTCATGTGTGGGACGAAAAGACTTGTTAAAGCTCAGTGGCGCAAGCTACCAAAGCAATATGCAATAACGTAACAATATATTATGTCATTATAATCACACGATCATTCAATAATATCTTGATAAAACCGTTCCATTTCTTCGCTACACATAGAACAAATACCAGGCCTGCACCGAGAAGCCGAAGTGATCTCCCTCTTGCATTGGTTCAGCAGTGGCAGACAGTTGCGTGCACACCTCAAGGTCACGGGTCGTGTGTGTGTGTGTGTGTATTTCTGCTGCAAACGAAGCTAGCATCGGACAGGGAGTTAGTTTGCTCTATACAGAGAGTGTATCGGAGTGTTTCAACTCGTATTGTTTTCGGTTTTCCGCAGTTTACGGGTTTGGTTTGCCGAATGTATATGAAAGTGTGTGAAGATACCAGGTAGTATTTGCCTAGGTATTAATATAGAACAATGTGTACTATAAAAGAGCTTTTGTCCAAGCAGTTTTCTGCTCGTTCTTCCTCAGAAAAAAAATGAGATAATTCAAAATTAATTTAATCCATTATCAGTTGTGATTTTTATCTTTGATATTTATTCATTTAATTTAAACTATTACCAGCTGTGATTTTTATCAAGGCAAGCCTGCCCCTTTGATTTACTATTGTCTACTTAAAAATTATATATTCAGTGCTTTGATTATCTAAATGGTCACCTCACACCGCTGTTAAAGCTATTTGGAAACAAGGCACAGGAATGGGGATATGGCATTTTCCAAAGTTTACAAATATACCACTCCCGCCTCAGTTCAAGATGGCCTTGTAAAAATTGAGGCAAAAACGAAGCCAGACCCTTTGGGATTCCTTGAGATTAGACAGACCCCTTGTAAAATCGAGACAAGACTGAGCTTAATGGTTCAAGAGACTTTGGTATAAAATTTGAAAATTTACCTAAACAAAATTTTCTTTACTCTGCAACTTCCTCAGATATACCATGCAAATATGTACATGATTATTTATAGAAAAGTCATATATCTTGTTTATAGTAATTGTAAAGTCAATCCATTAGTGACTTCAGGATGCAATTGCATTTTTCTTGGAACTCCGTGTTGAAGTGATGCATCAAACTAAAACTTTATTAAGGAAAGTTGTTTGTCTTATGACCTGTGTACACTGCGAAAGTTTGTGTGGTTACATTTTGCATTTGTTGTTTATACCAGCACTTGTAGTGGAAGATCTTAGCCGAGAGGATATCATATGGTTTAACATGGTGACAATGAGACAACTGTGGGGAAATGCTATCCGAAAAATTTGCTAGCTGGGAGACACACCATACCCTCACATCCTCCCTCAATTCGAAGATTTTTCCGGTCTGCAAAAAATAGCACGTTAGTTACTATTTATTTGTGAATTATAGTCGAAATATTACACTTGAAAAAATTTACTACAGTATTGCAAAATACGAATTTACAAAATTCAATCTTCTGTGCTGCTATCATTGGTTTTGTTATCTGACACACTGATGCGACGATTACGCAATGAAATGTTACATGCCGATTTTTGGTCTGAAAAAACAGGGTGTGACCATTAAGCTGTGGCGACCATTATGTGGTAAAATACGATAGTTGGAAGTATTTACATGTTGGAAGTGGAGAAATGCTTGAATCAAAGATCCATTTGAAAGAAATGGAAAAAATCTTCATAAAAATCACAGCCGGGTCATCTCTGATTACCTATATGACCCGGAGTATACACCACTGCCATAGGCTAGCCTATGTGCTGGAGGACTAGGTACAAAGCCAGACGTCTGAGATTTGAACCCTGGGTGAATATGGATGTGTACTTCTTTTTGCCATCATTCATCGTCATCATCTACCCAAGAAGTAGAAAATTTACAAAATAACCACTGTTTACGAATGTTGTAGCTGGCCTCCATGGGGAAATGGTTAGCACAGCATACTACAAGGGTGGGATTACCAGGTTCAAATCCCAGGTTGGGCATGGGTGTCCTTTACAAGTGTCCCTACATCACTTATCCTCATCGTTACTATTAACCAAAAGTGGCAGAAAAGTGACCCTAAACAAAAATCAAATCAAATCAATGAATGTTAATAACTGCAAAACTAAAGTTTTATCCAAATGAAATCAGTTGCCTCCTGAAGTTCTCAGTGCTTCACGTCTATGAAATGTGACTGAAATGTTTGACAGGTCAGAGGTGAAGAAGCCATTTGATTGATTGATTTGGTGTTTTAAGTCCACTTTATGCACAGTATGGCCAATTGGGACTGGACCTACAGATTAAAGTGGGATTCAAACCACTATATACATCCATGGGTATCGAAACCGGGACCCCTTGATTACAAGGCAAAGACGCTACCACGGGGAGCCTGCCATTTGTCGTAAGCATTAAACAATACATTTATGTACACTTAACCTGCTGATTGCAATGGTAAAATTCTGTATAACAAACAAGAACACTATTTTCTGTGTATGGGGAAGGAAAGAAACACACGAATACAAAACACATAATTATATATTTCCCTTTCAAAAATTGATCTCAATTTTCTACTCATATATACATATATACTTCATATATATAACAGATTAACAATTATCATGTAACACTGAGAGCTTGCTCTGCACATAATAAATAACAACACATCACAAACAGGAACGCCCAACATATTAAAATTTTTGCTAGTTTATAAATATTTGCATACATTTAACAAATTTGGCCATTATTAGCAGCAACATGGCTGGAAGGCTAAAGAAATTCAACCCTTCTTCACAAAGCTAGGTTACAAAATCAGCAAATTACTATTAATAGGATGTTAGTGATCCTGGGGTTCAGGTGGGTATAAATGTAAGTGACAATGAATATTTTATTGCCAAGTGACCCTGAGCACACAGCTGTCTTAATTCATCCCCCATCATACAGTTTGATAGTGGTATACAATAGGGATGCGAATTCGGTCCCAAATCATCTGAATTGAGTGGGATTTGAACCCTGTATCTCATGTCCAAATCCAGTAGGATTCAAATTCTGCATCCAATATCTGAATTCCAAATTGGCCATCTCATGCCTAAATTCTGAATCTGGTATCTAAATTCTGGATCTGACACCCAAATCCCAAATCCTGGATTCAATATGTGGATCTCATAACTACAATAAATCCTAGATCTGATATCCAGATCTTGAACCTGATTCTGATATCCAAATCCCAAATCCAATGTGTGGATCACCCATCTAAATTCTAGATCTGATATCCAAATGCTAAATCTGATATCTAAATCCTGCATCTGATATTCAAATCCAAAACTCTGAATCCAAAATCATGGATCTGATATCCAAATCCCAATTTGATATCAAAATCATGAATCCGATATCCAATATCTAAATCCTCTATCTCGGATCTGAACCCCAAATCGTGTATCCAATTCCTTATCGGAATTAATTAGAATTCAATATTGAAATTTTCAGAGATTCAGAGAACATTCCTACCATTCATGAAATAACACAAGTTCTAATTTGGGAATTATAGAAAATGGTTAGACCTTTGAACCCTGTGTTATCAGGTAAATGATTACATCAGCAATATGACACACGAGGGATCTGAACACACAAATGGCCCAGGTGATATCTTGACAAATTTTACAGAGAAAATTGTCTGCGAGGAAGAGTTGAATTTCCAAGCAACAATAGTAACATTGTACTTTTACTAAGAGCACATAACATGGAAGCAACATTTAACAATTTCAGTAACATTCAACCAGTCATATTCTTTTCCTGAACAACTTCGATTCTATTCTGTGACTGTAAACAGCATGTAAATCTTATCATTCAAAACAAGTTCTGATTGTCATTTCCAATAGATTTTGACTTTTTCTTGTTAAAAATATGAAACATTTTCTGATACTTGCATAAATGACAAATTACCAGATGAATGCGATATACTGATACCCATTATGTGAGGAGATGTGAAAAACAAGGGATCAACTTTAACAGTATACAAAGGAGACAAAATAGAACAATAGTTTAATGTTTAATGACTGTCGCTTAACTTGTGAATTTTTTCATAGAGTTATTTTGTGCTGCAGTTTATACTTTTAAATTAATCACAATGATTTGAAAGAACCAAACATGAAAGTTATGGAGAAGTATATCTGCTGAGATATATTTCTGTGTCTAAACTATATATTTTTATCCGTTTCTATTTTCTTATCTAATCCAACTGCTATTGAAAGTATTTGAAGACATCAATTTACGTACATATTGTTTGAAGTTCACTTTGAATTTTTAACATGGCAATAGGCAGCATAAAATAAAACCTGTTGTACTTTTCTGCCTTTTTAAAAAAAGTTCTCTTGCATCCAGCATTGAATGACTTCTTTTAGAATAGTGATAACCAGTATTTCCTCTAGATCCATCAAATGGGTGCTTTGCTAACAACAGACAACAATATTTTTAAATAATCGAATAGAACATGGAAGGTTTGAACATTTAATTTAAGTGAATCGATCATCTTTGATTAGAGGGAAAGATTCAGGTCCACATAATTTCGTTTTCCAGTCTCAGAAAATGTTGACCAACACAGTTCGCAGTTATGTAAACAAGGTCTTGTAAAATGTGATCTAAAGAACCCTCAATAATAATAATAATAATCCACATTTGTGTTCTCTTCTGCAGATGGATCAAATAGGCAAAACAATATCTGCAGCAGTAAAATAAAATCGGTTTGCGTGTTTGTGATCAGTTTAGTTAAGGTTTGGAACCAATATTGACTTTTTCGTGATTTCTTAACAATTTTATTTTTCCTTTTGCACATCGTCCTTTTGTATCCATACTTCCTCAATGGCACACAAGCACACTGACATGCACATGTATACAAATTATAATAACTTGTTTATGAGTGAGTCTCAATTATATAAGTGTATCTTCATCTTGCGTTTCGAAAACCATTAAAAGAGAATGCTGAGATCCAGTTTTCTCACTCCTCTTCAATAAGGCCGCCTCCTCGCCACTGTTCAACGACTCTGCCGAGCTTCCCTCCGCGTCGGCAGCCACATCCCGAGGGCTGCCGTAGTTTCCGGCATCGTGCGAGGCACTGCTCGTTGACGGCAAGTCGTGGAAGTCCGGAGAGGCGAGCGGTGGAGATCGAGCGTGAGTCGTGAGTTTGGCACCACCACCCGACACACTTGGAGGCGGCGGACTTTCCAGTTGCTCGAGCATGAGGAGGCTGTAGCGTTCTGCGGTGCCGAAGCTTTCTCTGTATCCAGACGTGCTCGAGGTTTGCGACACAGCACTGTCCTCGTCCCATGATATTTCCGTTCGGGCTGGAGCTGGATGATGGCGTTGCTCTGCATGGCGACTTTTAACATGCGACAGGCCGTTGTCTGGTATTCTTGTTACGGATAATTCCATTGGCTCTTCGATTGGAGGTTTCTTCCTGCTTACTTGCGGAAGCTCCTGAGGCTCAATTTTGATATGGGATACCTAAGTAGGAAAAATATTATTTTCTTATGTTTATGTTTTTTGTATATAAGATAGAAAAAGAGAAGTGGAAGCTTTGAAAATTCTAAATGGATTAAATATAATAATAATAACCCATAGAGTAACAGCAGTGAGGGTCAGTGCCTACCGCCCTAGCGACTGCTGGCCTCACTCCCACCTGCTGAGGTAGGATATCATCCAACCAGTTAGGGAGTGGTGTGTGGTCAGCACGACGAACCCCCAGGTGTTGTAAGTTTCATGACCGGGTTACGCTACCCATTCATAGCTCCCAATTTCCTCATGATGGTGGGTGGCCATTGCTCGCATACAGTCCAAAGCTTGCACCTTAGACCACAGGGCCACATTATGGGACAAATGGAGTAATTACAGAGATAAGATCAAAGATCATTAAACAAAAATAAGTGGTAAATAAAAAAATACAATTTTTTTACTACATGTGTTACCACTATATTTCACAATATTCCATTTTTTAAGAGTTACTTCACACTGAATAATAATGTATAGAGCTATTAAATTACAGGAATACAAGCCTTGGGACAATTTGGTAGAGAAAAATGGGGATTTCTCTGAAGGCCTGGGTCTGTAAATGTGTTTTGTAAAATAAATCCTACAGTGTGCAAATCATCCTCATGTCACTTGCTGCAAGGATTGGAGCCTACGTTATGCCGTACTTGCAACGTTGTTTTAAGTGTTCGACATAATTTCTTCTTAAATGTGCTGATGTTAATCATCACAGATAGTGTTTTAACCTTCTTAACTATTTATCTTCTATGTTGGGAGACGATGCCAGTGTTATAACCATTCTTTTTTATGTTTTTGAGAAGAGCAGGTCTCTTCCACTGTTTCGGAGGTAGTTTTTATTTACACTAGACTCTCGCTAATCCGGCCCTCAATACTCCACCTTCTCAGTAGTCCGGCTCACATCCGGCCTGTAGTCACTCAAGCAGAAATGATGCTCACAACAATGAATTATCGTGTTCAACAATGTTGTTAGTTAAAAATGTTAAACAATGCTATACATACGTACAGTATTTGGAATTGTGACTTTCTTACAGTAAAGTTTAGTACATACTATGGCTTCTAAAAGGAAACACGTAAAGTACAGCCTGTATAGTCCCTATGTGTTTAAACTACACAGTAGTACGTAATTTCCGACCCTCTCAATAATCCGGCACTTCCGCGAATCCGGCACCCATATGTGCAAGGAATGGCCGGACTAGCGAGAGTCTAGTGTATTTGCTATATTAAAGTTTCAGATACAGCACTGAAAGACCATTTTATACTGAAACTGTAGCAACAAGAAAATTACTATCCTTACCATTTTTAATGTTTTGCATTTGTCCAATTCAGGTCCATTTACAACCTGCATTTTTTAATCTTTCTTGAGGGGCTTTTTACACCCATTTTTATCTTTTTAAAATTGAGGTAAGGGTTTTAGACAAGGGGATTTTACCCGCATTCATTGAAGGGTGCAAATTGGCCTAATGTGCCGACGCACCCAAAAATTTTAATTCAAACAATCATATGTATGTATATATAGAACTTGTGTATGCCTAGTGATTAGTGCTCCCATCTTCGGTGAGAGTGGTTGCAGATTTGATTCGTTCTGAAATTTCGGTGTTGACAAAGCATCGTGAGGACAACTGAGGAGCTGCTTGAAAGCAATGGCAGTGGAGGACTCTGGTCTTGAAAGACAGAAAACACTGGTGTTGAGTCTTGATGCGCTATCAACACCCAATGAACAGCTGCTTGGTAGAACTTGGTTTTCTTGGTTTAAAACAGGCAGTTTTCACCATGGGTTTTGGTTCTAAATTGTGACAATTCACCCATGCAATTCTTACTAAATATTATGTAATAATACAAACACCTTCTTTTCTGTTACCTTTACTCATTTACATGGGTAGTGGTCTACTTTGTACTAGTGTTTTTACCTTTGAGGTTTAAAATGCAATATGCAATTTCATTTTTACTTTCAAAGGAAAGTCTAATGTTAGTAATTTAAATGCTTATGTTAGTTGTACAGTATATGCAAAACAGGTTAAATAACTCTTGAAAATGATATGTGTAAAGCATGCATAGTCACAGCTGAAAACATCCATGAACTCAACCTTCCCTCTAAACAAGAATGTTTTTGTCAATATACTTTTCATATATACCGTAGTTCTTCGAATCGAAGATGCCATCAAATCTAAGGCACACCTGAAATTTCGCCTAATTTTTTCAGAAAAAAAAAATCTTCGAATTTAAGGCGCAGGAATATGCACAAAGACGTTCATATTTTAAGCTTTGTGGTGTTTATTTAAAGATGTATAGAGTACATGTTTATTTGTTTACAAATACGGTACTTTACCTTGCAACTCTTTATAACTACCCGTATTAGAGACTGCAGTAGATTCGATGTTGTACATGCATGAAATACGTATATTGTAGTATATACATAGAATCGAAGATGCCATCAAATCTAAGGTGCACCTGAATTTTGAACGTCTAAAATCTGACAAAAACCTGCATCTTAGATTCGAAGAACTACGGTATATAACCAACAAGTTATAATTTGAACATCATGTTTGCTTCTATGCAAAACTAGTTTTTTTATACAATGCTACTTACCTTTTCTGGTATGTTGCCCGCAGGTTTGTACTTGATACAACATGATTGTCTGGATTTCACAATTGATGAAAAATAAATCGCACATGCAGCAAGACTACATCACAAAAAAAAGAACAAACATAGAAGACAATGCAAAGGAAATCATTGCTGGTACTATTTTCGCACGAAAGTTTCGATGAAAGTATTCTTTAGTGATTTTTAAGAAAAATAATGTAAACAACTTAACCACTTATGACAATTTGTCATAATAAAATGTAAAATTTACCTCAATGTGGCCTTTCCGGCTCTTTCGTAGCTGGAATGTCTTTCGGCTCTGAGCCTTCTGTCGCTGAAGCCGGTGCCTTGGTCTTCCTGGCATCTCACCAGAGCTGTCGTCTGCAGGGCTTGTGGGACTCAGTGGAGTAGTAGATGTTTCTCCTACATTGTTTAATGGGAAACAAGACTTACATGTCTCACAGAATTGAAACAGAAAACTAAGCATATTCATAGACATTACACAGAACATAAAATGCTATATGGAACACCTAGCTCTTTTGGTCGATTGAGGACAGCAGAATCAATAGAAAAATCAAACTTTCACATTAATTTTTGGGAGAAATTAACAGGGTTCCTACATGAACTGTAAATGTTATTTTTCCTGAGTTTTCCAGAATTCTCAATTTTTTATCGCAGAGTACTTAAAACACAGTATATTACTATTTTAAATTGATTATACAATGGCTTCCTCAATTTCCCGTCATAGCCATACCATCCTCACCTTTTTAAATTATTATTATTATTATTATTAGAGATGGTTTTGGTCAATTTAAACATATCAGTGTATTGCTAATTTTATGAATCTGATATATTTATAAATAGCCTGCAATCAAGTGCAATATTATGTCATTGTGTTATTATTTTTAATATAAAAACATATAATTCCTCCTGTGTCGTGGTTTTCTAATGTAAATATTTAAATGTGCAATTTGTTTTACAAAGACAAAATCTATTACAGTCACCTACTTAAGTAGATTAGTAAAGGAGGTGAATGAACCATTCGTGTTCTTCAAGGAACATTTACAATTTTATATCGATTCAATAGAATATTGATGATTGGTATCAATAAATTTTATGTCAGTACTTTACCAGCATTGGCAAAAATTTAATATCAGTTCACTTTGTGATACCAAAACAAAGCAAATTCAAGAATAAAATAGAATCCTTGTGCATATAATTAAGGACTAAGATTACAGATTTTTGTGGGAATTAAATATAATTTCAAACTGTATTACAGCACATGATATATACTGCTGGACAATGAAAACCGGACACTTTAATATTTGACATCTGAATTGCAATAACAGCTCGCAGGTATATTACAGAATGTTCGGCAGATCATGTAGTACCATATGCACCATTCATAGGCTCGGACTTTGTTTATGCATTCGTACTTAATTCAGTTTCTGCAACATTTAGTTAGCCCTTGTACCAGAGCTTTTATCGACCCATTGCGTTATCACAAAAAATGCAAGTGTCCGGTTTTTTTTGTCCAGCAGTATATAAACCAACATAGTCACATTCTTGACAAACAGAAATTTACAAATTGACACAATATCAATTAATCTGTAATATAAAAATAAACATATGTCCAAAGCCTGTATCTTTAAAGTAGTTTGTGTAAAGTAGGTTAATGAACTTGTAGTTATTAATATATAGGGTGTCTACAAATGATTGAAGCTGTTTCATGATGTTACTGTACGTGTATTATTGAACATATCGTGAAGTAACTTTACAGTTTTGTAGAGAAACTCAACAAGTTTTGTGACGCATTACAAGTTTTAGATATGTTCCCCTTTCATGATTCTGCAGACAAACCTCGTAATCAATTTCTTCCCAAACGTGCAGCATGTCCCTATCAATTTGATCAAAAGCACTGATGATGTGAGGCCGCAGTTCTGCAAGATTACTCAGTAATGCTCAGTAATGGAGGCACAAACATTAAATCATTCACATAACCCCCACACAAAAAAGTCACACGGAGTTAAGTCAGGGGTGTGTGAGGCATTGACAGCAGTTGTTGATCATCATTTCCACAATGACCGATCCATCGGTTTGACACTCTGGTGGTTAAGAATTCATGGGCATTGTGATGGAACTGGGGTATTGCACCATCCACCTGGTGGATCAAGTTCTCAATGTCTGTCTCCCCCTGTGGCATTAGCCAATTTTCTAACATACATACATACTTGTATACTGTTGTTTGCTGAAAAAGAAGGTGCTGTAAACTCTAAATTTTGGGATTGCACAAAAAGCATTGAGTTTCGGGAAGTCGCAAATATGCTCAACAGCTCCACGGGGAACAGAAAATCCCCATAACTTGTAATGTGTCACAAAACTTGTTGAGTTTCTCTACAAAACTGCAAAGTTAGTTTGTGATACGTTCAATAATACATGTGCAGTAATAACATGAAACCGCTTCAATCATTTGAAGACACCCTGTACATTAGTTGTAATTATTATCATCAACATATTCTAATCCCTCAGATATACTTCATTGGGACTTGTTGATCAATTAGTTGATTTTTCCTGAAGTTTTTATTTTTTCAAATTTCCTGAGATTTCCAGGTTCTCCAGGTGTGCGAGAACCCTGTAGAACCGATGATATTGGAAAATAGTGGCATTATCAGCATATCCGATTCAGTGTGTTTATAAATATCTGCAACTGAGTACAGAGTAGTTATTTTACATGACTCTACATATTAACTCTCTCGATGAGGAAGAATGAATGAATTAATTACAGTTTCTGTGTGCTTATTCCACTGTCCTAGGCAGCCAAAACTAGTTTTGACTTATAACTTTTTAATGACGTGTTTCCGGAGGATTACAAGGGGATTTGTTTCCTTGACACATATCATTTGTAAATGAGCCAACCAATACAGGCATGTGCAACATACAGTAAAACCTCGTTAATCTGGACTAATGGGGGGAGAGGGATTAGTTGACCAGTTTAACGAAAGTCTGGATTAACTTAAATAACTAAAATAACAGTAGAAAGTGTATTAAAACTCCATTTATAGCAACAAAACACATTTTTTAGGGTGTATTTAAAGGTCATAGGCCTAAATACACTATACAGTAGAGCACACAGTCTGCGGGAAACAGAATTTCATCAGTGGTTGACTGCCTTTTCTTTGGGAAGTTCCCTTGTTGACTTCTAGCCACATTTAAAACTTTGCATTCTGTTTTTTTTTCTTCTTTTTTGCCTGTCTGGATTAAGCAAAGTCTGGCTTATTGGGGTCCGGATTAACGAAGTTTTACTGTATTATGTCACCATGGTGTGGAAGTTAACTGTGATTGTTTCTTAGCAAAATGGCGCTTCACCCTTCAGTGTGAAATAAAAATGAATCAATTCCTCACACCTGAGGCATCTAAAACTAACGTTAGATATTTAACAAGCACAGTGGGAGACAGGCCACAGTGCAGGGCCTGTGGAAGGATGAAATTCGCTTGCAGACAGCTGATATTATCTATTGGGCCAATAAAAAATGTCTGCATGAAAAAAAATACTATCAGAAGAAATCATCCGTAGAAAATTGTAAATATTTGCGTTTGACTGATATTGGTGAGGAAACGGCAATGATTGCGGCAGGAAAGATACATTCAACAGACCCCCAAAACCTTATGTAAATTAAATGTATCAGTTACAAGAGACACTCTCACTCAACAAAAGGTACAGCAATGTCTAAGGCCAGCCACACACCAGATCTGACACGATGCAATGAGAGAGAACATGACACAACATGACGAGTCATTTTGTTTGTCAGCTAAAATCTGATTGCAGATTTTGTCCATGTATGCAGTAGGTCTAGGTGTGTGTTTTATAATTTCAGGTAATGATACATTATAACTGTTAACAGCAGAATCAATGTATATGATGTGTATGTAGAATTAATGTATCATTTTATAGGTTTTGAACTGAATCTATATATGTACGTATATACTGCTACTGCCATTGCACTGTGGTGATGTTTATTGTGGGGGCCACAGGGGCTATTCAAACAAGATTTTCTTGCCTCTGTTTCCGGTCTGTGGCTGAAGTGAATGGACTTGCGCATGTGCTGATTGTTTTCTCGCAAGCTGCTCCAGGCGAGACCAAGTTCCACGGACCTTCGTTATTTTGTTGCAAGGTGGCTTAGAGTCTAATGTTTCGTCCAGTGTGTGGCTGCCCATTAGAGAGTAATGTCAAATCTTTCCTGAGACAGTTTGCGAAAACAATGAACCGTTGTGTCGTGTTGGATACGGTGTGTGCCTGGCCTAATACATCATTGTTTTAGTTCAAGTGTATGCCAATTGCAAGTTCCCATATTAATATCAAAAACTAACCAGGGAAAGTTAATGAGACTGCAAATCGTTAATAATCCTTTCTCTTCACATATGTCCATTTCAATAAATAGGAATTTACAACTGTCACTTTTCAATTTCATGCAAATAATTTATGATAAAATAGCAAAATTACTGCTTCAATACATTGCAAACTCAAACTTTTTCACACATAATTATTCCATGAATTGATAATTTCCAAAATTATTTGACTTTAATTACACTTTAACAAGCTTTGAAGATTTTTCAGTTCCTCCATTGCATCTCTTATTTCTTTGTCGTATTGCAATGCCTTACTAATTATCAGTATGTAACATTAAAATATAATATAAAACCACTAAAAAGGAAATACATACATATATAGTATTAAATCACAATTTACATAATAATTCATGCACATCCTGTAAAATCAATCATAGTATTTTTTTCTGAAGTTACTAAACGTATCCCTCTAGTGTTACAAAATATTAAACATATTTTATATATAAATATAAATCCTGCAAAAAAACCATTTGTTGAATGAAACATTTCAAATATTTTTGATTGGTTCTATCTTGCTACAGAAAAAATGTACACTACAAGCAGAAAAAACACAGAGAAAATATGCAACTGAAAAAATATATGTTGGCAAAAAGGGCACATTCAAAAAGGATGGGGGAAAGAAGTCATGCTGTAAGTTGGGGTGTGAAAAAATCTAGAATAGTGACAAGACGTAGCATGCATTTCTAAAATCAAAGCATTTACCTGAAGAGTACCTATACTCTACAGAAGACACAAAGCGGAGTTTGGAGACCTTTTGTTGAGGTAAAAAAGCAGATTTTTGACTCAATTTACGCTCATCGCTAGAAGTCTGTTGCGACAACTCTGAAACATGCCACACCAGAATAACTATGAGAACGACACTGTTGGTCACCACAACAAGCACTAACAGCCAATGAGACTTTGTGTTTGCAAATTTGAGCAATGGAAATTCAGTTCATATAATTGAATCAATAAAAATTTAAGATTACAGCTTAAGAGATTTTTGGGGGTGATATTATTACTTCATCTGATCGTCTTAATGCTTACATGTACCTCAATTGTTGCATTGCTGTCTTCTACATTGTGAACTATATGTAATGCGATTTTTCTATGCCAGGGGTGTTGAAACTTTCTATGTGTGTGTGGGGGAGGGGCAGTGTTTGGTCATGGGCAACATTAAATTATATTTACACTAAAGATAATGCTTCAAAATAAAATTAGAAGCTTTTATAAGTATTAAGGTGGCCTGCATAAAAAGCCATGTGCCGATGTAGCCTGTGGGCCATAGTTTGGGGCACCCTGTTTTGTAGGATTCTCATGGATTAAGGAAAAGTTTTCGATTTTAGACTGACTAAAAACAAGGCTTTTATTATGTACATTGAATACACAAGTTCTATTTCTGCCGGTAGAGCTGACTCATGTGTTTTTGTATTTTTCCTACTCTATGTTGTTTTTTACTCCCATTTGAGTCTCATCATGGCAATGAAGATGATGGTCATTACATGAAATTGATGATTGCACACTCACAAATGAACATTCATGTCCATTCCAGGACATAAACCTGGAACCATCACAGGCAGAATTGTGAATAAACCACTCAACATTCAAAGCCACTGAGGTTAACTCATGTGCTATCATAACAAGCTGCAAAGCTGTGTGTGGGGGGTGGGGGGTCGGTTCAAATCACAGATTATGTATGGAAGTTTCTTGTTTCTGAGCTTGAAAGGGGGGTAAAAGTTGCTGGAGCATCTATGGCCAAGATGTGTCCCTTTGGTGCATTCACAGCACACACATGGGAGAGGTTTTCACTTATAAAACCAACATGGCAGCCACATAACTTTCTACTTGGCTTCACATAGCTAACTCCCATCACACCTTTATCTACATTCCTAGACCATAAAGACCATAATATACTTCTTGTCTTGCAGTTTCCAATTTTTCTTAAGATACTAGGTGAACAGAAATGGCAAGCCTTTAGTTAATTTTATCTACCAACACATGAAACATTTATGGTAATGTGCATTCCAAAATCTTGCGATATAAAGCATGGCCTTCTATATCATTTTGCCTCTATTTTTGTGGAATAATATTACTACTACTACTATATCTGTGGTTACATGGAAAACCTAGAAAGCTCATATTACATATGTAAAGAAAACATATTTTCTTAGGATTTTATTCAAACATTAAGTGCAAATAGTACTGACTAGATATTTTGGTGTACATCACCAAACATCCAATTGCTAATTAGTAGGGCTCAGAAGTTGAAGACCTATAAATTGCCAAAAAAGACCTAAAAATATATATAAAAAAAAAGGACTTAAAAACGGAAAAAAGTACATATAAATGTGATCCAAATTAATTAATGACTTCAGTTTTAATTACATATTTAATGAATAAAAAAATTAAAAATCTCGTGGTATGGATCACACAGCGCGAAAAAACTATATGAATGAAATGCATCTTCTTTCAGACATTATATTTTTTTTAGATTAACATAATTTGAAAAATCATATTTGGCCTAACCACACTAGGGTTACAGAAATAGGACTTCGGATCCTATTTCAGTCGTCCAAAAATGTTTTTCTCTCGTTTCAGGGATGGTTCAAATATATATATATTTTTTTATTTCTTAACTACAGAAAGGATGTTTAAGAGGTTATGAACTGATGATGATTCGAATTGAGAATGGGCAGTAAAAACGTAGTCGAAAGAAGGTGAAGTTGCAAAAAAAGACCAATGAGCCAAAAAATGCCGAAAAGGCAAAAAAGGACAAATAAAACCCACCTTTTTCTGGCCTACAATGACCCAAAATGAACATATATTATGTTGGGCCTCGTCTTCGGACACTAGGAAATAAAAAGGATTTTTCCTCAACTTAGAGCCCTACTATTTAGTTTGATATCCTCTGGACCAAATGAAGATGACATAAGTAACAGATCTTATGTTCAGAAAGCTGCAAATCGGTTAACAAAAGAAATTTAAGTAAAATACAAGGACAACAATTCCACTTGATTTTAACTATGATGTTTTAATCCAGAGTATCCTAAAGAAGAACTACATTACCAATGTGGACAACAGCAGCCCAATGCAATTGAGGTACATAAATGCTTGTAAAGTTTTTATATATTTCAATAACAAGACAGAATTATAACAAATAATTTTAACTGTTAATATCCAAAATGTTAATGCATTAAAGTTTTATTCACTGCTTGAATTAAAATATATTGTTAAAGGAATTGTTAAAGCTTCTAGATACTGTTTTACTAATATTTCATAGATATCAGGTTAACATTAAAAGATACATTAGAGTGCAGTTATGTAGTTATAAATATAAAAAGAATTTAATACATCTGTAATTTCTTTCATAAGTAATGTGTTAGCCTGACCAGAAGGATAGAATCTGTCATACAGAATATCATGCCGCTATCTGTACCATTAAAATGTCACGTCTGTGCTGTTCAAAATGAAACTAATATAACCACTACTTTATCTGCAATTTGGATTAATTTCAATGAAAAAAATGAACCAGTATGTTGTGCACGGATTAAGGCAATTTTGGTGGTAGGTAAATATTGTCCACAGAATCAATTGTCTCTTCTTGCAGAATTCTAGGGTTTTTGACTGAAAATGTGTGTTTATGGAAAAATTACCAATAGCTTACTTCAAAAGAGCAAAATGTATATTATTATTTAATTCCTTCGACAAGCATTCTGTCAACAAAACCAACCATTCACCAAATGCATGAACAAAAATGCCTAAATTAAGAATAACTCATAATTTTTTACAATAAACAAACTAGAGATGTGGCAGATTAATAGGTAGTCTATGAATATCGGTATGCCGATATATTGGTTTATTGGTAACACTATTACACCAATCTACTATACTTTATGCTCATCATTTTTATGAATATAAATTAATATAATTTATTTAATAATGTACATGAGTTTTGTAAAGTAAATGTCTAAGTACGCAATCCTTTTTTGAACATTCGTGCTTCTCAAGAAACATTGCAATTTTATGTAAGATCGGTAGAATGATGGTTACTGATAAATTTTATATTGGTGTAAATATTCTTGGTATAGGATAAAAATTCATATCAGTCCATTCATAAAAGCAACTATTTCAAATTTTCCTTAAGTATTGGTTTATTGAAAATTGTAAACTTAGTAAATTATATTAAAGCACAGATTATGACTTGCTCCAACATTACAAAGAATAAATAATTAGTCTCGACTTAACTTTATTAATATTTATGGCCAGTGGCGGAGATTACGGGGGCGAGGAGGGCAGTTGCCCCCCAGTTTTTGCCACTTTTGCCCCCACACTATGCTAAATCATATCTACAAAGTAAAATATACTGTCTTTGCCCCCCTAGTTATGGCACCTCTCTCCCCCAGTTTTGGGACCCAATTGCCACCACTGTTTATGGCACATAATTGTTTATTTTAAACAATGCTTCCGTTGCTTCAAACAGACTTCATTAGGTAAAATAACAACAGATTCATCATCCTCGTTATCTCACGTAAAGAACGCTGAAGCAGTGGGAACATTTTGTTTAAAAAAAATAATTACATGCCATTGTTATTAATATAATTAACTGAAGACTAATCACTTATATTATTTATTCCGAGTAAATCATGTTAAAGAAAATGGTTATATCTGAAATAAACTGATTTTTCATTACCGAAATTTGCATTCACCTCACTGGCTGATTCTTGTTATAGTTTTTAGAGGAACAATACATAGTTTCTACAGTAGCAGACAATTTCACAAAAACAGAATGCACTTAAGTTGACAACAGTGTATATTTGTATCACAGCCTACTCACATAAAACATTATGAAATAGAAGCCTCATTTACTAGCATTATATGTAGCCCATTTTATAACATACACACAAAGCAACTTCTATGTTGAGATTATAGAAATAACATATGTTGTGTTAAATTTGTACTTTCTTGTTAGACAATTGAACATTCATTCGCAGTCATTCTTCTTTTCTAAATTTTCGGATTCTGTTCAACATATGCATGAAATTTTAACTAACTATCTGTAGTTGTGTGTCCAATAGGATTAGTGGAAGCAAAAGTGTGCATAACTAGGAACTTGCGGTCACAGTGGGACTATTTTTTTTAATCAAGAAAGGTAGAAGTATTAACTTGTGTACTGTAAATAAAAAGTAATACATACCTAAAACTATTAAAAACCTACTGGGAGTGAAAGAAAGATATATTGGAACTGCAGTTTCTTTGTTCCGCGATTTTAAACTTTCTGACAATTCATATACTACTCATTGTAAGTTCTTTCAGCTAAGGGGTGCTCAAAATTGTGTAATCAATATTTCTCTATACACAGAATGAGAACACACACATTTTTACATTGGTAATCTTTTCTCCTAAAACTCAACTTATGTGTGGCTTTGAGTTTTAAGTCCACTTTATGCACAGACAAGCTAATTGGGACTGGACCTTCAGCTGAACAACTGGGACTTCTTGATTACAAGGTGATGACATTACCACTATGCCATCGGGGAGGCCTGGTTACATACGCAACTGACAGGGTATGATAAATAGACCAGTTTAGTGTTGAAAATGGTGACAATGCTTGGAGAGTGTGTGACAAAAAAGCAAAGCATTATTATTCATTTGTTGTTGGGCAAAGGCTTTGGATGGAATATCTTCTTAGGAAAAATAGTTATATTGTAAAAAAACATATTTTACAGTACAGGGTGTCTACAAATGATTGAAGCGGTTTCACGTTGTTACTGTACGTGTATTATTGAACATATCGTGAAGTAACTGTACAGTTTTGTAGAGAAACTCAACAAGTTTTGTGACACATTACAAGTGTTCGATATGTCCCCCCTTTGTGATTCTGCAAACATAAACTTTATAATCAAGATCTTCTCAAACGCGATGCAGCATGTTCCTATCAATTTGATCAAAACCACTGATTCGAGCCCGCAGTTCTGCTAGTTAACTCGGTAATGGAGGCACAAACACTAAATCCTGCACATAACCCCACACGCAAAAAGTCACACGGAGTTAAGTCAGGGGAGCGTGAGGCAATGACAGCAGTTGTTGATCATCATTTCCACAACAACCGATCCATCGATTTGACACACTGGTGGTTAAAAATCCGTGCACATCATGATGGAACTGTGGCAGAGCACCATCCAACTGGTGGATAAAGTTCTCACTGTCTGTCTCCAACTGTGGCATGAGGCAATTTTCTAACCTGTCAAGATACCCATATTCTGTAATGGTTGTTCGCTGAAGAAGAAGGGGCCGTAAACTCTAAATTTTCAGATTGCACAAAAAGCGTTGAGTTTTGGAAAGTCACGAAAATGCTCAACGGCACCCCGAGTAACAGAAAACCCCATAACTTGTAATGTGTCACAAAACTTGTTGAGTTTCTCTGCAAAACTGCTAAGTTACTTCGTGATACATTCAGTAATACATGTACAGTAACATCATGAAACAGCTTCAATCATTTGTAGACACCCTGTATTTGTTCTTTGTTCACTTTATTCACAGATACGCTAATCAGAAGTGGAACTACAGTTTAAAGTGTGATCCGAAACAATATGTGCCTCCACCAGGTATGGAACACAGGATTCCTTGATTATAAGTAGACCTTCGATTTTAGGTTTTTAACCTATTTTTTTCCTTTATAGGTATGTAAGAAATAATAAGTTATGTCAGCGTTTCATTAAAAAATGCAACTGATGGAAGTTTGATAGTGCCTAAAGAAAAGCTATATTGCTTGCTAGAACCTATTTTAGGTTTATCTGCCTAAATCAAGCCTTTTTTTTAGGTTTTTATATATTTTTAAAAGTTTTACAGGATTTTTATGTCACACAGAGGCATTGGCTTTATTTGTTCGGAAAAAAAATGAACGATGAAAGTGTTTGAAACATACTCTCTGCTGATTTCGCTTCCTCCAAGTCCATGGTGAATTCTTCAAATTTCAAATGTCTAGTGCCACTGTTACCTGTGCAGTGTGAAGTGCAAACTTCTGATCCACGTGGCCTTGCTAACTTTCACATCACTTCGGTGCTTTAAGGCATTCATGCCTTGCAAACTAACATTTCAGCATTGAAGTTTGCACCACTGACTATGTTGTTGAAAGATTATTTTCAGGGTATAAGATGATCCTCACAGACAAAATTGCCAAGTTTGACTGCGGATAACATAAAAAACTATTTTTGTCTAACTATAAGGCGAAGAGTGAATTTTAATAGCAAATTTCCAATGGTAAGTTCTGCCATCGCCGTAGGGTTAGGTAACGCACATAATGGTATTTCAGGATATAGGTGTCCCATTTTCATTACCGGTGACTATATCTAATCAGCATTTTTCAGGAATTTTGAACAATTTTAAGTTTTTTTGAACCTACTTCAGGGTTTTTTTTGAGCCTAACTTATGATTTTTAGGACTTATTTTTGGATTTTTAGAACCCATTTTAGGGTTTTTAG
This sequence comes from Lepisma saccharinum, assembly GCF_977018435.1. Taxonomy (NCBI): domain Eukaryota; kingdom Metazoa; phylum Arthropoda; class Insecta; order Zygentoma; family Lepismatidae; genus Lepisma; species Lepisma saccharinum. The sequence goes on from NC_139229.1 coordinate 9,590,751, forward strand.
AGCCTATTTTAGGAACTAAAAGCACACTTTTTAGAACCTAAATATCCGATATCTAATTATAATGCAGCTACAAATCATTTACACTTTCTTTCTTCACTTATAGGAGGAAGACAGTAAATACTTCACAAATTGCTCTAAAAAAAGTTAAAAAACAGATACAAACTTGAAACCTGTTATTACGCATTTGTTCCATCTGTATTTGTGGTAATTTAGGATTACTTTTCTGCTACTTTTGGCTAATTGTAAACATGAGGATGATGAAGGAAAACTCAAAGAACACCCATGCCAAGGAAAGGATTTGAACCTGGGAACCTTGGCATTTAAGAGCCACTCAAAGACACATCCACATAAGTTTATACTTTTCCACATCTAATACAGACAGTTAGTCTAAATTACCTATAGTTGAAGTATTGAATAAATAGAAAAGAAGAAAGTTTTTTTAGAAATACATCACATTGACACATACAGCTGTGAGCTTGTATTTTACAAATTCATCATTACTGACAACTTTATAGTTGCATACTTTAAATTATTTAATTTTATATAATATGTATTATCGTTATTTTCTTTTTCAAATATATGTACATACATTTATATGGCATATTATATTGAATCAATAATCTGTCATTAATGGAAACTAGACTCATCTATTAAACACTACGTGAAAATCAAGAGATACAATACAGCTCTCTAAAGAAAATGTTAGCTGAAATAGAAACATATTAGTTTTATTACTTTTTTAGACAATTACAATTTTAAGAATAATTTTATTAATATGTTAGATTTGAATTAGATAAATCTACAAGTTTCATTACAACAATTTATGTACATAAACATATGTAGACTTTACTATTATTTTAGTACATTGAAACCTTGATTACTTGTTTCTCAGGGGACTGTGTCACAAAAAACTTATAAACCAGGATAATGGTATAATGTAGTAAAATTTTGTCCTGTTGGGAGCAGGACGACTTAATGAACAGGATGAGCCAGAAATATGTTTGTACGTTTGAAGTAAGTGTAGTGTGTTACTGTACAATGTAGAGGGAAATGGCGAATGGTGTATTAAACTTGAAACTTCATTTTATAATTTCAGATAAGAGTCACGTGCCCAAGCTTACGTCATTAGCCAAGATGGCGCTGAACTTACAGCAGCAAGTTACAGTTGAAGCGTCATGGGCAACTGCATACCAGAATGATTGTGAGGCTGGGAGACTGTTATGACATGACTTTAACACAACATTGTTGGCGTCGACTGTGGGAAAGTGGAGAAAATGACTGCTTACATCAAATTGTTCTTCAAGTCCATTACTGCACACATGGCTCTTACAATCATTGTGGTATGCAATTGCCCAATGGTGTAAGCTGGGGTGCGTGACAGTTTATCTGAAATGAAAAAATCAAGTTTCAAGTTTAATATACTATTCACCATTTTCCTCTAAATTCTACAGTAACACACTACACTTACTTCAAATGTGCAGCTATATTTCTAACACCCTATATACTGGAGAAAAATGTAAAATACGAGAAAACAGTATTGAGGTTCCATTCTATCACTTATATAATTTTATCTTCTCTTTAGATTTTACATGCATTTTATAACTTGATTTGTATCTAAATGTAATATTTTTATATATAATTTTTGTACCAAAAACAATCTTGTGAATCTACCCTTTAAAATATGTTATAATTGAAACTATTTTAGAAATGAAGAATCCCATAAAGCAGACTTGATTTTTTAAAAAAAAAGAAAAAATCTAATTTTTCAACTTGATTAGCAGATATTTCCGCATGTACATGTTTGAATACCGACTTTCATAGCACTCGCATTTCTTTTCAAATATTAAAAGTGGGAACATTTTCTCTCAAGATGCATCACAATCATCCACAAAAAACTATGGAAATTTTGAGTTGTTGGAAACTACTGTGAGAAGGAAAAACGTGTAGACTATACAAAGGAGGAGTATTTTGAATGATAATAAATGTTACAAAGAACTTAGAAATAATGCCATGGGAATGGGATACTTCTTCCTAACACAACAATTTCTCTGTTCCTAATGTATAGTATCGTATGAACATTACTCATTTCATTCATTTCTTCTGGCAGATATAATCTCCCTCCAATTACCTGTGTACATATGTGTAAATATTAACCCAACCACAGCTTATTAAATAATTTTCTTAAGGAATGTGAATATAATTTGGGTCTGTGATGAACTTATATTACACATTTCTTGTGTTCTTTACTGTTCTGACCAAATTAATTAGTGTCATTAGTGCAAGAAGTTAAAAGGATTAGATTTGAAATCAAGAAGTAGGTATAAGACAGTATAAATCATTTAATGTTAACATACTGAAGTGTTTGTCAAGAATAAAAAATAAAATAGCTTTTGATGAGAAACAGTGCAAAGTTGCAAAATTCTACTCTCTGCATTAAATCTCGTAAAATCTGCAAAGCTATTCCCTGTAGTAATTTTTAGAACTGTATGAATTGGTGAAACAAAGGCCTGAAGAACTGCTCTCTGTAGCAATTAGTAAAATAAAGCCCTGAAGAACTGTTCTCCGTAGATATTGGTAAAACAAAGCCCTGAAAAGCTGCTCACTGTAGCAATTGGTAAAACAAAAGCCCTGCAGAGATGCTCTCTGTAGCAATTGGTAAAACAAAGCCCTGAAGAACTGTTCTCTGTAGCAAATGGTAAAACTAAGCTCTGAAAAATTGTTCTCTGCAGCAATTGGTAAAACAGAAGCACTGAAGAACTGCTCTCTGTAGGAATTGGTAAAACAAAGCACTGAAGAACTGTTCTCTGTAGGAATTGGTAAACCAAAGTTCTGAAGAGCTGCTCTCTCTGGCAATTGGTAAAACATAGCATTGAAGAACTGTCTTCTTAGGAATTAGTAAACCAAGGCCCAGAAGAACTGCCCTTTGAAGAAATTGGTAAAACAAAGCCCTGAAGAACTGCTCTCTGTAGCAATTGGTAAAACAAAGACCTGAAGAGCTGCTCTCTATAGCAATTGGTAAAACAAATCCATGCTCTATGTAGCAATTGGTAAAACATAAGCCCTGAAGAGCTGCTCTCTGCAGCAATTGGTAAAACAAAGCACTGAAGAACTGCCCTCTGAAGAAATAGGTAAAACAAAGCACTGAAGAACTGCTCCCTACAGAAATTGGTAAAACAAAGCCCTGAATAGCTGCTCTCTATAGCAATTGATAAAACAAAGCACTAAAGAACTGTTCTCTGTAGGAATTAGTAAAACAAAGCCCTGAAGACATGCTCTCAGTAGTAATTGGTAAAACAAAACACTGAAGATGTGTCTTCTTAGAAATTGGTAAAACAAAGCCCAGAAGAACTGCCCTCTGAAGAAATTGGTAAAACAAAGACCTGAAGAGTTGCTCTCTGTAGTAATTGGTAAAACAAAGCCCTGCTCTCTGTAACAATTGGTAAAACAAAAGCCCTGCAGAGCTGCATTCTGTAGCAATTAGTAAAACAAAGCCCTGAAGAACTGTTCTCTGTTGGAATTGGTAAAACAAAGCTCTGAAGAGCTGCTCTATCTGACAATTGGTAAAACAAAACAGCGAAGATGTGTCTCCTTAGGAATCAGTACAATACAATTCAAATGTTTCTACATCAATGGAATGACCATGACCAAGAACATTGACAATCCTAATTTATTCTCCCCCCCCCATTTTAAACAATTCTTATTTAATGTTCATCATATTAACACAGATCAATTCCTTCTAAGCAATGACCTTGAGAAAGGAATTGTGGAATTTCCAGAAACATATTTAGGCCTTACTATCTTATGGACTGTCATTTAGAGTACAGCTTTATTAAACCTTGTATTTAGTGAAATAGATTATCTTTGAACAAGAAACACAATTTTGATAAAGTATACTTTACAAGTTGTGCTAATGTAAATCACATTTCCACTGCAATATTACACTTCTGCCTCAAATTCTTTGCTATTTTGCGATGCTTTGACTATAATGATCATATGACTGAAGCAAGATATAACAGACATTGCAAATAATTCTATACATCCTTGTTTCAAATATCTGATGGTGAATGATATAGTTGAAGTATCTGATGCTAGTTAAGAAAATTTGCATAAAGCAATCTTCTCAGATAGGATGATTTGCAAAAGCATCCTACCACCTATCCCCAACTAGGAAGTTCCACTTTGAGCACTGATCAGAAGGGTAATATATAGCCCATGGAAATGTAAGGAATGTGATATTTTTATGTAAAATAGCTGCAATAATGGGAGATTACTCTTAGCTAGATTTCTCCTTGGGTATGAAAATTGACATGGAAGACACTCAGGTTCAATTCCCAGGTGGGCAATTTAAGGTGAGAATAAATAGGTTCTGGTAGCAACCCTGGGGGAAGTAAAGGTGGCCGACCATACATTAGTTTCATTACTCCAAAAAATGTCTGAGATCATGAATATGTGGGGCCTGTTTCAGTATTGTCGTCTTCAAAACAAGATTTTATGTCTGTTCATTGTTCAGTAATTCCATGACAGATGGCATGGTTTTACAGCATGATTTGCAGAAAACAAGTTGAGAAGAATTATATCAACAAGTGAAGATGAGATGTCCTCTCAATCAGTCCTATTAAGTTAAAACTTGGTTAATGAATCTACAGCTATAGGTTCGAGGCTCCTGGGGGAAGCATAACTTTTCTCCTGAAGTTTTGGCCTGTATATGGGACCGGTGGCTACCCACCATCGTGAGGAAATTGGGGAGCTACGAATGAGTAACATAACCCGGTCACGGAAACCTATAACAATGACTGGGGGTTTGTCGTGCTGACCACACGTCACCCTGTAACTGGTTGGATGATCTTCCACCTCAGTAGGTGGGAGTGGGAGTGAGGCCAGCAGTCATTAGGTAGGCCCTGGTCTTCACGGGCTGTTCCACCACCGGTTATATTACGAGGGGCGTACTATTATGATTTACACTTTATTTTTTTTCAGGTCCCACGGTCCACCATTTGAGAAGTGAGGACTGGCATATGAAGCTACTAGTCTAGTTTACCGATTGCAGGCAGCAGTGCCGAAAAAGGATTCCCGGTGTTCACACAGCAGCACGTTCCGTACATCATTGTCAGCGGACTATTGGACAACATGGAAAGCGACTATAATGGTCAGCATTGGACAAGTTGGTTTCTATGGAGAGAGGGCGTGACCACAGCAGAGTTTTACAGACGAGAGTACGTGGGGTGTGGCAGGATTAAACACTAGTGGAAATGAATATATTTTCGGCAAATTTCAACCTCCCTCTGCCCAAAAGACTACTTTCTTAAATGCATTTATATAGTCATAATTGTATCCTTGAACATACACTGTAGCACGGAGCAAGCATTTGAATAATTGAAATATTAAGTTAAACGTAAAGTTAGATATGTTTCTCTCTGTAAAAGTAAACAATGTGGGATGGTAACAACACATTCAATGCAGTGAATGCACATCAGATGCTGGTACTACTTATTCTTTAGTACTTTTTACCTCTGAATCAACTATATCTACATATTACATTATATACTTATGTTCAACAAGCTTCCATTTCTCACTAACAGGATGGATGAATAAAATAACTCTTTGCAAACGTTATTATAATATAATAGGACTGAGGGAGATTAAACAGTTCTCTATTACTATTAATTGGTATCAGCATGTTAGTGTACAAGTACAATTATTGATGGTTTTTCTAATCTGATATATCTATAAACAGCTTGTCACTGAGTTTACAATTCTATTATTGTTGTTACTAAAAATATAATTCATACACCATGAATCATAAAGTAAATTTCTCAATATCATCTTCAAGGTCAAACTTATTGCAGTCACCTGGTTTCATACATTAATGAAGAAGGTGAATGAACTCTTCAGAGTACTCAAACAATGTTCTTGTGTTTATATTTGATTTGTAAAAGCAGTAAATACCATATTTGTATTTTATCAACATTGGCCAAAATTTCATATTGGTTCATGCCTACAATTTGCTGGAGTCCACTTTATGTTCAGGTAGGCTAATCAAGACTGGGCCTACAGTTTAAAGTGGGAATGTGCATCTACTGAGAATTGAACCTGCGACCTCTTGATTATAAAGCACTGCATTCTATATTTAGCTGTGAACAAGGATGCAGACATTAAATTATTTTCTTACACAAGTATATAATAGGTAGTTCCATGTGTCTCTTGTGAAAAAATGTAGTGGACCTACAAAATTTTATTAGTTTGTAATTTTTTAAGAAATTTGCAAACTACTAACATGAAGAGTATCAGCATATGATACTAGGAACATCAGAAATGGAAAAACATGACTATGGGCAAAAATTGTCATTTACTTTCTTATACTTGGACTGTCATCAAATTTATTGGATAAAAATCAATGGGTCTCACTTATCACACACTCCTCAAACGCCTTTTTGGTAAAGCCTCACCCTTCGTCTTCTGACGTAAGCATGGATTGCTTACATTGTTAGGTTTGGGTCTGTTAGCATAAATACACTGCAATTATTCGGGGCTTGACTAAATGGTGTTCTTTATGTTACAAAATAGCTACAAAATACCACATCATATGAGTGGCATGTTCAAGTCAGTAATAGTAGAGCTTGGTACCAAAACATTAATCAACCTCGGGCAGTGGTTGTTTTTATATTAAGAATGAGTACAGGTTACGTCTTAGTTAATCAACATTTAGCACATTTAAAAGTTGTGCCCTCAACGTCCTGTCAGTGCAGAGAAGATATCCAATGACTCAATCATTTGTTTTTTCAATGTCACCTAAGGCAACAACATTAAGACACTTTATATAAAAACTTACAACACGTACGGGTTCCATTTTCGATATCCATATCTACATTAATCTCTGAACCAAGTACTGCAGTAATTTGGATGCTTTATAGTTTCGCTCGAAAACATAGGATTGCAATCTAAACATTCATGGTTCCCACAACTATTCAGACAAATTAAATTTAAAAGACCTCATAAAGTTGTAATATTATAAGAAAAGAATGGACTACAGCAGTCAATAAGAAGACAATGGTGTTTTGAAGAAAGTGAAATATACATATATTAATCAACATGTTGGAACATAAATAATAGTACCTGAACTCAGCAACTTTGGCTACAAATCGCGAAATTATGTGGTGTGAGCTAACAAAATAATGACGATGATGACACTTTTCAAACACCTTTTTGGTCAAGCCCTGCCCTTTGGTTTCTGACGTAAGCACAGATTGTTTACATTGTTAGATTTAGGTCTGTTAGGAAAATACACTGCAATTTTTCAAGGATTGACCAAAAAGGTATTATTTATGCCAAGAGACCTAAACAATGTAAGCAACCCACATTTACGCCAGAAGCCGAAGGGTGGGGGCTTTACCACAAAAATGTTTGTGAAGTGTGCGATACATGAGACCCATCAAAGTCAACAGTCTTCTGTGAATGATGACCAGTTACCAAAATTGATAGGCGACTAAGGTAATTTTTCACAAAAGACACACGGGATTATTATGCATTTGTGTAAGCAAAGGATGCACATGAGACAAAAAGCTTGCCCATATCATACCCACAGCTTGTCTTGCCTCGTCAGACACCGGATAAAGCATCTCCCATTATTGCAAAAATAACCTTTCCCAGTAACCTGTAAAAGAACTTCATTCTAGAGGTTAGCATTAACCCAAATAGTACTCTCGCTTAGCTTACAAGGTAAAAAACAAAACTCCACTGGAACTACTAGTAGAACTACCAACACATAGCATGTACAGAGAGAAAGAGAAAGACTAAAAGCAAGGGGTAGTTAAACTACTATCAGAGGGGGGGAGTGAACAGGTGTGCACTACATCAGGGAAAAGTTCCGCATGGGGCACATTTCTAACCTACTTGTGAGTGCTCTACCTGTTACAACTTTTCCCATCACAATACTACCACTTGAGGTTTGGGACTCCTTTTGTTCACTCAAGTCCCGGTTCAAAGGAGACCGAGTTGACGCCACACTTCCACTGGACACAGACTCTGCATTGACAAATCAACACTTATTGTACTTACTAATATATACATGGATACAGCTAAAACACTAACATGGAGCTCTGATTATTATAATTAGAGATGTTATTGTAATATTGCAACTGTGCATAGGAGTTTATGCTGATTGGAAGGATTGTTTGGGTTTAATTTTTGTATCGGCACGGCTCAGTCATAGGTTTTTCGCTCGAGCGGCAAATAGTTCGCACGGGCAACACTAGATGGCATGCAGAATTGATAGGTCTTACGCTCGAGCGAAAAATGCTTGAATGAGCGGAATACACTCGAACTCTCGAACCCTATTAGTACACGTATTTCCGTTATTTGTCTATGATAATGCATCCTCAAATATGGATCGTGAAGTAAAAACAAGTGACATTGAAAATTAAGTGAACATAGTCATAATCTCCATGTTAAAATGCAGTTTTGTATATCTTACCAAGATACATGAAAATGAAATAGATGATTATGGGCTGAAACTACTGAGGCTGACATTTTATGTTTCTACGATTATTGTCACATTAAAATTATGTTCGATTGAATGTCATAACTGCATTTTTTTTTTATTTTGCAGAATATGATTATCATTTTTGGTAAGTGAACAAAGATGTACATGTACTTGTGGCACTGTGATACAATATTTGTAATTGCTTAGGCAGCTCTGTCAGCATGTGTATCCATTTTACGTGTCGGTCTGTAGATATTGCATACTTTCATATGTAATATATTTGAGCCTTACATAATAATATGTGGAATTATGATTTGGAATCGTAATTGCATGGAGTGTTTTCCCTTTATGTATGTGTATTAGGTTGATAGTGCTGCTTATCAGGTCGTCAGTCATTCCACTACGAGTGCGGTACGATCGAGTGTATCACGCTCGAGCGTGGGAGATTCGATCAAGTATTTTCGAGCGAAAGTGGTCCAATGCAGTACTCTATCACAGGTGATGTTCGTTGTTTTTGCAAGCACAGTATTTTCATAAGTCTAAAAGGGAGACAGGTGAGTAAAGGTAAAAAAGGTAAAGTTCCACTGTGCCAAGAAGGCACATTTAGGGAGTGTGAAGGTAAGGCCACACACATTCTTGATCTCTGCCATTTTTGGAGGTGATGTGATCAGCACCATGCTCCAGCCACCTTTACCCCCTAGTACCTATTGACTTGAAGCTGCATGAACCCCAGAGCTGCCTTATGCAGGAACAAGGCTGGAAAAATTCCGACCTTAGTTCACCCACCCTGGGAATCAAACCCAGGTCTCCCGCGTGGCAGTCAGATGCCCTACCAACTAGACCATCGTGGCTCCTATGGAGACAGGTGAGTGGAGAAGGTTACATAATTTAGAACTGCATAATTTACATTTATATTACAGTAAAACCTCATTAATCCGGACCCGGATAAACCAGACAGGAAAAAGGGGAAAAAAAGGCAGAAGAAAGGTTTTAAATGTGGCTAGAAGTCAACAATCGCATTCGTCATATTGCTCCGTAGTGGCTAAGAATACGTACATCCAACATCCATGGGAGAACTTCCCAAAGAAAGGGCAGTCAATCACTGATGAAATTCTGTTTCCCGCAGACTTTGTACTGTATAGTGTATTTAGGCCTATGCCCTTTAAATACACCATAATAAACGTGATTTGTTGCTATAAATGGAGTTTTAATGCACTTTCTACTGTTCTATTAGGTTATTTCAGTTAATCTGGACTTTCGTTAAACCAGCCAACTTATCCCCCCATTAGTGTGGATTAATGAGGTTTTACTGTATTAGAATGATTAAATCAAGAAGACTTAGGTGGGCAGACCATGTGGCACGAATGGGAGAGGAAAGAAGAGTTTACAAGATTCTTGTTGGGAAACCTGATGGTAAGGGACCGGTGGGAAAGCCAAGATGAAGATGGAGGGATAATGTTGAGATGGACCTAAAGGAAATCGATGGAAAAGATTGAATTGATCTTGCCAAGGATAGGGACAGATTAAAGGCATGTTGCTGCAGCACCTTCAGGTTTAAGAAGGCTAGAGAGTTAGTTAGTTACACAGCACAAATAGAAAGTATATGGTTTGGTTGACCAGTATTGGCAAAATATTAACAGGTGGTATTAAAAAGTATTGGCAACTTCCCCTTGTACAGGTATTTGAAGGTCAAGTACCAATACTACAGAGTACAAAAACCTGCACAATTTATTATTAATATTTTGTGGCAGTGCTAAATTTTATGTGATAGTTATCTCAATTTCGGATTGGCTAATTTGGACAGAACCCACAGTTTAGAGTGGGATCTGAACCACGTGCCTCAATCGGGGGATTGAAACTTGGAACCCTTAATTACAAGGCAATAACATCACCACTATGCCTCCGCGAAGCCCTTATCTCAAACATGATTCCATGATTTCTATCAAGCGAAATTCTGGTGCCATGATATGATACAGTTGAAATTGGACACTCAATATTCTGGTACTGACTCAGTGCTAGAAAGAGAATCATGAACCTTTTCTGCTTTGGAATCATCAGGATAGGATGCAGATAGACCAGATGAAGTGAAATTTGGCTACTGCAAGGAAGCATAGTGTACCTGGAAAGTCACATGCCATGACAGCCATATTGGACTTGTAACATGTGGCAAGAAAACAATGATTTGTGCTGTTTTGAACATTCTTCATGTGCGAGTTATGCTAAGTATAACATGTGATTATTATCAAGTGACAAACATTTGTTTCAGCACTATTGGAAGCAATCGTTATCCAGAATGAATAAAACTGGATTTTGATCAGGCCTGGCTATACCAAAATATGTACGGGAGAGAACAGCTACTCTCATTGGCTACTCAGTTTCCAATGATGACACCTGATTATTGAGGTTAAAAGCTCAATATCTGTTTTTGCAACTCCAGCCATTAAGTTTTAGGTCATTTTGACTCTGAATAGTTTTGAAATGCTTTCAGAATTACTTGCAAGGGTGCCCGCAGGGAGGAACCAAGGGGGACACTTGCTCCCCACCTTAAAATTTCTGGAAAGAGATAATGTAATTCGAATGGTGAAATTGTAGCGATATTTTGTGACATAAAATGTTGTTTTCTGTAACTTACAGGCTGTAAGTTATAGCAACTATTATTATTATTATTTGAAGTTTAGTTACATATAAGCTTACAGTCTATTTTACACTGATTATCTTACTATAAAAAACAGCTTTTTGTCTGTATACAGTTATGCAAATTATATATGGATATGCAGAATATGTAATTTACAAGGTATGTATTTTTAAAAAATATAAGTACTAATAGTAATAATAATAATAACAAAAATAATAAGCATTATAATAATAATAAAGTTTCTGTGACCCTGCCCCCTTTGAGAAAAAACTGGGCACCCTTGATTACTTGGCTGATAGACAACATGTGATAACTTCCTCATAGATTTCAACTTTATGAGAACTGACCATAGACCTATATGCGTTCCGGAAGAAACCAAGGAACAGTTGCCTGAATAACTAGAATTTATTTTAATAATTCTACAAAAATAAAAATGCACATAGAATGAACTACATTTGTGGTGATTGGAGTTTTGCATTCGAGTTAATTATTACTAATGATGAAGCAAATTTATTCTTTGTTACAAATTTAAGTGTTCTGTAATATGAACAGCTACTATATAGCTGAAGCAGGAAACATGTTAATCACAGGAAGATCTATTGACCCACTAATATGCATTTCTCTATACCTTGTAGCTTCTGAGATAGTGACAGTATTGTTCACCTCTAATTATAAATTCTATAGAAAGGGTATTGCACTTCACCCAAAATGTTTCATGCTCCTAATTCAGATATAGTAAAAATATCAAAGATACCTTGCACATATTATCCCAAAATGAGCCGATGTTCTTTTGAAAAATTGCCATTTTTTTTATTATACAGGGTGATTATAAATGATTCATCATGTTTGAAAGAGCTGCATTAAAAAAATATATAACACATACAATAAAGAATGATACATGAAAATAAACAGAAACTGTCAAGTTTCAGGCATACTTTCACAAATGTTCAATGTGGCTTCCTTTCATCACACATCTATGCGATAGTCTAATTCGTCCCACATGCACTCTAGCATATCCCTACTAATGGTCGTAAATGCAGCTATAATGCGATCCTGCAGCTCAACCAAAGTTGTTGGTAGTGATGGCACATATATTGTGTCATTCACATGCCCCCAAAGAAAAAAAAACACACACTGTTAGGTCGGGAGATCTAGGAGGCCATGGGAAAAGTACTAAGACATCTTCAGCATGGCGCCCACAGGTGACCAGTTTCCTTAAACTGTCGATGCCGTCACAGAATGCTTTGGTGACCTGGTGGTGCAGTTGCAAACTGTCTCCGGAAAGCACGCTGTATAGAAACAACGAAAAAACACTTCTCATATTCCAAAGCACAGAATGCTTTCTGCTGCATACATGCCATTTTGTAAACTAGGTTTGTGCTGCCATCTGTTGACAGGCACCAAGGTTACAAATATGAGAAATTAAACTTTCAGATGTGTTCTTTTGTTTCATGATTAGCACATGCATATTATATTAATAGTTTTGGAAATATTTCACTTTAAAACCCAATGAATCATTTATAATTACCCTGTATTATTGTTTGTAAAAATGATCGAAAACACTTGGATATAATCCATGTAAAAGAGCGGAATGACCTGCTTGATACGACCGTATAATCTGCAAGGCATCCTGCCCCTAAATATAATTTTGATTGCAGATAAATAGAGCTAAAGCACAGCGAGACATACTTGATAAAAAGAAAGAAAAGGAGGGAGGGGGGAGAGATAGAGAGAGAGAGAGAGAGAGAGAGAGAGAGAGAGAGAGAGAGAGAGAGAGAGAGAGAGAGAAGGGGAAATAAAAGTAAACAGCCCAAACAATATCTACACCTTTTCCACAAATAATTCACAACAGTCAATATCAGGACAACAATGTGGCCATTACAGGTCTGCAGGGAGAGAATTTGCTCCAGCACCAAATAGTTCACACGGACAACACTAGATAGCATATGAAATCAAGAGCTTCTTCACTCAAGTGAATAACGCTTGAATGAGCAAAACGAGCAGTATACACTCGAAGCCCAGTAGTACGAATAACCATAATTTGTCTGTGGTAGTGGGCACACAAATATGGATCGTGAAGTAAAAGACACAGTGAATTTGAAACTTCTTAGTCTTCATCTCCATGTTAAAATCTAGTTTAGTATATTCTACAAATGCACAGTGATATATGGAAACGAAATACTGTAGATGGTTGTGGGCTGAAACTACCAAGGTATATTTTACACATAAGTGTCTACAATTATTATCACATTAAAATGATATTCCATTGTAAATGCTCAAGCGTGGGAGACTCGAACAAGTACGAGCGAGCGAAAGTGGTCCCATGCAGTACTCTAGTAGCCATGAAAGTGTGGGGGGAGGGGTAATTGTAGACTATGATACGGTACTATTATAGTATGGGGGTGACACCTATAAATCATATATTTCGCACTCTTTTACATTGCTAACATACTATTTTGGAATGCGGAACAGTTCCTAAGGTGAAATAATGCATTTCTAACTAAGATAATGTCTATTTCTTACATTTACGAGTACTTACTGTTACTTGTTATTTCGATTCTGTAACACATTATGGCGGGCGATAGCGTACTGGTTCAGGGCACATTGTGCAAGTGTTTTGTCGATTTATGCAGTGTTGCAACCTCGTTCACCGGAAAATACCTACTTTTGTGGCCAGATTTGAAATTATGCTAATACCTCACAAACCATTGACATTAGCCCCACAAACCATTCACGTTAGCCCCAAAAACCATTTTCCATAAGGTTAGGTTAGGTTAAGTTAGGTTAGGCAAGCATAGAAAAAAAAATACTAGACACGTCATGTTCTAGTGAAAACACGGCGAGTTTGAAACACTGACTATGGGGAACATTGTGCTCTCGTGCAGAAAGCAAATGGCGGCAACAGAAACAGTGTGTCGGACAGAGATTTTTTCCAGAAAACAACATGTATTCGCATTAAAATGGTTCAAAACTACATTCACGAACTTCCACAATGCTACAGAAAATTATTTCCGTAAGTACTTTCGCCTGTAAATTTGAAGAAATCCGTCACCCCTATACTATAATGTTACCTATGATACAGCTCTATATGCGTAATTATTAATATTATATTTATGGTCCTTATGTGGTTAATTTCTCTACTCATAGTGATGGTGAATATTAAATTCACTGAAACTGTAGAGGAATTTAGAATTGTAACCACATAAGTTAAGTTATGTATAGTATCTAGAAAAGGTGTTGATATTGTTGCCTTCTAATTGGTAGAAATGAAACCGTAACTTAAAAGTCTCTGTACGAAAATTGCTACTGGCTAACATATATATTAGGGTGGATCAAATGAAAACGGAACAGAGGCCACAGAATGAAATCAACAAGGTTAATTTCAAACATAATCTCCAAAGTTACACAAGCACTGGTCCCACTGTTTCGCCAAGCGGTGAATACCCTGCTCGTAGAACTCCTTTGGCTGAGATCGGAACCAGTTGCGAACATTGTCCATTGTCATTGTCAGAGTGGAAACGCCGACCCTTCAATGCCTTTTTGAACGGACCAAAGATATGGAAGTCCCATGATGATAGATCAGGGCTATATGGTGGGTGTTCCAACACACTCCACCCAAACGTCGCCAACGTGTTCTTTGTAACTGCTGACGTATGCGACTGCACGTTGTTATGCAGCAAAACCACTGCAGAGGACAACAGGCCGGGCTGTTTGACCTTGATTGCTGCTTGGACGATAGTGCTTCCCTACCGCCTATGCATATCATGTGCGACTATCTAGGGCGAGTCCATTATGCAGTAGGGGTTTCCATCCTTAGATCCCACTCTACCTGTACACAGGGTTGTCACCACACATACGTAAATATAACCAATACATCCACTGTTCAGTTTTCATTTGATCCACCCTTATACATATATATATGTTAAAAATAAAATTAATAGTTAATATTAATTAACTATGCTGCCATAATACACTAGTATATATATACTGGATTTAATGTTCAAGCATTAACAGAGGCATATTTTTCTCACTTGTAAAAGCATAATTCTTTATTCATAATTGCAAATCTCTTATAATATCATGGTAAAATTATAGATTTTTATCATTTTTCACCTTTCATCGTAAAAAAAATAAAATCTTCAATTGCTAAATCTACAATTTACTCTGACAGTGGAGGTTAGCAAAGGGAAAGAAAATGAAATTCGCCCTTTTTCTTAAGTAACGTGAAAAACTTATACCTCTAGTTATTAATATTTATAGAGTAAAAATGAAAACACCAGATGGGAAAAAAAAAGAAATCTAGAAGAAAACTACAATTAAAAAAGGCAATGTACAAGTATAGAAATATATAAACCTCTTCTGGTAACTGTCAAAAACTTTTATATTCCTGGCTGGGTATGAGTCAAAAGAATGTACTTGGAAATTCTATTTTTATCTTTTCTGTTGAAAGTCAGGGAGGATCACATGAACCTCTGAACCAATCAGCTTTGTCCAGTTGCCGTGGTGAGGGAAAATTCTGACGGGATTCTGAGTTGCCAAATTTTTCACTTCGCGTCATTTTCGAAACAGGTGGCATCCCCAACAAGTTCTAACACGGCAGTTGCCGTGGCACAGCAAGCGAATTGGTCTCTGATTCCCTGCCTCTTCCTGAAATGCAACAGAAGGGGGCATGTTGGCAGGCAGAGGTGTCGTGTACGACTGGACAAAAATAAGACTTGTAACAACCAGTAACAACACTGCTTCCCCCCCCCCCCTTGAACTGGAGGCAGAAAGCCTGGGTTTTCTCAAGTCCATTCTTTGGCCAGGTGGACTTACGTGCCTCCACCAAGTATCAAACCTGGGATCTCTTGATTATAAGGTGATGACGTTACTGCTACGCCACCGGGAGGCCAAGGCAAATGAACAATTGGTTTAATTTGTTCAGTAAGTAGTATGCTTGTGAAAAGATACATTAGTATGAAAATGTACATTACGTGTTAGTACCCTGAACCTCTTCATGATGGCTATTATAGGTCGATTGCAATCAGAGCATACATTCAATCATGCATATATTGTGCATAAATTGCGGTAAGAATGTGATGATGGTTGAAAGAACACATGTTGCATATACACACACAGAGACAGAAATGCAACCCTACTCAGTTATACATAGGAGATTTAATATAGTAGTATCCTCTGTCACCACTTTGACAGGTGCTGCCACCAGCTTTTTCTAAACAAGGAACGATGGATGGCATTCTAATCCACTCTGGCAAATGTGAGTGAAGCATGGAAAGCTTAACACTACAAGGTTAAAAACATTAAAGGAGAATATGGAAGACAAAATCAAGAAAATATGCATGAAAGAAGAAGAAATGGAGAGCCTACGGGAGCAACTAGAAAAGAATGGGTATAAAAAGGAAGACAGACTTGATGTAAACAGAAGAGGAAGGAAGGAAGAAACAGGAGAGGGGAAGAGAAAGAAAAAGAGAGGTGGTTTGGTATAAGGAATATGGAGAAAGCCACAGAGATGATAGGCAAAGTACTTAGAAAGGTGGGCATAAATACATACAGAAAGGGAGGCTGCAGCATTTTAAGGACAATGGAAGAATGAAGAAAACAGAGAGGAGGGGATTATATATGAAGTTCAGTGCAAGGAATGTGATAGTGTGTACATAGGGGAAATAAAAAAAAGAGACTGAAAGACAGGTTGAAGCAACATAAGGATGACATAAGATTAAAGAGGGAGAAAAATGCTATATTCAAGCACACAAAAAAAAAACTGGACATGACATAGAATGGGAAAAAGCTAGGAAGATAGGGAGAGAGAAGAGAGGAATAGTGAGGAAGTGGAAAGAGGCGAAGGACATAGAGAAAAAAGGAGAGGAAGAAATAATGAACCAGATTGGGGGACTGAAAATCAACAAAGAATGGAAAGGAGTGTTAGAAAGAGTTGAAAGGAAGGAGGAAAGAAGAAGGAAGGATAATGAAGAAAGAAAAGGGGAGGGAAGGAGCCCAGGTAAAAAAGTAAAGTGCTCCCCTGTGCTTAGCACCATGCCATGAAGGCCTATAAGGGGTGTGGGGGTAACGCCCCACACTTTCTTGATCCGGTCATGAGTGGGGATGATGTGATCAGCATCACGCCCCTGACCACCTTTACCCTCCAGGGTTTCACTCAGGTACCCATGTCATTCAACGCTGGATGGGAGCTGGGGCCGCTTCCAATGTTACAAAAGTTCCCGGATTTGAACCGGCTAGGGATCGAACCCGGGACCTTTAGCATGGTAGTCAGATGTGTTACCGACTGAGCCACTGTGGCCACAGGAGATAAGGAATCTGTCCACATCCAGACCTTGAGGAATGGATAAGGTGCAGATTCTTACCAGGTACCTATCAATCACCTGTCAGGTAGTGTCAATTATCTGTCAGGAGATTCCACACTCAGGAAATGTCCTAAGATAAGAACTGGTGCCTTCATGTTCTTTTGTGTATGGACCCTGTACTGGGAGTGTATATAAAGATGATGGTTGTATCTTTCATCAATTTATTGTGAATATTCGTCTGAAGAAGACCCTGTTAGAGGATGGAAACATTACGTTTTTATGCATATTTTTCTTTATACTATAAAAGTTGGTTGGTTGGCATTTTGATGTTTTATGAAATTTGTATGACTGTGAAGGAACGATAAATGTGAAATAATCGAGATATTTCTCGTGATACAGTATTTTATTTTACAAGAAAAAAAATCAGTTAGTGTTCAGCTGGGAGCGTTATGAGAAGATACCTCTCTGTGCCTCAGTTATGGAAACTTAACACATGTATTAACCATGGCAAGACAAAATAAAACAGACAATAGTTGTTAATGCCGGACTTCATGACTGAATGCATACCAAAAAGTTCGTTATAAATATATGGAGCAACTAAATCCTGGTAAAAATGTGGTTGACCCACTGGCAATTTGTAAAGGGCATTTCACACCAAACCGACAAGTGACAGATGTTGCATGTCATTTAAGGATTTCAGCAGACTTGTCCTTAATCGAGTGACATATGTCACTTGTCACTTCAGTGTGAAATCCCCCTAAGAGCACTGGCATGTAATGACACAAGGCCTCAGATTCAAACACTAGTCGAGCAACAATATCCATAACAACACAGTGCAGCTAAGAACTTAACAACACGTAAGTTTTCAACACAGATACAGCATTTTCTCCCCCTGTGCATGTACGTACCTCTTTGCGGAGGCTGTGATTCCACAGGATTTCCTCTTCCGGAATCTCCAGTGAAGAGCTCAATAAGGGAAGGTCTGTGGCGGCGAGGTTGTTGAGTGTGGCACATGTCACCAACCGTATTCTTTTTAGCATCTTGTTCATCTATTTTAAAAGACAAATATTTTAAAAAAGCAATATTCAGCCACACCAAATTCAAATATAAACAAGTAATCAAGAAAATGAATGTTTATGAACAATAGGAATGGGACAGACTAATCAATACCTAATTTGGTATTACTGATCATTTTATCAATCTGCTATATCTATAAATACCTAATCTGTAATTTAGTGCAAAAATCTGCCAAAATAGTTTTATGGATATAAACATATAAATCCTAGGTGATGGTTTTGTAAAGATATTTAAACACTGCCTCTAATTTATCAAGAATCTTGAAGATCAATGTTTACTTGGTTGAAAACACTGAGCAAATACAAAACATGCTACAATAAGATATAATTGTTTAAATATCTTTTTGAAAAAAATACCACATATATGTTACACTCATTTTGAGTTTCTAGGTTTATTAAATTCTAGTTATTGTTAAGAAACCTTACACAATTTTCATGTTTAGTTCTTACTATTAATGATTCACACATAAGTTTTGGAATTCAATGACAGCCCTGAAAAGGAATTACTAATTAACTCTCTAGCCTTCTTAAACCCGAAGGTTTATGGTTGCAGCAACACTAGCCTTCCATATGTCCCTATCCTGGGCCAGATCAATCCAATCTTTTCCATCGTTACGGATTACGGATCAACATTATCTCTCCATCATCTTTGCCTTCCTACAGGTCACTTACCATCAGGTTTCCCAACACTAACCCTGTAAACAGTTCTTTCCTCTCCCGTTCGTGCCACATGGCCTGCCCATTTAAGTTTTCTTGATGTAAGTAGTTGTACTGAAAAGGAATTCTATTGTATTTATATATGCTACTGTACAGATTGTGAGAAACTTGTATTACTTGCCATATCTCCTGTACTCTATTTCTTCCTTGAGTTCTTTCATTTCATGGGCCAAGTCCATAAGAAGAGAACTTTTACATTTAGGATTCGTTATCCTTACACCTCTCAGCTTTTCTCTGATGACGAACTGACTGTGTCGCTCAGCCTCAGTAGCTGGTGGCTGGTCAAGCTATTGTTTACACAAAGGATAAAGAGATGTCAATTACACCAATTACAGGGAGATGAATTTATAACGTATAAATATTTTTAAAATATTAATAATAAAAGTTGTTTGCATTTAGTGTAAGCATCAGGGAAAGTTAATAGTTATAGTTACACTTTCAGAAATTAGAAAAAAATGATCTCGTTAAAAATTCAAGAGCATTACATTATGGGAGAATTCACACCAAAGTGACAAGCAACATGTGTTTCACCAATCAAACACAAGCTTGTGCAGCCTGTCATGCCACTAAGGTGCGAAACGTTGCTGCTCATTTGCTCCTTTCCAAGTGGCATTTGTAGCGTGTCGCTTCAGTCTGAAATCTCCCTACAACCTGACCATACAATCTTGTCAGAAATTAATTTTAGAAATTTGATTAATGTGAATATCACAACATATAGTCCAGATTATACATGGTATTTATTGGCACTATCTAAATAAAACATCTAAGATGTGAAGGTACGTGCAAATTGTCACAATTTCAGTTTATCTAGTTTTTCAAAGCTGTTGCCAGTATCTGCACTAGAATATGAAATGAACCACATATCAGAAGTTTAGAAGTATTGAATGTGTTATAATCTGTAAAAGTGTTCCCCTGTGCTTAGCACCACGCCATGAAGGCGTATAGGGGGTGTGGGGGTAACGCCCCACACTTTCTTGATCCGGTCATGAGTGGGGGTGATGTGATCAGCATCACGCCCCTGACCGCCTTTACCCCCCAGGTACCCATGTTATTCGCCGCAGGGTGGGTGCCGGGGCCGCTTCCATCGTTAGAAAAGTTCCCGGAATTTGAACCGGCCAGGGATCGAACCCGGGACCTTGAGCATGGTAGTCAGATGCGTTACCGACTGAGCCACCGCGGCCACTGTTATAATCTGTAGTTATGTAAATGTTTAAGAAAGTTACTGCACAATATAAGGATTTCCTATTACAGGCCAACAATCACAAATTACCAATTGTGAGACTTATACCATCCTCGATAGAAATTCCATATTTCACACCTCATGTTGATAATATGATAACAATTCTGTACAAAACAGACACATGCCTGAATATCTCAATCTTCAAATTTTCAACAAATCCCATTGTTCTTGTTCACAAGAAGGAAAACAAGAAATGCAACTTATATTACATAATGATAAGGTAAGGTCAAGTTCCCCATGCTAATAGCACCATGCCATGAAGGCACATTCAGGGGATGTGGGGGTAGGGCCCTACACATTCTCGATCTTGGCCATTTTGCAGGTGGTGATCAGCACCATGCTCCATTTCTTCCCCAAGTACCCATTGATTTGAGGCTGGGTGAGCCCCAGAGCCCCTTTTAAGGGGACAAGGGCAGAAAAATTCTGACAGATCACCCATCCCAGGAATCGAACCTGGGTCTTCCCTGTGTCAGTCAGACACCCTACTGACTAGATTATCACAGCTCCATAGTTAGACTCATGATGATGTTAACAAACATTTTAAAAAGGAAGGAGGAGAAATACATGATGTCGTATTCATAGTTGACCAGTTGTATAAAATTTGATGTTTCAAATACTCACTTTAAAAATAATGTTACATCGAATTAATTTACCTTGTGAAGAACAAATGCTTGAAGCAGCAAATACAGTGGTGTCCTGTGCGTCACAACAAAGTCCAGAAAATTCCAGAAGTACTGCCCACCATCACTCTGCTTCCCGATTTGCATAACATTTCTTGCTATTCGAGGCCAGTCGTTAACCAGGTTCCTCTCGAAACAAACCATCATGATTTTCAAACCTAGAAAGAAAATGCTTTTATTAACAGAAATAAATACAACAGCACATTGTTTAAAGATGGTTGGGAAAGGTTCCTCTCAAGTTAAAGAAACAATGCCAACTTGCACAATTAATGAAATGGTCCTTAAAGAAATTGAATGGGCCATTGAGCTCTTTAATAAATGTACGTGGGTCGTTCAATATATAAGTTTCCATATGCTGTAAAAAAAATTATTTTTAAGATATATTAGAAAACTATGCATACATGTGTAGGAGGATCCTTCCTCACTTCTCCACATAATCCCCATAGAGATTCAGGCATTTGTCCCACCGTTGCATCAATTTGTCCATACCCTTTGCAAGAAAATCAGGGCTCTGGCTATTGAGCACTATTCTCACATTACGCTTCACTTCTTCATCTGTTTCGAAACTGTAACCTTGCAATTCAGACTTTAACACCGGAAAAAGATGGAAATCACTCTGTGCTAAATCGGGGCTGTATGGAGGGTGGGGCAGCCGTTCCCACCCCAGTTCTTCAATTTTGTGTTGTGTTTGCACTGCTGAGTGGGTGCGAGCGTTATCGTCAAGAAGAATGACACCAGCTGACAGGAGATCTGGTCGCTTATGTCGAATTGCGTTTTTCAGTTTATCCAATGTTTCACAATAACGGTCAGCATTAATTGTTCTTCCTCGTTCCAAAAAGTCCAAAAGCAGAATGCCCTTAGCATCCATGCTTCTGAACTCCTTATGACGCGAGCCCGCGTTTTCCGAACAAGCATTTACTTTTCGCCCTTGAGCGCATGCGCCTTCACGTCTGATAACGAATCGAGTGTTATTCCTTGTAGACGAAGGATGGCGCTTGTCAACCATCTGCTTCTATTTAATGGCATTGCTTTATACAATATTTTATAGCACAGGGAAACTTATATATTGAACGTCCCTAGTATGTTACCAGATGAATTCTATGCAAACGAAGCTGCACATTTATACATTACTTTTTAAAAACATAAGCCATGGAGATTATATGCTTATAACCATAAAAATTATAACAAAATGGCAGAATATTGCATTAAATTAATAATATATATATATATTGTCTGATACTGATAGAGTTCCGATTAATCTAGCGAAAACCAAATAACAAGATACTTGAAAGTAACAAGTCCTACGAATTTGATTGTCTAAAAGAAAGTAACTGTAAAAGTAATTTAGTTGTTTTTTGAACAAAGTAACTCAGTAACTTTTAAACAGCAACTTTATGAACACGAATGCAGAAAGTGCAAGACATGTATGCGTTCATTAACTAAGCAGGCTACGGCATTTTTTAACACACCCTGATTAGCCCTACTAGCAGATTTCACACTAGAACCCCCCTGATGTAATACTTACCAAGGAAAGCCACTTTATACAGGGTCGGTCGAACTTTTGTGTGCTTCTTCGAATCCCTCGAGTTGAAAGACATGCTGCCCATTCTCATTTCGGAAACGTTCTTTATATTTTGTCCCGTGACAGGTGCAGTTTTTGCATCTGGTGGGTTGATTGCTTGGAGGATGACTGTCAGTATGTAACTAACATCTGCTTCCTTAATCTTAGGGGTGTCTGGAAAACAAAGAAAAAATCATTGTGTTACCTTACCTAAAAATCTTATAAATACAAAGAAACTACTACTCACTTTTATCCGTGAAGCTGTTGTTTTTTTTTTCGATTAATTTCAGTGGCCACTGCCACCATCCTCATTGGAACTTGCTGTTCTGAGATTAATCAAAAAAGAAAAAACAGCTTCGCGGATAAAAGTGAGTACTATTTTCTCCATATTTATATACTACCGCGTCTCTCTTTTCCCAATTATGAATAAAAATCTTAGTTTGATATTGCCAACTTATTTCGATATGTGAATGTCTTTCACAATGATTGACCATGAATTAGAATAAAGGTTTCCAACTGATAAATGTAGACAATCTATGTCACGGTAGTTTTGTTTTGCTTGCTTTCAAGTAGACTCTTTATTATATTCCTAGATTGTGACATTTTCACACATTTTAAGTAAAAAGGAACTGATACCAATGTCAATGTATCAATATTGTAAAGTATCGGTAGGAATTTATTTTATTTAGAACGAGTATATTCATAGTTTCATCATGGTTGTCATTGGATAACATTTCACTAGAGATTTTTTTCTTATGGATTTAAATTATGTACAAAGTATACTACTACATGGGATGAATTGAAATTCAATACATACATACATACAATACATGGAATGAAACATAATGCAACACAATGATAAATAGTACAGAAAATTATTGAGTGAATGCACAAGAATACATATTTTATAACACAAATATATCAAATTTGTAAATACAATGTTGTGTACACTTAAATGTATATATACACACTGTAAGTAGGCATTGGAATTTCTTTTGATTTGTTACATATAAAAAAAAATCATCCACTTTGTATTCTCCAAGAGAAATTCCTTGACATGATTTCTAAATGTTTTTTTTTCTACATTTTCTTCAATACATTGGGTAATTTATTGTATAGTGTTAATCCTGTGTGGTCAATAGTATTTTTTGTTAACTGTAATCTTATGGTCTCTAAATGAAAGTTGTTTGCTGTTCTTGTGTTGTGTTCATGGAAGTTGCAATTTTGGTTAAATAAGTGTGCATGCTCGTGTATGAATGAAACTATTTCTAAAATATATAAGCAAGGCACTGGTAATATACGAAGAAGTTTAAAGATTGGTTTACTAGGTGTTCTAGGAGCTTCTTTGAGACTTTTCCGGCATTTTGGTCTGCAAAATGTAATGCGATACTTTTGCGAAGTCTAATTATCCTTGAAGTTATGCAAAATTTGGAGGCTGCATGAACGAGTCACCTCTCGGCAGCTTTGATTTCTCACCAACACTGGCAGGAAAGTACTTTTCTCTTTTCACTTGTGAACACCAAACGAAAGGTCATCTTTCCAGGTGGTTAGCAGCTTTGGCTGCAAGTCACAAACTTCAGGAAAAGTTCTCACGGCTCGGTATAATTGGTGTCAGAACCCAGTTTCAAGCCGAAATGTCTGTAAAATTTTCTAAAAATTGTGTTTTCAGCGTAACATGAATTATGTACACTACTGACAAAAAGTTTAAGACCACCATCAAAAACGGCGAAAAAATCAGTATGGAGTGTTGTATGGAACCAATGGTTCCTGTCCAAGAAAAACATGAAGATGATACACATGGAAAATGCAATGTAGTCTTGTTTGAACCTCGCAAGACACGAAACCATTTTTTTTTCCGAATGTGTAGCATGTGGTTGGCAAAATGGAAAGTGACAAAAAACGTTGCTGAAGCTGCCAACATTGCAGCTGTGTGCGTGAAACCGGTCAGTACGGCAGCCAGCCTCATGCGCATCTTTATCAATGGCTCAGGATCAGTTGCTGTTCATGCAGGCGACATTGCGAGCCCATTATTGTGTGTGAGGTGTGCAAGGTAAGTGGAGCTGTGTGAAATGGCCCATCATCGTGGGGAACAGGTGATTTCGGTTGAAAAGCATCCTGTGATATTTGCACTGAAAAATGAAGGTTATTTGGAACGCGAAATAGCAAGAAAACAGAATATTTCCAAGACTGGTGTTCATTGTGCATTGGACAGATACCGTAAAACCAACAGTCATGCTGACCGTGCACGTAGGGGAAGAGCTCGTGTAACATCTGCAGCTGACGATAGGTATATTACAGTAACTAGTAAACTGAACAGGCACCTAACAGCACCAGTCATCGCTGCTTCCCTGAATAACAGCAGAGTGACGCCTGTCTCTGTGTCAACGGTGAAGAATAGGTTGCATGAAGAAGGGCTGCATGGCAGAGTAGCTGCTATAAAGCCATTGACGACGTGTGAACAAGACAAAACGATTAGCCTGGGCTAAAATGCACCAAGGTTGGACTGTGGATAACTGGAAACGGGTACTCTGGACCGACGAATCCAAATATGAATTATTTGGCAGCAATAGGCGAACCTTTGTGCTTAGAAAGGTCGGCGAGAGAATGAAAGAAGAGTGTTTTCTTCCCATAGTGAAACATGGGGGTGGAAGTGTAATGGTGTGGGGATGTTTTGAAAGAAACCAGATGGAGGACCTTCATAAAATTCAGGGAACATTGGTAAAAGAAGGGTATCATCAGATATTGGTGCACCATGTCATCCCCTCTGGTCGTCATCTTGTTGGTGATGGGTTTATTTTTCAACAAGATAATGATCCCACACATACATCCAAATTGTGCACGCGGTATTTGGAACACAAGGCAACAGAAGGGGCATTACTTCTCATGATGTGGCCACCACAGTCTGCTGATCTTTCACCAATTGAACTGCTATGGGACCAAATCAATAGGGACATCAGGAAGAAGTTACCCAGCAACACTCAACAGCTATGGGAATTCATCAACGATGCCTGGCGTAACATTCAACCATCCTATCTGGAAAAACTATTGGAGCGCATGCCACGTGTTTGCGCTGCTGTCATTAAGGCACATGGTGGACATATTGATGAAAGCAAAATATGAGGTGACATTAGTATGAATAGTGGATGTACCTATGTTTGTACATTGCCAGGCAGATTCTGACATCTGTTTCTTGTACATTAATTATGAAATACATTCATTTCTACTAATTTTTAGCACTTTTTCCTGGTGGTCTTAAACTTTTTGTCGGTAGTGTATAACAAAATTCCCAAACCTCCCCCGTTACATTTTTTGGGGATCACCTGTATAAGCAACTCACCTTTTCTTCCACTTCCAACCCTCAGTGACATGGGAAGGAGGAAATTCATCAACATATTCTCGGTCTTGTCTTGAGTTTGGAACATAGTAATCCCTCCACAAGCCTGCTCCAGAGAGTACGTGTCCTGCAATACAACAATAATAAAGATAACTCTGATAAATCAGCTTTTATTGCACATCCAATCTGAATACAAATCCTAAATTAATTTATAACATATGAGGCAGAGTCAAAAATAACCTTAATATATGTGACGTTTTTTTCTACGCATTTGTATTTTCGCGTAGAAAAACGTCACAATTTCTCATTTCCTTCGTACGCTTTGCGTCTTGTTTGTTTCCCTGGATTATAATTTATTACGCTAGAGGTCTCCACCGACCCCTTGTTCCGTGCTCGCTTCCCGAGCAGAAAGCAGTAGCAGTTCCGATCCTGTAATTATCGCGATAAGAACGACGTGACTTTGCGTCACGAGTGTGGAGAGAATTTTACGTGCGCCGCATGGTTAAGTGTGCAAGTTGCCTCGCTGCCGAGACTTAACCCAATTTTGAATTCTTCCCTTTTTGCGCGCACAAAGAATTAGTTTTCTCTCTCCACAAGCATTGGACCTTATATCGCGAAGCAGTTTTATGGAAGGGTGCGTTTGACGATTGTACCAAGGTGCTCATTGCCCAGTTTGAAATAGGAATGATACGTAATATAAGAGGTTAACGTATCGATAAATTGTAATGTTCAAAATTCTTTGATATGTTCAGAATTATAACCAGCATTAAGTAATGAGGTTCAATTGGAACTGGTGGGCGTATTAGCATTCGCTGGAACTTTGTAATTTCTGCGTAAAACGCATGTATATAATCACTGCCACGTCTAATGACAAGACAAAGAATGACAGTCAGAAATTGTTAACGTTGTAGTTCGAAGGAAGTTCAAAAAAGGATACGTAAAATTAGAATTGTACGTCATAAAACTATCCTTTTTATATTGTTGTTATTGGAGAAATTTACTGTTTCTTGTTCATGATTGGATATAAATAAATTTGTTACTCAAAAGTATTTTTCGAAACTTTCATACAATTCTGTGCCTCTCCTTTTGTTTATAAACTTTGCGTAAAGTAAAACACTAAAGTAACGAATCTATTATTGATACCAAAAAAAAAAAGAACTAGTGTTGAAACATATAGTAGACGATGTAGTTTGTTACATGTAGTTATTATGTGTTAATGTGATAATATTTCTGAATTGCAGCAGTGTAATTTTCCACGATATTTTGTGATCATTTATGTTTGCCTACAATTCCTCTCTTGATTGGTAAATGGGGAACAATTAATCCTCGCGTTATATTTGAGTTCGCACGATAATAGGCATTGGCTCTCTTTTGAGACTGAGGGGGTAGCCCTAAAGGCTGGCCGTAACCTTCAATAATTTCGAATTTGTATCTGTTGGTTGTAGCTTTACCTTAAGCTTGTGCATAAATAGATCCCGGACCTTTTTCACGCTTCCCTTGAGATTAATTTGTTCTATTTCTTCATGCACACAACCAGCAGGTTACATATAGCAATAAAAAATCAGAATAATGTAGTAGATACTTGTACATCACGTATAAAGAACAGATTATACAGGGTAATTCAAAATTAATGGTACAACTTTACAGTTATTATGACATTACTATTTATGATAGAAAATAAGACAAGGCATCAATTTAAAGAAAAAAACTCTGGAAGTTTTATTCCCATTTAGCAGGCTTATTCTGCTTAGTCGATGGTCCAACAGGATCGCCAGTGTCGCAAAATGGCTAATGACGAGCAGAAGGTGTATTGTGTGTTGGAGCTATCGAGAACTGATTCAATCACAATGGTGCAAAGACATTTCTGCATGCTTTTCGATAGTAATGCATAATGTTTCACCCTTCCGAAAGATTTGCCAAAGTTACAACTGCGAATTGTTAGTGTCTTCGAAACTGTTGACAACGACTTGCTGTCTTGTGCATAGCAAGTACTTGATTATTGTTTAGACCTTTTCCACGTTACACGTGGTTACCATGTTGAATCTTTATATTGTGAGTCATGTGAGTAAAACTTCCAGACTTCTTCTTTATATTCATGCCTTGATATATATATATACATATGTGTGGTCTGATGGGATATGTGACGTCAGGGACCACATCAAGATGACCGCCCCCTTGGAGACATGCATCACAAAGAAGCAGGGGGCTGTTACCCAGTTTTTGGGGGAGTGAGAGTTTAAAACCAAGACACATTCATCAGAGGATGAAGATGCAGTGTGGGGATTCCTTTGTGTCACATCAGCAGGTTTATGACTCTCACAGAAAGTTTAAAAGTGGAGTGCCAACTCTGACTAACGGAGCTCGCTCTGGTCGGCATCGCACTGTGATGATGCTCACTCTCTT